>NW_004443975.1:9063134-9078259 GCF_000243295.1 Trichechus manatus latirostris | reverse complement strand
TGTTAACCAATGTCATAAAACAACATGTGTACTACTGTTTCATGAGAAACTATTTGTTCTGTAAGCCTTCACCTGAAGTACAATAAAATAAAAAAAAATAAAAAAGTCCCCTTTACACCAGAGTTCATTGCAGCACTATTCACAGTAGCCAAAAGGTGGAAATAGCCTAAATGTCCATCAGCAGATGAGTAGATCAACAAAATATGGTGCATACATGCAATGGAAGGTTACTGTGCCATAAAGAGAAATGAAGTCCTGATGCATGCCACAGCACGGATGAGCCTTGAAAACATCATGCTGAGTGAAATAAGTCAGTCACAAAAGAACAGATATTGTCTGATCCCACTTCTGTGAAATGTCTAAAATAGGCAGATGCAGATACGCAGTAGACAGAGATCAAAGTTTATTAGTGATTACCAGGGGTGGACGGGAGGGGGAAAGGGGAGTCATTGCTTAGGGGACACTGAGTTTCTGTTAAGGGTGATGGAAAAATTTGGAAACAGTAGTGATGATGATTGCACAATGTGTTGACTAATTAATGTCACTGAATTGTACATGTGAGAAATATTGAAATGGCAAATGTTTTGTTGTTACATATCTATTTACCACAATTAAAAAAAACAAAAACTTCCCTCAAGACCTGCCTCTATCACTCTGCAAAATAGCACCACCATGAGTTTCTGTCACATTATCCTGCCTGTTTGTTTGTTTGTTTTGGTAGCATTTATCGCTACCTGCTCATACATTGTGTATTTATGGATTTGTTCATTGTCTCCCCTCACGCTGGAGTGCTTTACATGTGGGCAAAGACTTTGCTAGTTTTATCCCCAGAGCCTAGAGCAGCGCCTGCCTTGTAACAAACGTCTGAAATGGTCTTTCTAAATGGGTGTGTAAATAGGTGGAGAGAGCACTGGTGCACCTGTTGGTTGACATAAAACTTCATCTCATCTCCTTCACGCACTCACTGGATGAGCTCAAGAGGATTCTTTGAATTTCTGTGACCTCCTCACCTCATCTAGAAAATGGCCACCCAGGACCCTGTCTTAGTTTGCCAGTACTGCTGTAACACAGATGCCACAAGGGGTGTCTTTAAAGAGCAGGAGTGTATTGTCTTACAGTTTTGGAGGCGAGAAGTCTGAATTCAGGGCATCAGCTCTAGGGAAGGCCCCAGGAGTTCCTTGGTGTCCTTGGCACCTGCCTTCCCCCGTGTGTGTCTCTGTGTCTCTTCTGTTCTTTTTATAAGACACCTCTCAGAAATGATTAGGTTTAGGACCCACCCTACTTGGCATGGCCTCATTAACATAACGAAAGAATGCCCGTATTTCCAAACAAGGTCATATTTCCAGAGATTAGGACCTCCATGTAATTTTGGGGGGACACAGTTCAACTCATAACAATCTTCCAGCACTGTCATGAAATATTACTATAAAGACCTTCAGCTTTGGACATCAGGACAGGAATGGAGGGGCCTGTGGTTTTATGGGCTCGGGGATGCCTCATGATCGTTCTGTCTCCTGTTGTCTAGTTTATCCATGGCTGGTTGATCATGTCCTCCCTGATGTTGCTGTTCCTCTTTACTTACATCTACCTTGGGTAAGTGGCTGCTGGTAGCAAGAGTGACTAGAAGGACCTGGGCGTGCAAGGGTGATGGTTGTGCTCCAGACCTCCCTAGTATCAGCTGTTCTGGGAGTGCAGGCTCTGGGCTCCTCCCATGGCCTTCTCAACAGGGAGGGCGAGTGGGGATCTGTGGGGGGCCACATGTCTGTCTGGTTCCTGACTTAAAACAAGCAAAGCCATCTTGGAGGAGGCTCTCTGTGAACCCAAGGTGGGTGGAAACCCCTCAAAATTTAAGTTCTTCTCTTTTGACTATGCCTGGGTACTTCCTAGTTTATGGGAAGAGTTACCTGTGCTATTGCCCCTTGATTTGGCATATCAGCCTGACCCAGGGGCCCAAAGAGCCTGACAAACCAACTCATGGTGACTGCATGCATGTCAGTGTAGAACTGTGTTCCATAGAGCTTTCAATCGCTGATTTTTCAGAAGTAGATTGCCAGGCATTTCTTCCACAGCACCTCTGGGTAGACTCAAACATCCAACCTGTCTTAGCAGCCAAGCGTGTTAACCACTTTTTCTACCAAGAAAACACATTCCAAGGACCTTTTCCCTATGCAGAAGGGTCTTCCAGGTCATGCCAGTGCATGTTTATATGAACCTTCCCAAGCATGAGTCGTCGCTTTACACCCCACCTTGTTCCAGAAAATATGTCAGGTGATTAGTTGTAGGGCAAATGGGAATGGGGAGAAGGGATATTAGTAAATAAGGCCAGAGGTTGGAAGAACCCAGGCTGAAGAGCAGGGGCTGTTAACCTGTGTCAGGGTCTCACCTCTTCCTGGGCTCTGTCTTGGTCCCTGCAGCGAAGTGCTCAAGACCTACAACGTGGCCATGGACTACCCCACCCTCTTCCTGACCGTCTGGAACTTCGGGGCGGTGGGCATGGTGTGCATCCACTGGAAGGGCCCCCTCATGTTGCAGCAGGCCTACCTCATCATGATCAGCGCGCTCATGGCCTTGGTGTTCATCAAGTACCTCCCGGAGTGGTCCGCCTGGGTCATCTTGGGTGCCATCTCTGTATATGGTGTGTTACACTCACAGGTTGTCCTGGGTTTCTAAATAGCCAGAAGGCCATTAGAAAAAGGGCAGCAATCACTAATACTGATTTCTCCATGAATATCACATCCTTCCAGTCAGCATTAGCATGTGGCAAGTAGCTTTTATTACTTACAGCAAGAAGCAGACAGCACACAACAGGAAAAATTCATAACGAGCAGTGCCCGCAGCTCAGAAGCTGTCCGGTGGAGATGGAAGACTCTTGTACACGTGCCACACTATGTACCGTAGGCAGGAGACCCAAGGGCCTGCCTTATGCCAGTCCCCCGGCTAGGTAGGCTTAGTTAGGTGAGCTGGAAAGTTCTGCTATGCGTGCTGCACCTAGCACCATAGCTGAGGGACAAAAAGGGCCTCCAGGGGTTGCGTGACCCACTACAGGAAGCACCATGTAGATTTCTTTTTACTCTGAGCACCCGAGGTGGGGGTGTCAGACATTCTGGTGTGTACCTAGGTGGAATTGTAACTCTTTAACCCTGCTGACAAATAGCAGGCTTGAGCGGGGCAGTGGTTTGTTCTGAGACCTACAGATGCTGGCAGGGAGAGAAATGAGGAAGATCATGGCCGCTGGCCTTGTCAGAAGGACTCCCTCCTTACAGACAGTATGTGAGGTGAGCAGTCGTGACGACACTTCATGCCAGGTCTTCCTTACTGATGCACAGGGTGGCAGGTGGTAGAAAGTCACCTCCTTCCCAAGGATATCCTGATGGTCTCCCTTCTGAGAGGTTCGCCTTCATAAGCACATGGAGTCCCATAGACTCATGGTGTTCTAGAAATAAAACCCGTTATTATATTATATTATTAGAGATAAAATCTATAGAACTCCTTATTTTCCGTTGTTACTGACATGGTTACTGATTATAGCAAACGTTTATTGAACACTTATTTTGTGCCAGGCACCGTTAAGCACTTTACACACTAAGTTATTTGCAGAACAACCCTAAGTGCATTTGGCACAGTGCCTATAAATAATGAGCACCCCAAAATATTAATTTAATTGATATTAGCATGATTACTGTTACTAGTGTTATTACTTCCATTTTAAAGAAAAGGAAGTTGAGGCTCAGCAAAGTGGAATTCGAACCCAAGTCTTGCTTGACTTCTAGGCACACAGTCTAGGTTTCCTGGTTTGCAGCAGCGCGAGTTGCCACTGAGTAGACTTTGACTGCTGGTGACACCGTGTGTATCAGAGTAGAACTGCACTCCTTAGGGTTTTCAGTGGCTGATTTTTTTGGACGTAGATCGTCAGGCCTTTCTTCTGAGGTGCCTCTGAGTGGACCCAAACCTCCAGCCTTTCAGTTAGCAGCTGAGTGTATTAGCTGTTTGCACCACCTGGCAGTTACTCCTTTGAGACCCCACTCTGGGCTCCAGCAGGAGCCGACGCTGTAGCTGTGACTGGAACCTCGCAGGTTTCGGGTGCCAGCTGAACTGCAGGATGCGTGATGACCCTCACTCAGGGGCCCTGGGACAGTTCATCTCTTGCTTGTATGTCAGGGGGTGGCTCCTCTCTCTGGGGACCATTTGGGAATAAATGTCTTTTTCATGTGACGAGGACTCTTTGTTTTCCCAGATCTTGTGGCTGTGCTGTGCCCCAAAGGGCCGCTGCGGATGCTGGTGGAAACCGCCCAGGAGAGAAATGAGCCCATCTTCCCTGCCCTGATATACTCTTGTGAGTAGCCCATGCCTCTGCCTGACGGGGGGCCAGGAAGTGCCAGCAGTGAGGCAAGGGACCCCTCCTGCCTGTGGCTTTCAGAGTGACTAAGACAGTTGTCCTTTTCCGGGCCCAAGGGGAGGGGTGGCCTTGATGATCCCAGGAGGGTGTCCCCCTTGCAGAGATGAAGGTAGGCTGTATCTGCCACTGCACAGGAGATGGCCTGCGGTGTTAGAGCAGGAAGGTGCATCAGAGGGGACGTAGTCCATCCACGCCCCTTCATCCCACCCGTCCTCCAGTGGCCTGTGGTGGGCACAGGCTATGGTTCTGTGAGCCTGCAGTCTTTGAAGCCCTGCGCCCAGCCCCTCCAGGCTCCCTCCAGGCTCCAGAGAAAGGGCTTTGTGGATATTCTTCGGGGCAGGGGTCTAGGGGAGCAGGGGTCTCCTGGTTTTCTCTGGGCTTCCTTGACAGTCCCTAGATGGTGCAAACGGTTAATGTGCCCAGCTGCTAACCAAAAGTTTGGAGATTCAAGTCCGCTGAAGTGCCTCAGTAGAAAGGCCTGGCCACCTGCTTCAAAAATACCAGCCGTTGAAAACCCTGGGGAGCACTGTTCTGCTCTGACACACGTAGGGTCACCATGAGGCAGAACTGACTCCGTGGCAACTGGTTTTTCCTTGACAGCACGTGGCTGCCTGAAGTTACCCAGCTCTGAAGGGCAGGTGCACAGTCTTGTCCCTGGCCTCAGCAACAGTGTGTAGGGATTTGGGTTTATGTACGCATCAAACACACTTGTGTCAAGTCCCCACTCTGTGGCAGGTACTGTGCCAGTCATTGCAGTGGGATGCAAGACCCACATGGCCCCTGCCCCCAGGGAGCCCACAGCCCTGTGGCTTGTACCCCTCCTCCCCCCATCACTGAGAAGGGGGAGCTTATTTAAACAGAGGGCTTACGTTTCTGGAGCTCTGGGGCAATGGTTAAAGCGCTCAGCTGCTAACCAAAAGGTCAGTGGTTGGAACCTATCCGTGGCTCCTCGGGAGAAAGATGTGGCAGTCTGCTTCCATAAAGATTACAGCCTTGGAAACCCTATGAGGCAGTTCTTCCCTGTCCTATAGGGTCACTATGAGTCGGAATCGACTCGACAGCAGTGGGTTTGGGTTTTTTTTGTTTGTACGTTTTTGGGGTCTGCATGGTACGGGGGACCCTGAGCCCAGGGAAACAGTTTCTTGACGGGCTACAAAGTGCTAGATAATTTCTATACAAGGGAAGCATCAAGCTTGTGATGGGAGACGGTAAGCAGCCTGTCCCAGGGCATGGACGCACGTGGCAGGCCCTTTCGGGGGATGAGATGGGTCACGTGTGTAAAGGCTGAGGGTCGTGCCTGGGACAGTCGTCTGTGTTGAGTGTCTGTGCTCCGGGGACTCCCCAGGGAACAAAGTGAAGTCTGCTCTGACGTTGCTCACTTTCTAGAAGGGAGACAGACAGTAATGAAATAGACAAACACGTAAGTGAGGAGGTGGTAAGTCCTGTGAAGAAAAGTAAAGCAGGTAAGGGAGCGAAGGGCTTCAGGGTGGGTGGGGTTGGGTGCTATTTCACATAGGTGGTCAGGGACACTCTCTCTAATAAGGCTGATATTTGACCAGAGGCCTGACTTAGGTAAATCTGGGGGCAGAGCGTTCCAGGCAGAAGGAACAGCAGCAGGCGCAAAGGCCCTGAGGCAGTGTGCCTGTGCATTGAGGGAGCCCAGGGGTCCAGTGTGGCTGGAGCAGAGGGAGTAGGGATGGGAGGGGGAGAAGAGGTTGGAGAAATGGGGAGGGTCCAGGCCACTCTTACCATGCAGGCTGTGACGAGGACGTTGGCTCTTACTCCTGAGTGAGAGGTAAAGCCATTGAAACATTTTAGGCCCACCTGACTTTATGTAACACAGGTTATTGAGTGGAGAATAAAACATATGGGGGACAAGAGTGGAAGCAGGAGACTTGGCGGCTGTATAAATAATAACCCAGGAAAGAGACGATGGGGTTTGGACCAGGGGCAGCAGTAGAGGTGGTGAGAGGTGGTTGGATTTTTGGGGGCAAAACTGACAAATGTGTGGATGGCTAGGGTGTGAGAGAGTCAAGAATGACATTGGTGCCTTGGCCTGAGCAGCTAATAGGGTGGAGCTGCCATTTACTGAGAGGAAGAAGACGTGATGGGGCAGGTTTGGGGGGATGGGTTCGAGAGTATGTTTTGGGCGTGTTAAGTTTGAGGTGCTCATCAGACATTCAGGTGGAGAGTTGGAGGTATTGGGTGGTAAGTTGAGATAGTTCCAGGCTAGAGATACAAAAGACAGTTAATTCACAAAACTCTTCACTAATATTGTTGCAGTTTCTGGGTAAAAAACGACCCAAAGCAATTGCTGTTGAGTTGATTCCAACTCATGGTGACCCCATGTGTGCAGAGTAGAACTGTGCTCCACAGATTTTTCAGTGACTGGTTTTTTGGATGTCCCTGGAGAAGGACATCATGCTTGGTAAAGTCGAGGGTCAGTGAAAAAAAGGAACACCCTCAGTGAGATGGACTGACACAGTGGCTGCAACAGTGGGCTTAAGCATAACGATTGTGAGGATGGTGTAGGACTGGGCAGTGTTTTGTTGTGTTGTACATAGGGTCGCTATGAGTCAGAACAAACTCAACGGCACCTAACAATGACAACAACAGATCACCAGGCCTTTCTTCTGAGGCGCCCCTGAGTGGACTCGAACCATCAATCTTTCAGTTATTAGCTGAGCACTTAACCATTAGCATTACCTAGGGAGCTTGTTTGTGAGGCAGTTGTGAGGAGGGGGGAGAAAAAAAAGGAAAAGGCATTGATTGCCCACACCTGGTCAATGAGTCCAGGCCCCGCCCCACAAGGGCCTCCTAACCATGTATATAGACAAATACCACGTAAACTTAGGGTCTTGTGTTGGCTTCCTGGGGGCAAAGACTGGCCCCCTGCCTTCCAGGCCTGAGGACAGCCCAAGTTAGCACTTCCTGTTCTCCTTCCTGCAGCTGCCATGGTGTGGACAGTGGGCATGGCCAAGCCGGACCTCTCCTCCCAGGGAGCCCTCCAGCTCCCCTATGATCCAGAGATGGGTGAGTGTCCCGGGGGCCTGTCAGAATTGGGAGGTAGCTCCTCATCTGCACCCCACCTGTGTGGGCGACAGGCGCCATGTTCTGCATCCTGTCCCCAGCTCTGCCTGGCTTGGCCTCTCTGGAGAGCATTGGGGCAGCCCTCCTGGGCACACGTCTTAGAGACTGGGCAGGGTTGGCTCGTCGGCTCTTGACCCACCCTCACTTGGCTGCATTCCCTTTCAGGTTCCAGGGGCTGCTGAGGATGGTGGGTGTGGGTGGGGAGCACTGGGGTCCTGCAGTGATTGGGCCATACCCCACCCCCCGGGGCTTTGTTCCCCAGAGCCGAGGGATGCCCTTTGACTGTGCTTGTTTCTCTTTTTGCCACCTCCTCACCACCATGACCGACACCCAGAAGAAGACTCCTATGACAGTTTTGGGGAGCCCTCGTACCCAGAAGTCTTTGAACCCCCCCTGCCTGGCTACCTGGGGGAGGAGCTGGAGGAAGAGGAGGAAAGTAAGGTGCCCGTGTTCAGATGGTCGGCGTCAGCCAAGGATGGGGCCAGGGGAAGGGTGTGAGGGGAGAAGCCCCTTTTCATTTCAAAGCCGTCTTTACAAAAGTCATGAAGAAATCTGCAAAGGTGGGGCCTGGCTGGCGGCCACAGGAGCTTTTGTGTTGAAGCTGAACCATTTATTTAACAGATTTTTACTGAGTCCTGGCTGTGCTGGGGTGCAGGGGAGAAAGCACCCTGTTCTCCTGGGCCTTACAGTCTAACGGGGCGAGGGGCATTAGTCACACACAGGACTGTGAAGGAGAACATAGGTGCCAGGAGAGCAGGTCGGGGCGTGGCCTGGTCCGAAGGGGTCAGAGAAGGTTATCTGAGGAAGTAACTTCTGAGGCGAGCCCACAGCAGTAAGCAGGTGAGAGGCAGCCCAGGAAGAGCGTGTCCGCTGAGGGGCCTGCACTAGGAGACCCCCAGGCAGGGGCTGCCATGATTAGAGGAGGTAAAGGTGCGCTGGGCCCACGGTGCGGGGGTGCAGCGAGGGGGGCCTTCCAGATCAAGGTGAGGGTCCGGGGGTATCCCAGCAGTAGACGGAGCCACAGGAGGGTTTTACACTGCATGGGAGGATGGATGCCACTGGGAGGGGACAAGTTGTGGCTGGTGAGAATTCCATCTGGGTGTCCCACCCTTGAGGGGCCTGTAGGAGGTCCCTGTGCAGCTATAAGGGAGGCAGGTGGGCTTCGGGCTCCAAGGAAGGGCTGGGCTGGCAGGTCACAGCCTCTGTACTGTGTCTGCCAGTAGGCCGTGGAGCACAGAGCAGGGGGCAGACTTGGGGGGATGCCTCCCCGGGGCAGAGCCTGAGGAGACATGAGTAGCTGTTGTGGAGGGCAGTCTTGAACACAAGCGCAGAGGTGGTTCAAGACCTGATTCTTTTCCCAGGGGGATTAGCACAGTCATTCAGTCAGTGCACATTGAGCCTTGCCGGCAGCAGCACTGCAGAGCACGTAAAGCAGTCTGGAGCAGCTGCAGGTTCTTTAAGCCCAGGGAGGTGGCTAAGCCTGAGGAGGTCCTGAGGGGCAGAGCATTTGCAAAGGCTGAGAGATGAAAGAGGATAGGAGAAGTGAGCCTTCAGGGAGCTGCTTGGTGTGGTTGGGCAGAGGAGGTGGGGTGAGCAGGAAGCAGCTGGGGTGTGGGGCCTGGGAAAGACCTTGCAGGGCATGGCACAGGTGGGGAGAGCTCAGGTTTTATCCTGGAGGTGACAGGAACCACTGGTGGTTATGCAGGGAAACAAAATGAGCAGCTCTACATTCCGTACTGAGGTGCGGAGGAATCTGGATGGATGGACTGCTGGGAGACCAGGAGGGGGCGCTGCCCTCATCCAGACGACAGAAGAGAATGAAGAGCAAGAGTCAGGGTCAGAGACTAGCCAGAGCACGTGTGGGACGGCCCTGAAGGACTCCCTGGGTGAGGGACACACGAGGAGGGGGCGGGGGGGGGGAGTGACCATGCCCACCCAGACATGGTCAGGCAGGTGTGCGGGAGGTCGGGCTCGGTTTTGGACAGGCGAGCACGAAGGTCTGCCACACGCTCAGGTGGAGACACCAGTGGACACTCAGTGGGTGAGGGGCTCCGGGGAGGGGCCAGGGTTTGAGACCAGGCATTGGAGTCATCAACATACAGATGTTGTCAAAACCGAGGGCCTGAAGAAGAGCCCCTGGGAAGGTGCAGGGCCAGAATGGAGAGTGCTAAGGACAGCCCAGGGCTTACGGGGTGGGCCGGAGCCCATGGAAGACCCTGAGGTGTAGCCTGTGTGAGGGACTGGACCTGGACAGGGGAGGGGTGTGCTGCAAGCACTGGGACAGCCAAGCAATGGCCTGGGCCCTCGTGGGCCAGTCGCTGGGTAGGGTGCAGGTGCCTGGTGTGGTTAGGTTTCAGAAGTGAGATAAAGGGAGGGAGAGGCAGGAAGGGGGGTGGTTGGGCAGTTAGAGAGGGAGGGACCAGGGCAAAGACAGCAGTATTTTTAAGATGAGCAAGACTTAAACATGTTTATTAGGCACCGAGGGAGGAGCCAGCTGAGGGGAGCAGTTGAAATCAGAGGTGCAAATGCGGTGTTGATGAAGAGGTCGTGGAGGAAGGGTGGGGCAACAGGAGGCGGGACCCCTCCGCTTGGAGCTCGGAAGGGAGGAGTGGTGGACAGGTGAGGCAGCCATGGGTGTCCTCACAACAGGCCTGCTTGGCGAGTTTATTATGTAAACCTTTCTCTTGTCTATGGGAACAAAATAATCCCACAAACAGGAGCACCAGGGCAGCTGCATGAAAGAAAATGAAAGTATTTTAGAAGCTCTGATTTACTTATCAGTAATGTAGAGGCTAATTACAAAATAATTTTACCTGTTTTTTTTGGGGAGGTGTCCCCAGAGGCCTTCTATCTAGGTATGTACAATTGCATGTTCTTGAAAGTAGTGAAATTAAAATTCCTAGAAAAAATGTATAATTCAGACTTAGCACTAAGTTGTACAGTAGTCCCCCCTTACCTGTGGGGGATACATTCCAAGATCCCCCTGTGGATGCCTGAACCAAGAGTGGTCCCGAACCCTGTATGTACTACGATTTGTCCTATACATACATACCTATGATAAAGTTTAATTTATAAATTAAGCACAGTAAGAGATTAACAACAATAACTAATAATAAAATAGAACGATTAAAAACAATATACTGTAATAAAAGTTACATAATGACGGCATGAGATTTCATCATGCTATGTACTCATTTAACATTTTTGAACAGTGGTTGACTGCAGGTAACTGAAACCGCAGAAATCGAAACGGCGGATAAGGGGGGCTACTGTATACAATTCCCCCAACGCTGGCCAGTATATTTTTATTTTTTCTTTTCTTCGCTCAACTAAGTGCCAAGCCCTGGTTTTACCCGAGTATCAGAAATGCCTGCTTTTGACTGCCCAGGCTGTAAGTTGCCCAAACCACGGGTTTCCCCACCTTTTCCCACTGGCCGCCATTTTCCAGAGGACAGCCTGTTTTTTGTCACCAGTCTGCGTGGCTGTTCCCCTGGTCCATGTGAGGGGGAGCAGGCTGGGCAGGGACTCTACATTGTCCAGTCCCCTGAGGTCCCAGGGCTCTGGCCCCTCCTTCCCTTGCCCGGGCAGAGGGGCTGTGCTTTCCTGCCTAGTGTTAGCCTCTCTTCCTTCCCTCTGCCAGCCTCTCGGGGCTTCGGAGACCAATGGGTGCGCTTTCTCTTCCCCACACAGGGGGCGTGAAGCTCGGCCTCGGGGACTTCATCTTCTACAGCGTGCTGGTGGGCAAGGCGGCGGCCACGGGCAGTGGGGACTGGAACACCACGCTGGCATGCTTCGTGGCCATCCTTATTGTGAGTTGTGTTCCCCAGGGTCTTCACGAGGGGGCCTCAGGATCCCCAGGGAGTTTTCAGGTGCAGTCCTCCCTCTGGGGAGCAGAAGCAGTTATTGGAGCTGGACGGGGCTGTCAAAAGGAGCCTGCTGGTGCAGTAGTTAAGTGCTCACTGCTAACCGAAAGGTCGTTGGTTCAAATATCAGCTCCGCCGGAGAAAGATGTGGCAGTCTGCTTCCGTAAAGATTTACAGCCTTGGAAACCTTATAGGGCAGTTCTACTCTGTCCTACAGGGTCACTATGAGTTGGAATTGACTTGACAGCAGTGGGTTTGGTTTGGTTTGGGGGACTGTCAGGAAGATCCTCAAGACCAAAGATTTGGAGCCCTGGTGGTGCACTGGTTGAGCTCGGCTACTAAACAAAAGGTTGGCAGTTTGAATCCACCAGGCGCTCCTTGGGAACCCTATGGGGCAGTTCTGCTTTGTTCTGTAGGGTCGCTATGAGTTGAAATCAACTCGACAGCAACGGGTTTGGTTTGTTTTTATTTTTATTTTTTTTTTGGTAGCTGTCAACAGGAGTCCCTGAGTGGTGCGTACGTTAACGCACTCGGCTGCTAACCAAAAGGTTGGAGGTTTGAGTTCACCGAGAGGCATCTCAGAAGAAAGGCCTGGTGATCTACTTCAGAAAAATTAGCCGTTGAAAACCCTGTGGAGCACAGTTCTACTCTGACACACATGGGGCGCCATGAGTCAGAATCGACTCAACAGCAACTGCTTGGTTGGTTGGTAGTTATCAACAAGACCCTCCCCAGACTGTTCAGGACAGTGCAAGGGGAGGGGGTGACCCAGGAGCTCTGACATTCATTGAGCAGCACTCCATGCTGAGGACTTGGCCAAAAGTTTTGTGTGCTTGTCTCACAATACCCTGTGTGGTGAGTATGTTTACCTCAGATTTTTAGAAATAGGTTATGAGCCTTACCCATGGGCACAAAGCTAGTGAGGGACTAAGTTGTGATTTAAGCTCAGTTCTCTAACTCTGGAGCCTGTATGCTTCCCTCTCCTCTGTGCCACCCGGACACCGTGAGGTTCTGCATTCCAGGGTCTTCTGAGGTTTGGAGGACAACCCCATCGCTTTGAACCCCAGCAGTGAAATTTGTTGGCCTCTGTAGTCACTTAACATGGCCAAATACACACAGTGGGGAGACATTCTATTATGATTTCATCTCAGACGTCTTCCTTTTCGGATCAGAGGAGGTAGAGTCTCAGAGTAGTGAATTCTCAGTGCTCTGCACCTTTGAGGAAAACCCTGGGTGTTATGTGGCAGGGCACATTAAGGCTGGTGGCCCAGGTTTTTGGAGATTCTGTTTCTGCCCACAAATGAGTGTCAGGGGTGACAGGCCTCCAGGCCCTCCTCCTCCAATGGTCTGATCTGAAGCCTGCTGCTTCCCCAGGGATAAGGCCAGCTCTCTGGTTCCTTGTCCCCACCCAGCTCGCTGCCTACCTTGGCCGGGGAGGTGAGATGGGCATCTCCCACACCTACTTCCCAGGGGATGGGTCACATAACATCATTGATTCCCCTGATGTGAGCTGCTGAGAACCTCCCCAGCATTTCAGTTGGGCTCATCCAGTTCTTGTATAAATACATGCTCCCTGAGGGGAGGCGTCTTAGCGTCCTGAGTGACTGTGACAGGCAGACCGGGGACGCATCTTACTGTCCTGAGTGACTGTGACAGGCAGACCGGGGAGGCGTCTTACTGTCCTGAGTGACTGTGACAGGCAGACCGGGGAGGCGTCTTACTGTCCTGAGTGACTGTGACACGTAGACCGGGGACGCGTCTTACTGTCCTGAGTGACTGTGACAGGCAGACTGGGGAGGCAGCATAGTCTGGGAGAACAGCCCTGTCCTTGGAGTCAGGAGGCTGCTTTCTGACTCGCCCACTAGCGTGTGGGGTGTTGTGATGAGAGTGAGAACATCTGCCCTGTGATACCTCACAGAGATGTTGCAGGGATCAGGGAAGATAATGGGGTGACAAGTCCTTGAACAAGCTCCTGAGCCCAGGGACTAGGCTGTCATCAAGTCCCTTCCGAAGTGCTCCCTTCCCTCCTCCCCCTACACGTCCACACGGTGGAGTCGCCCTCCTCACCCCCCACCTCCCCTGTGTCCTGCAGGGTTTGTGTTTGACCCTCCTGCTGCTGGCCGTGTTCAAGAAAGCGCTGCCCGCCCTCCCCATCTCCATCACGTTCGGCCTCATCTTCTACTTCTCCACAGACAACCTGGTTCGCCCTTTCATGGACACCTTGGCCTCCCATCAGCTCTATATCTGACGTGAAGCGCAGTGCTGTGGGCTGGAAGCTGTGGGAGATTTTAACCTGATGCAGTTGTATAGTTTTCACTCTAGTGCCATATATTTTTAAGACTTTTCTTTCCTTTAAAGAAAAGAATAAAAATCATTGTGTTTACTTCGTGAAGATGAAGCAGAACCAGCTTTTTGGTGCTAATTGTTTTTGTCACCAGACTTTGGCTCACCCTATCATCAGCACTCACTTCACTGACAGGAAACACAGATTTATCCAGATGAACTGAGAAGGGTTACCCGATACGGGGAGGGGACGTGGAGAAGGATGCCTATTCATACTTCATGGCCTGGAATTCTCCGAGGGTCAATGTGAACGAAGATGTTCATCTATTAGGGACCAGGAGTACATGCTTGGGAACTCAACTAAGCACCTGTCACTCTGGCAAAAGAAGACAAGCCATTTTTTTCTGCAAGGAATGTTCCCAGTGCTTTGTCTATGATGTCATTGTTATTTTATTACCTTTAGAAGCAGAGTCCTGTTCCTTTGACATCAAGTTCTTGCTGGGAAATGGCTTAATATTAGTATCAATAAATAGATGAACCCCATTGGGATGTTGTCATTTGGTCTGTTTGTAAGTGTTGACCTCTCTCCCTGCATCTCTGCAGCACTCCCAGGATAACGTGTGCTGCAGGCCCAGTTATGAAGGAGAGAGGCTTCGCTGTCCTCCCTCTCTGCTATTATTTATTTGACCAGGAAGTTTCCTAAGCAAAGGTTTTCAGAGAGCAGCGAGGCATGACATCTGACCTCTCTGAGGTGGAGCAGGCTGTTGTGAGCACATCCCCGTGTCAGAAACACTCCAAGGTGGTTGCCAAAATGTCAGTGATGCCTTTATCAAGTGTCCATGCTCAACAGAAACCAGTGCATGGGGGCCAGGTGAGAGCTGACGTTCAGAAGCTCACTCTCCATTCCTTCTCTGGCCGTAGCTCTGGGCACTTTGGTTGGGGGAGTGGACAAGGTGGGTTTTCCTTTTCCTCTGCGCATCTGACACAGTGCTGGGCTGCAAGGAGAGTCTCTTGATGGTGACTGAAGCTCCCTGAGTCATGCAGAGCAGGCAGCTGTCGCTGCTAGTGAGCACAGCTGCTGAGTAGCTGAGACAACACAGGTGCTGTGTTTGGAGTTCAGCCTGGTAGCTCTGTCCACTTGTTCCAGAAATAATCTGAGTGCTGTGACCGGGTATTTATTGGGACAGGAATAAAAGTGTATTTTGATGTTGGACAGGAGCTTTCTTTTTGCTGGACTGTTTGGTGAATGGGGTGGGAGGAGGGCTGAGAAGGCCCATTGCCTTCTGTCCTGGTGGTGGCGTGTCCATGGACCAGCAGTTGGAAAGCTGCAGAGCTGTGACTTACGACTGATGAGCAGTCAGAGACACAGGGGTGATGGCATCACAGTCATGAAAGCCAGAAGTAGGAAGAGTTTTAAGAGGATGAGAGAGAGTTCCTGATGTTAAAAGCTACCAAGAAGTTAAATAGTTGCCATCAAGTCAATTCTAACTTGT
>NW_004443975.1:8995833-9061462 GCF_000243295.1 Trichechus manatus latirostris | reverse complement strand
ATCTCATTGTGGTTTTAATTTGCATTTCTCTAATGGCTAGTGAGTGCGAGCATTTCCTCATGTGTCTGTTGGCCATTTGAATGTCTTCTTTGGTGTCCGTAGGGTTTTCAATGGCTGACTTTTCAGAATCAGATCACCAGGACTTTCTTCTGAGGCTCCTCTTGGTGGACTCCAACCTCCAGCCTTTTAGTTAGTAGCCAAGCATGTTAACCATTTGCACCACCCAGCAACTTCTACCAAGAGGTTAAGGAGGAAGAAAAACTGCCAGAAGTCCATTAAATGTGGCAATTTGGGAAGTATTTATCTTTGAAACAGTAGGGCTTAGACTGGGGTTTCCAAGGATGATATTGGATAAATGTTAGGATTTGTTAAGCATAAAGAGATCTTTGTCAAAGGCCTGATGGGGGATGCTGGAGGTAGAGGCCACATTCAGAGGGAAAAGCTGAAGGTGGGGGTACCATACTGAAGTAGATTGACAAGTGAGGGAAGGAGCCACATGATTAAGGGGAAGACTCTGTTAAAACTGGGAAATACAAGTCAGTGTGAGAGGACACAAGTAACAGCTACTGGAGAGAAAACAACGGAAGCTGAGGAGCCTCAACATGTGGAAGCTTGGTTCCCGAGGAGCTGGGAGACCAGGGAACCCGGAACGCCAGTGCAGGGGAGGAAAGATGAAGGGATTCGAAAAGATAGAATTCCAACACACAAGAGCAGGGAACTGGTGTACAAGCACCTATATGCCCACCCCCGGGTGTAACCAGTGAACTAATCTTAATATTTGTCCACGTTGGCTTCAGATTTCTTGTTAGCAGTAAACTCTGTCATTTTGCAGCCTTGCCCTAATCCTGTTGCCACCCTTCTGCTGTCCAGAGGTCCGTTTTATCCTTCCCATCCATGTTTTGTTTAGTTTTGCATGTTGGCATGTTTTTTTTAAAAAAAAAAAAAAAAAACTTTACAAAAGTGCTATCATACTGTATATATTGGACAATTTGCTTTAGTTTACATGTTTGAGATGTTCATGTGTATAAATGTAACTCTGGTTCAGTCATTTTAACAATTGCATAGTATTCCATTGTATGATATTCCACTATCCATTATGCTGTTGATGGACATTTAGGGGTTTTCAGTGTTTCTGTATGATAGCTATACTGCAACGAACATTCGGTTATGTTTTGTGAGTGTAGGTGAGAGAGAAAAATACATATTTATCTAAAATGATTGGCTAGACTTCAGTTGCTCCCTGAGCAGTTGTATCAATTTATCCTTCAGCAATATGAGAACTCCCCTTTCTCCCAAACCTACCAACACTTGGTATTATCAGAATTTTCATTTTTGCTAAATGGATGGGTGTTATCTCCTTTAGGTTTCAGTTTGCATTTCCTCGGTCCCCCCGCCCCCGGCCCCATTGTTTTATGGTGGTAAAAATATATATAACAAAACATTTGCCAATTTAGCGTTTTTTGCATGTACAATTCAGTGACACTGGTTACGTTCATCATGGTGTAACCATCATCACTGTCCACTTCCAAATCAACAGAAACTCAGTGCCTCCCCAGGAAAGAACCCCCTCCTCCCTCCCACTCCTGGTAACCAGTAATGAACTTTGATCTCTGTACATTTGCCTGTTTCATATAAGTGGGATCATGCAGTATTTGTCCTTTTGTGATTGACTTATTTCACTCACCATGTTGTTTTCAAGGTTCGTCCATGTTGTGGCACATATCAGGACTTCATTCCTCTCTATGGCTGAGTAATAGTCCAGTGTATGTATGTACCACATTTTGGTTATCCATCTGTTGATGGACATTTAAGTTGCTTCCACCTTTTCATTTCCTCAGTTTTTAATGATGGTAAACATCTGCTCATATGTGCCAGTTTCCTTGTCTGTTCATATCCTTTGCCCATTTTTCAGTTGGATTGTGTGTATGTGTGTGTGTGTGTATTCTGAATAGATGCTAAACTTACGTGCATTCCAAATATCTTCTCCTAGGCTGTGCCTTGTCTCCCCCACCCTCTCTCAGGGGTCTTTTGCTAGATCAAAGTTAAGTTTAAAATGTTAGTGTTGTTAAATATATCAATCACTTACTTTTATGGTTTATGCTTTTGAATCTTATTTAAGAAACCCTACCCTTGAGGTCTTCTAAAAGCTTAAATTTTTATTTTCACGTTAAGATTTTTAATCTATCTGAAATTTTATTTTATGTATGGCATTTAGTAACCAAACCAAACCCACTGCCATCGAGTCAATTCTGACTCATAGCAACCCTACAGGACAGAGTAGAACTGTCCCATAGGGTTTCCAAGGCTGTAAATCTTTTATTTTATTATTTTTTCCCATACAAAAATTTGTACATACATTGTTATGTGACTCTGATTGCTCTTCCCAAACTGTGACAGCACACTCCTCCTTTCCACCCCTGATTCCCCATGTCCATTCAACCAGCTCCTAACCCTCTCTGCCTTCCCATCTCACCTCCGGACAGAAGCTGCCCATTTAGTCTCTTGTATCCACTTGAGCTAAGAGGCACACTCCTCACGAGTATCACTTTATGTCCCACAGTCCAGTCCAATCCCTGTCTGAAGAGTTGGCCTTGGAAATTGTTTTAGTTCTGGTCCGACAGAGAATCCAGGGGCCATGCTTTCTGGGATTCCTCCAGTCTCAGACCATTAAGTCTGGTCTTCTTACTAGAATTTGAGTTCTGCACCCCACCTTTCTCCTCCATCCAGGACTCTCTGTTGTGTTCCCTGTCAGGGTGGTCGTTGGTAGTAGCCGGGCACCATCTAGTTCTTCTGGTCTCAAGCTGATGAAGTCTCTGGTTTATGTGGCCCTTTCTGTCTCTTGGGCTACTACTTTCCTTGTGTCTTTGGTGTTCTTCATTCTCCTTTACTCCAGGTGGTTGGGACCAATTGATGCATCTTAGACAGCCGCTTGCAAGCTTTTAAGACCCCAGACAGCACTCACCAAAGTAGGATGCAGAACATTTTCTTAATGACCTAGATGTCCCCTGAAAGCATGGTCCCCAGACCCCTACCCCCCCTACTCTATCCCTCAAAGTGTTTGATTATATTCAGGAAACTTCTTAGCTTGGTTTAGTCCAGTTGTGCTGACTTCCCCTGTAGTGTGTGCTGTCCTTCCCTTCGCCTAAGATAATTATCTACTATCTAGTTAGCAAATAACCCTCACCCTCCCTCCCCACCCTTGTAACCATCTAAGAATGTTTTCTTCTGTGTTTAAACCTTTTCTTGAGTTCTTAAAATGGTGGTCTTATGCAATATTTGTCCTTCTGTGACTGACTAAATTCACTCAGCATAATGACCTCCAGCTTCCTCTATGTTATGTTTCATGGCTTCATCATTGTTCTTTATCGTTGTGTAGTATTCCATTGTGTAGATATACCATAATTTGTTTATCCATTCGTCCTTTGATGGGCACCTAGGTTGTTTCCATCTTCTTGCTATTCTGAACAGTGCTGCAGTGAACACAGGTGTGCATATATCTGTTCATGGGACGGCTCTTATTTCTCTAGGATATAGTCCAAGGAGCGGGATAGCTGGATCGTATGGTACTTCTATTTCTAGTTTTTTAAGGAAGTGCCAAATCGATTTCCAAAGTGGTTGTACGATTTTACATTCCCACCGGCATTGTATAAGTGTTCCAGTCTCTCCACAACCTCTCCAGCATTTATTATTTTGTGTTTTTTGGATTAATGCTAGCCTTGTTGGGGTGAGATGCTATCTCATTGTAGTTTTGATTTGCATTTCTCTAACAGCTAATGATCGTGAGCATTTCTTCATGTGTCTGTTAGCTGCAAAGCTATACATCTTTATGGAAGCAGATTGCCACATCTTTCTCCTGAGGAGCAGCTGGTGGGTTTGAACCGCTGAGCTTTTGGTTGGCAGCCGAGCGCTTTAACCACTGTGCCACTAGAGCTCCTCTGGCCTTTATTAGGGACCTAATTTTACTTCTTTCTAAACCTGTAACCAGTTGTCCCAGCACTAATTTACTGAGTAGTTCCTTCTTTCTCTACTGCTTCATAGAGCTATCCAGATATGCACCAAGTTTCCATAAACAGGTGGATCGGTCTCTGGGCTTTCTATTCTCTTCATTGGTACTTGCCCTCTCCCATGTCAAGGATGTAAGCAAAGGAACTTAGGCAGTGAAAAGAGAAAATGGAACTCTTTCTGGAAGCTTCTGTTCACGCAATTCTAGAGGCAGAGTATAAATCTAAAATTAGACCAGATCTCCTAAAATAGTATAAATCTATAAAATTATAGCAGTGTGAAATTGTTGCAGGAATCAAATTACATATTCATTGGCTAAAAAGATGGCCTTAAAGTGGAACCTCATGTAACTAGTTGAACCCAAGTGCCGGCTTTCTTCTCCGTCTTCCAAGTCCCCTCCCTGTACTACATTTGGAAAGGGGGGTATAGAGTGTACATGGGGAAGCATATCCCCTCCCTTCTGGGTTATGTGCTCCTCTTGCTCCCTTCTCTGCCACCAGCACACATGCACTTGGCTTCTTGTTGCAGCCTGGAGCTCATGGACTGCCCTCCCCTGTGCTATGCTGGGCCCCCTCTGTAAGGACCTTGAGGTGAGGCAGCCCCCCTTCCCCATGTCTTACGGGCTCTGGAGTAAAATTATCTGGTTCATATCCTGGCTTTGCCAGTTACTGTGTGACCTGGGGAAAGTCTCTTAAACTCCTTGAGAATAAAGATTAGGTCCAACTGCATATAACAAAAATACCAGTGGTTTAAACAAGGTAGGTTATTGTTTTCTCACTTAAAAGAATTCCAATCATAAACAATCTAGGAAAGGCATGATTGTTCGTGGCAGCAGGGAATCAGGCTCCCATCTTGTTTTGATGTTCTCAATATGTGGCTTTCACCTCATGGTCCTATCTGGCTGCTCAGGCTCCAGCCATTGTGTCCACATTCCATCAGCATGAAAGGAAGAAAAGGATGCATTTCCTCCTTTTAAAAACACTTCCCGGAAGTTGCACATAATACTTCTGCTTATATCTAATTGGCCATTAGGCACATGACCATACTTAGTTACAAGGGAGACTGGGAAATACTTTTATTGCAAGTAACCATGTGCCCAGCTAAAGAGGATAAGGGAGCCTTGGTTATGGTGTCTTTTGCTTCATCCACATACATGATGAAGTTACCAAAACAATAGGAGAAAATGGGGTCACAAGGATAGTATGAGCCACAATCAGATGTCTTTAGAGAAGGTTGGAATGGTTCTGGGAGATAACAGATGAAAGCAAAGGGATTAAGGTAGACTGTCAGTCACTATAAGTCAAATTGACTCAACGGCAATGGGGGTAATGGGTCTGTTATCCTGAAGTTAGAACAAGGAGAGAGAGAGAGGTGAACTAGCAGAATGGCTAGTAAGTTAGGAGACACCTGAGCTCTCGTATATCAACAGTGTTGACAGCGTGCCTGCCGGTAGCTTACTCAGGGAGGGAAAAAAACATTGTCAGTGAGTCAATTCTGACTCATAGCGACTCTATAGGACAGAGTAGAACTGCCCCATAGGGTTTCCAAGGCTGTAATCTTTGTGAAGCAGACTGCCACATCTTTCTCCCACAGAGCAGCTGGTGGGTTCAAACCGCTGACCTTTTGGTTAGCAGCTGAGCATTTAACCACTGTGCCACCAGAAAAGGTGGAGTGAAGGATGTGGGATTTCTGGGCATCTTTGAATGATGGTGGGGAGAAAGGACCCAGTCTGAGCAAATGACCGGAGAGCTGTGGGGAAGCTTTGAGGAAATTGGCCAGGAGGTCCCTGGGGCAGGCAGGAGAGACTCGGGGTAAGGGGTGAGGGGGGTGCATAGGACACCCTTGGAAAGGCCTTGAAGCAATGGCTGTGGACTTTCTGGAGAGTAGTGATTATAGAAACCCTTACCCAGTGCCTACCATGTGCCAGGTACTGTACTGAATGAGGTCCTGTGGCTAACTCCTTTAATCCTCATAACACTGCTAGGGGATCGGTACTATTCTTATTCCATTTTACAGATGAAGAAACTGAGACCCAGAGAGGTTAAGTGGCTTGGCCCAAGATCAAGCAGGAAGTAAGCAGTCATTGGTATACAAACCCAGGACATTTGGTTCCAAAAATGTGTGCTCTTAACTAGTACACACCACAGCCCCCCTGCCATGTGTAATCAATAACAGCGCAGGATGCCACCTCCATGCCAAACCCACTAACGCTACCCAGCAGAAACACATAGAAGAGAATCATTCCCAACTAACAAGAGGTGTTTCAAAAATGAAGAACAAATCTAAAAATGAGAACTGTTTCAACATCAAGGGAGGTAAGTTACTGCACAGAGAGAGCTGCAAGGAGGGAGCAGCAACACTGTCTGAAATAGAACTGAATAAACTGGTACTTTATTTTGGCCATGTTATCAGGAGGGATCAGTCCCTGGAGAAGGACATCATGCTTGGTAAAGTAGAAAGTCAGCACAAAAGAGTAAGACCCTCAACGAGATGGGTTGACACAGTGGCTGCAACAATGGGACGATTGTGAGGATGGGGCAGGACTGGGCGGTGTTTCGTTCTGTCGTACGTAGGGTCGCTACGAGTCAGAACCAACGTGACGGCACCTCACAACAACAACAAACTGATATGCTCGACATCATTAGCCATTAACCTAGAATAAAAAACAAACCCGTTGCCATCGAGTCGATTCCAACTCATAGTGACCCTACAGGACAGAGTAGAACTGCCCCATAGGGTTTCCAAGGAGCGCCTGGTGGATTGAAACTGCCAACCTTTTGGTTCGCGGCCATAGCTCGTAACTACTGTGTAAGCAGGACTCCAGTAGCCGTTAGGGAAATGCAAATCAAAACCACAAAGAAATATCACCTCACCGCCATTAGAATGGAAATGATGAAACACAGCAAGTGTTGCAAGGTTGTGGAGAACAGGAACCCTCCTCCATTGCTGGTGGGAATGTCAAATGGTACAACCCCTATGGAAAACAGTTGGACGGTTCCTCAAAAAGTTGAACATAGAATGACCATGTTGTTGTTGTTGTTAGGTGCCATCCAGCTAGTTTCCAACTCCCGGTGACCCCATGTGACACAGTAGAACTGCCCCATAGGGTTTTTTTTGGCTGTAATCTTTACAGAAGCAGATTGCCAGGCCTTTCTTCCCTGGTGCTTCTAGGTGTGTTCAAACCACCAGCGTTTAGATTAGCAGCCAAGCGCAAACCATTTGCACCACCTAGGGACCTTAGCGAGTCGTTTCGCCTACTCTAAAGAAAAAAAATTATGGTGCACCTGATCTTTTTTTTCTATGTATAACCTCAACTGTCTTATAAGAAAGGTTAAGTTTGACGGCTTTTCTTCTGCTGGTCTGGTTATGCAGGGACAGCTGAATGGCTGTCTGTGATAGTACACTTGATGGACGAGGAAAAGGAGCCAATGGGAGCTCCACGGCCACACTCTATGATGTAACCTCACCTCGAGAGCCCCCAGACCTTTGATAAAGTCACCCCAACCCTGACATAGTGTGTGCACAGATTACTTGCAGAAGCCAGGGAGGTGTCTTTTATTTTTCTCTGTCATCCATCCTACTCAGCATCCCTTGTGTCCTGTCGGTCTGAATATTTGTTTCTTTATTCAGGTCTTGGAATTTTTCTCCTCTTATTTATGTATTTCTTCTCTTTTCTCTTTGGGGGCTTTCTTTGACATTGGTGTTCGATCTCTCAGACTGTTCCTTGTTCTCTCTTACTTGTTCTCTCGTGTTCTCTATCATTTTGTCTTTCCCCCCTATATTTTAGAATTTATCTTCCAGCCTCTCAACATTTTATTTTTGGTAAACATATTTTTTTAATTTCCCACACTCTAAATCTCCATTTGCTCAATCTCCACTTTCTCATAGCTGGCTCAGTGGTCTGAGCCAGCCCCTAGTCCCCTCCCTCTGCCTTGGGCTTGTCACCCCTGAGGATCCAATGAGCTGATGGAGGAGGAACCTGAGTGGGAGACAGTTCTTAGCTCAAACTCAACAGCAGCAGTTCTCAAAGTGTGGCCCTGGGGGCCTGTGAGGTCCAAACTATTTCCATAATAATACTAAGACGTTCGTTGCCTTTTTCACTCTCTCACGAGTGCATAGTGGAGTCTTCCAGAAACTGCATGATGTGATGCTGCAATAGATTGAATGTGGAAGCAGATGGGAGAATCCAGCTGTCTTCTATCCACCCAGACATTAAAGAGAACTGCAAACATGTGAAACTGCCACTCTTTCCATTAACACTTTTTGTCTTGAAACATAGAGCAGTTTTCATAAAAACATGTTATTTGTGTTGACATGAAAAATCTTTTTTTTTTAATTCTTAAAGGGATTGATACATAAATATTTTTTAAATTTCTCAGTTGTAATTTCTGATAGGAGAGAATTAACCCATATACCGAAAGGTCTTTGGGGCCTTTGGGGTCCTCGATAATTTTTGAGTGTGAAGGAGTGCTGAGATCAGACAGTGTGGGGACCACTGCTGCACAGGGCGGTCCCTGCTTTCCTCCAGTGGCTTTGCACTTCTCCTCTTGCCCTTTGACCACCTCCAGCACCCCCTCTTAGTATCTCTAAGCGCTCCATTTGTCTTGAAAAACCAGTTGCCGAGACTCTGACCCCATGTGTGTCAGAGTAGAACTGTGTTCCATAGGGTTTTCAGTGGCTGATTTTTCAGAAGTAGATCTCCAGGCCTTTCCTCTGAGGCACCTCTGGGTGGACTCAACCCTCCAACCTTTCAGTTAGCAGCTGAGTGCGTTAACCCTTTGCATCGCCGAGGGAATTTGTCTTGAATTTCCGTTCTGTTGGTTCCGCACCAGGACGGCCATAGGAGGGCAGCAGATTCCATCATGAGCTCCTGTGGGGCCCTCAGGCCCTCAGGCCTGGTTTTTCCTCCTCCAGCCGGCAGTATTGAGTTCCTGCTGGGTTTCTGGCCCCTGGCTGAAACTGGAGAAACAGAGATGACAAACCAATGTCCTTGCTTTGTTGGAGGCTCAGAAGCGCACGTTCTCCCTCCCAGTGAGCTGAGGTCCCAGGAGAGGACAGGGTTTTTGATCCAGTTACAGGCCCAGGCCAGAGCCAGACCACAAAACAGGTGCTGAAGTGGTTGGTGAATGACAATAGCCTTGATGTCACCCAGAGCTAAGAATAAATCAGTTACGGCAACAGCACCTGTCAGAGTGGAGCTGGGCTCCACAGCGTTTTCTTTCTTCTTCTTTTCTTTTCTTGTGCTTTAGATGAAAGTTTACAGCTCAAGTTAATGTCTCATACCAAAATTTATACACATAGTGTTTTGTGACATTAGCTGCAATCCCCACAATGTGACAGCACACTCCCCTTTTCCACCCCAGGTTCCCTGTGCCCATTCGACCAGTTCTTATCCCTTTCTGCCTTCTCATCCTGCTTTTGGAGCTGCCTGTTTGGTCTCTTATGTCTGAATGAACTAAGAAGCACATTCCTCACATATATTATTTTTGTTTTATAGTCCTGTCTAAGCTTTGTCTGAGGAGTGGGCTTCGGGAACGGTTTCAGTTCTGGGTTAACAAGTTCATCCAGGGGCCATAGTTCTGGGGGTTCCATAGGGTTTTCAATGACCGATTTTTCGGAAGTAGATTGCCAAGCCTTTCTTCCAAGATCCCTCTGGGTAGACTAACCTCTACCCTTTCAGTTAGCAGCTGAGCAGGTTAACTGCACCACCCAGGGACTCCAAGAGCTGAGAATAGAAGCCTGTTTTCCAGATTCTCAGCTTAAACCTGAAAGTGCTTGTCCTTGTTGCCATTGCTTGTGGGGAAGGGGGACCCTGTGCTCCTTACTGTCAGGTAGCACATGGTTACCCCGCAGTGACATGCTGAGGGAGACAGGAAGCAAAGGAATTCTACCTCATCTTTTCATCCAGTCTTGGATAAAGAAGGAGGTAAAGGGCATATGCAAGGCTTTACCGAAAACTAGGACCTGCCTCATTTTCATAAGCACAAATCATGGACATCTCAAGCAAAGGAAAATGAAGCACTGTGGTCATTTAACACAAAGCTAACCGTCTCACTTCCTGCTAGCCGGTAGTGCCAATTACCTTTCCAACAACCTTAAAGCAACTCTGGCGTGAATGAGCTCGCTTGAAGGTTGGTCAGTAAAAAGGGCATGAGATCTAAAGTCCCAAGATGAGGATTCAAGTCCCAAATCTCCTGGCTCCTGGTCCTGTGCTCTTTCTCCCTTACTGCTGTGCCAACCCCAGGTTGGTTTTTCCCCCAGATATTTATCATCATCTTTAGTCAACTCAATGATACTCAAAAAATCAGCTCTGCTAAAGTATGGCATAGTGGTGAAGAGCGGCTTGAAGGGCAGACATGGTTACAGTCCTGGCTTCACCACCTGCTTGCTGTGTGACCTTGGGTAAGTTGTTAAACTTCTCTGAGACTCAGTATTCTCAGCTGTAAAGAGGGGATAATAATAATGTCATAGGGTAAGGATGGAAGGATTGCATGACATTAGATATCTAAAGTGTCTGGCTCATAGAAAGTGTTCCATGAACAGTAGCTGTAAATATCACTGCATTGGAAATTCACAACTTTTTCAGATATCAAAATCTCAGAAATTATTTAATCCAGTGATTCACAAAGTGTGTTCAAAACACTCTTCCCTAAAGACATTCCATGGAAAGGTTCTGTGGCCAAGTATGATGGGAGATTTGAAATTCACAGTTGTATATTAAAGGCTCAGAGATGTCAGTGTAAAGAACCCTGTTGAACTTCGTTCAACGACCACAGAACCTTTTTCACACCTCACTTTTAACTTCATGGTTGCTAGTATCAGCAGAACACATCCTCACCATCTATCTACCCAGAGCAGAAGTAGAGCCTCTGATATCTCCTATAAGTGATTTTCCAGATTCTGCTTAATGCATCCAGCTATGGGAGCTCATAAACCATGAACAATCCTAACAGCTCACAGACAACATTTGTGGAGGGTTTGCCATGTGCCAGGGACTATGGTAAGTATTAGGCAGCATTATCTCATTTACTTCTTATAATAACACCAAGAAGTAGAGAGTATTATCTCTTTTTACAGGTGAAGAAACTGGAGCTTGGAAGAGCTAAGTCACTTGTCCAAGGTCACAAGGCTAGAAAGTCCCAGAATGCAAACTCAGGCTGGTCTGACTCTGGAATCCAGCCTTGACCACCACGCCGTACTGCTTCCTGCAGCCCACACCATCACCTGTAACTCTTGGGAAGTACTTTCTTGTATTCAGCTGAAATAGAATCCCTGTTTTCATAGTTTCTTTGTGCAGATAATGCCACAAGTGGGTGACTTCAAAGAACAGAAATTTATTTTCTAGCAGTTCTGGAGGCTAAAAGTCTGAACTAAGAGCCTGAGCTGTGTCGATTCCTTCCTTGTCAGCGGTCCTGGATGTTCCCTTGTTCCTTGGCTTGTAGATGATCCTCACACAGCACCTCTCTTCCCCAGGGTGCGCTAGCTTCTCTGGGTCTATACTGTGCTTTATACAACTCGGAAGTGATTAGGTTTACTCTGGTAGGACCTCAACCAATTAATTACATTACATTAGAGCATTATGGAAGATGGTTACATTACGTTATATTAGATTACATCCACGTGTATTGGGGTTAGATTTTCAACACACATTTTGGGGCGGGAACACAATTCAATCCATAACACTCATCATGCTCCTTTATCCTGGTTGCACACACCTTAGTTTCAGTTCCAACTATCCTCTGTTTGTCATTGTTTCTGGAACATTATCCACTCGGCTTCTTTTTCTCCTGACTTGTCCAAATACTTCAGTATCCCTTTTGAACTGAAATACTCAGAATGGAACACAATTCTGTCTACTCCACTGTAGTATGATAGTTTCATATTTATGAAATCACACATTATCAAAAAACATGACATAAAAACTATTTCACAAGGGAAAAAAGAGAGGGTTAGTTGCTAGAAAGTCTTAGATGCACAATAACAAACTTCTTTTCCTACAGGAATTTGGATAACAAAGCTCTAGCAGTATAGCTGTAAAACCTAAACATCACTTGATAACCTCTGGCTTTTGCTCCAGGGTAATGATCTCTCTCTCTCTCAACATCACCATTGTTAACACTGTTTCTCACCCAGCTCATCACCTTTATTACTTTATGACTCATTATTTAGTAAACAAAGCACAAAAGCACTAAAACAGAGCAGCTGGGTTGTTTACACACACACACACCCCTATACTGTGTACCAGTTTTTAGTTGTGACCTGCTTATAACCAATAACAGTCCTAGTGAGGCAAATTGTGTTTTCTACTTAATCAATTTCATTATAGCCAATCCTAGTTCTGCAAACACCACTCCAGGGAAAACACTTGAATTCTCAATGTGGTTTGGCCAATGTAGCTTGAAACTACCACTTCTACCTTGTTCAGAATCTATACTTTATTAATTATGCATGTTGAGCTTATCTTCAACGAAAGTTAATTTCTCCCCACAGTTCTGCTATATATCTGCAGCTGTATTTTGGGGCCCACATGAAGGATATTATGCTTATCAAGTTCATGTTCATCTGGTTAGCCCTGGCTCATTATTCAGCCAGTGGTGATCACCTGGAAGGCTGGCTCTCCTTCAGCCTGACGTCTTCTGCAAAAATGATATGCTTGCCCAGTAGGTCAGCACTTTCCAACAGAACTTCCTATGATAATGAAAATATTCTATATCTATGCTGTACTATACTGTGGTCACTAGTCATATGTGGCTATTGAGCAAATGAAAGGAGGCTACTGCAACTGAGGAACTGAATTTAAATTTTATTTAATTTTAATTAATTTAAATTTAAATAATCACCTATAGCTAGTGGAACAGTGCAGCTACAGATGCTTACTTTAAACATGGGTAAAAATATGAGCAGAATAGGGGCGTGCTGCTGCCATTGGAGACCGAACTCTGCATTGGGAATGACCATTCAATGATTATCAACCCCTTATATTTGTAATGGACTCCCTGGGAGGTGCAAATGGTTAATGTACTGGGCTGATAAACAAAAGGTTGGATGTTTGAGGCCACCCAGAGGTGTCTCGTCTCAGAAAAAAGTCCTGGTGATCTACGTCTGAAAAATCAGCTTTTCAAAACCCTACCGAGCTTAGTTCTACTCGGACACACATAGGGTTGTCATAAGTCAGAGTTGACTTGACGGCAACTGGATAGTTGGCTGGTTATATTTATAATTTGGTGCATATGAGTATTTTTGAAGGACATTTTCAAATGCCTTGGGAAATCAAGATGTTTTCTATATATGGAATTGCCTTGCGCCATCAGGCAAGTACTTTTTTTTTTCCCAGAAAATAAGTCCCCTCCCCCAATTTGTAGAAGAATAATAAGTTGCCCACTGTGGCAAAATGCAGGAAAATAACATAGAGGAAATTAACAATGACCAATAATTCTTTTGTCAACATTTCAGTATATTTTCTTCATCTTTTTTCTGTGCTGATAGATATTTTTCACATCACCAAAAACATACATGATATTTGCATCCTGCTTTTTCTTAATTGACATCATTTCACAAGTATTTTCTCACATTATTAAACACTCTTCAAAAACAATTTTAAAAACTGCAAAACAGTTTATTACATCAATGATTAAACCATTCTCCTATTTTTGTACTTTCAGGTTGCATCTACTTTTTTCTATCATTGTCAAAGCTGTAATGAACATCTATTTGTACAAATAACTTTGTCCATAGCTTGCATTTCTCCTTTGGATAAACTTCCCGAAGGGGTATTATTAAGATTCAGTTTTAATAGGGAGAAAAAGCTGTTGGCAGTCACAATTGCCTGGTAAGTAAGGAAGGTAGATTTTGCTGAATGGAAGGTCCTATCAGCGCCTTGATGAGTTTGGGTGGCTGAGTTTGGCTGAAGGGATGTGGAAAAATAAATGACTTTATAGAATAATAGGGCACCCCGGTGGCGCAGTGGTTAAGCACTCAGCTGCTAAACAAAAGGTCGGCTGTTCGAACCCACCAGCCACTCCTCCGGAGAAAGATGTGGCAGTCTGCTTCCGTAAAGATTACAGCCTTGGAAACCCTACGAGATAGTTCTACTCTGTCCTGTAGGGTCCCTATGATTTGGAACTGACCTGATGGCAATAGCTTTACAGGTATAGAATAATCATCCAATGATTAATAAATCAATGAAGTGAGAAGAATTTGGAGTTCTTCAGGCAGACCAAAAGGAAAGTGTTAAGGAAGAAAGAATGGAGTGTGAGGAGGAAAAAACCATCAAGCTGGACTACTTTATGAGGGAATCAGCCTACAAAAATCCCCATGGGTTGGAATAGTTAAAGAACTTTTGGGGACAGGCTAATATTTAATTTGAGGTTGTTGGGTTGGAGCCCTGGTGGCACAGTGGTTAAGTGCTCAGCTGCTAACCAAAAGCTCAGTGGTTTGAACCCACCAGCTGCTCCGTGGGAGAAAGATATGGCTGTCTGCTTCGTAAAGATTACAGCCTTGAAACCCTACAGGGCAATTCTACTCTGTCCTGTAGGGTCATTGTGAGTTGGAACCAATTTGACGGCAAAGGGTTTGTTTTTTTGGTTTGTTGTGTAGATACCCTCCATTCCCCTACAGGGGTTGGCACCACACTGCACAGGGCAGCACCCAGATGGGAGCTGGTCTACAAACTGACTGACTTCAGCAGATGCAGGGCCTCAGGACCAGAGGGACCACAACAATGGGACCCTTCTCTCACCTCCCACCTTGTCCTCCACAGTGTGTAGAATGGAAGTTTGAACCAATCTTACCTAGGGATGCTCCAGCTGACATCTGAGTTACTACATAATGAGCATGTTGCTGTTGTTGTTAGTTGCAGTCTAGTCCATTCCAACTCCTGGCAACCCCACGTGTGCAGAGTAGAACTGCTCCATAAGGTTTTCAAGGCTGTGACGTTTCGGCAGATCACTAGGCCTACCTCCTGAGGCACCTCCGGGTAGGTTCGAACCGCCACCCTTTCAGCTGGCAGTCGATTGCTTAACCGTTTGTGCCACCCAGGGACTCCGTAATAAGCGCAGCTATTGGTAAAAAGATAATAATGATAACATAAAATAAAATTAAGTAAGTAAGTAAGGAGTTCCGAGTTTCTGTCTAGGGAAATGAAAATCTTTTGGAAATGAATAGTAGTGATGGTTACACAACAAGGTGAATGTAATTAATGTCACTAAATTGTACACTTAAATATGATTAAAATGACAAACGTTTTGTTATATAAATTTTGCCACAATTTTTAAAAAAAGTAGGTAAGTCTAGTATTTGACCCCTTAGAAAGCTGAGGCCCAAAGAGGTTGTGCAAGGTACCTAATTGACCTCGCTTACCCTTTCGAGATCCAATTATTTTCTCCTTTGAGTTTTTTGTTGATACTGCGTGTTTCCCTTAATGAAGGCATGCTGGTTAAAGGACCAATTCAGAATTTTTGTTGTGAGTTATGGATTTTGATACCCATTATCTGGGATCCACGTGTCCCAGAGGCCCCTGGATGACGAAAATCCTGCTGATATGAGTCAATGATAAAATCAGTTTTAAAAAAAACTTTTTAAAATTTTATTTCTTGAAAATTTGCAAAACATGAAGTAAAACATGAAGGCACCCAGCAATGACTGCACATACATTTTATTCCAGTCTCCTTCTTCTTAGCCTTTTTATTTTTCATGAAACTTAAAAACATGGTACAATGCATTCTTCCTTACTGCAAAAGCAGTACTTACAGCCCAAATAAATAAACCCAAGGGATTTTTTTTTCCAGGAAAATAGCCACTACAATGCTTTCTTCATTACTGCAAATGCAGTACTTAGAGGTAAAATAAATAAAACTAAAGGAATTTGAATCTTAGGAAAATTACCAAAAGCACCAAAATAACAAAAGCAGTACTAACAGCTAAGAAGCAGAAATAGCTGCCCTGGAATACTACAGAACTGTTCACAGTGGTGCATTCTACCTGCTACACGTGGAAGCTATGATTGGGCTGTAAGATTGAATGCAGGGTAAGAATAACTTATAGGAGATCCAGTCTCTTGAAAAGCACCACTGCAATGCATTATTCCTTATCAGAAAGGCATTAGTTACTGTTCAGAAGCTAGAAAAGAAGGGAACCAGTAACACCTGCAAACAATGAATGACATAAAGGAGAAAATGGACACTATGACTGAATGAAGACTGGCAATAACTTATTCTCATGATAAGTACTCTCTCACAAGAACATAGTAACTGGGAAACATAGTGAGGAGGCTTATCTCACAGAATTAAAGGCAAACCTGTCAAAAGTTTAGAAAATTCACACATCCCAGAGGCATCACCTAAGACAATGCTCAATCTACATAATAATGAGGCTCCCACTCAGGATTTTTGAGTTTCACACATTTCAAAAGGCTCCCACCTTGGGGCTAAATGCATTAAAATTGGGCTACCCCCTTTCCAAAGAACTCCAGAGGCATAAAAAGTAAATGGGATACCATATGTCCCATAGGACTTGAAAGGGTTTAATGGCAGAGCTCTGCCTTGTTCTCAGGTTCTCTGGCTCCTAGTCCATTGTTGTTCTCAGTCTTTGCCTGGTAATAGAAAGCGATTTTGCTGTGGTATAAGCAGGCAGGGTAGCTCTTCACACCCTGTCGCCTCAGGCATTGTGTTCTCCTGGTCCTTCATGAGCACGTTCCTTCCACAGGGGCCTTGGGTTTATCGAAGACTAGTTCTGTCTAGCTGAGCTCAACAGTATGGTGAGGAAGACGTTCCTACCCCCTTGGAAAACAACTTTTCCCTTGCGAAGGGAAGTATGTGAGAAGTAAGTTCCTTAATATGTTTATCAGTGGTCATAAAGATATTTTATCTGAACATCAAAGGGTTTTCTTTGTTCCCACCAAAGGGTTTAGACCTCAAACGAAGAAGAATGCACTAAATGTAGGAAGACATTGGAGCCATCCAGGCAGCCATGGAGGAAGAGAGTTTGGTTATCTGACCCACTATTCTCTTCTCCAGATAAGGACGTGTGTTTGTATGTTGACTGGTGAGGAGAGGAGGTTTCCTGAGTGCAAACTGCCTAAGTGCAAACCCTGAGATAAAAAGTCATAAATAGACCTAGAGCCTGACACAGAGCCAGGCTCAGTGTCCTTGGGCTGGTAGGGCTTAAAGGCCACGTCCCAGATTGGGGGGCTGGGGCTGAGCAGCTGCTGTGGAAATTTCCATGGGCCATCCACCAGCTCTTGGGAAGCCCTGGTACTAGCATGGCATGGGGAGAACAGGGTGGAGGGTTACAAAAGAGGCTCAAGATGTGGTCCCAGCTCATAAGGAGCAAGGCCCCTAGAGAAAAGACTCAGGGATGTGGGCCAAGTAGGTTGGAAAATCTTAACTTTGTTAAGTTGTAAATAAGGTCAAGGCATGGAACCAGTCAAGAAAATGTCAACATCACCTTCAATTATTGGAACCTTATTTCACCTTTTAAGGAAAATGTTGAAAATACAAATTTCACATTAATGTAAAAGCTGATTTTATTACTTTAAGTGCTATTAAAGGGATCCTATTTAAAAGGTCACAAACAATATATTGATTTTTTAAAAGGCAAAAAAAAAAAGAGTTTTGCAATTATTACCAGTTGCCAGAGTTTGAGACACTCTTAAGAATTCAGGTTAAAAGTACAAAATCATTTTTAATGCAGAAATCACAATGGAAAAATATCAAAAGACATCAGTCCTATGTCTTGGTAATCATTACCAAAAACTTTAGCGTGCAATTTTGTAAAACCAGGATGTCGCAACCACTGTAGAAATTGGAGATGTGTTTTTATTCCCTCTCTCTAAGATTCAGATTGTGTGTGCATGTGTGCATATGCACGTGTGTGAACCCACAATACTCACCACAATGCTGCATCCCCAATGTATTGGTTAAGATGTCCTGAATTTGGACTTCTGGCCTCCTAGACTATGAGAGAATAAATGTCTGTTCATTAAAGCCACCCACGTGTAGCATGTCTCTTACAGCAACACTAAGAAATTAAGACAGCCTCATGTAGCAAGTAACACTGGAATTAAGTCTTAAAGGATGAGCAGGAATGAGTATGAAGGGCAGACACTGGAGGCAGGGGAACAGTAAGAAGTCCCAGAGGCAGAAAGCCAAGGGGAAGTTGGAGAAAGGTGGGCAGCAGGAAAGTTGGAACACAGGTTCTAGTAGTTGCTGCTAAGCCAGGAAATGTTACCTCCCGTTAAAAACCAGTTGGATCTGAGTCAGCGCCAACTCATGGCAACCCCATGTGTGTCAGAGTAGAACTGCGCTCCACAGTGTTTTCAATGGCTGATTTTCCAGAAGTAGATCACTAGGACCTTTCTTTTGAGGTGCCTCTGGGCGGGCTCAGACCTTCAGTCTTTCGGTTAGCAGTCAAGTCTGTTAACCGTTTGCGCCACCCAGACACTCCAGTGTTACCTCAGCACAAAGAAATCTTGAGGTTCAGATGATACCCAACTAACTGGGATGAATTACCTCAAAGTCAGGGTACAAGATGATAGCATCTTCTAAAATTTTCCCCCATACAGAATACTGGCTTAAGCCCCCATTTGCACGAATAGCAAGAGGTTCAATATCTCGTCCATGAATCTCCTCCCATCCTTAATTGTCCCCAAACTCAAGCGTTTACACAGTTCAAAGTGGAGGGTAGAGTCAGACTTTCACACACAGCAGGGGCCGCTGGTCTCTACTCAGTCTGGTGGCCAACACAATTCTCTGGGTCCCTGTGGTTCCTCAGGACTCCTGTCACTTTGAGCTTGGCCAAGAATGCTCCTCACCTGTGGCCCAGGGCCATGCTCTCAGAGCTCTGCTCTTTAGTTAAATTCACAGCTGCTCCTCGCCCCCTACGCAGGCTCTAGCTGCCCCAGGGACTCTGTGTAAGAGGTAGTGGGAGCATCTTCGTGGGTGCAGAACTCCTGTCCTCGCTCCTTCCTGGGGATCCACAGCACTAGGAGGCAGGGAGCTTTTCCTTTTCAGCTACCTTCGCACCCTCCCAACCAACAACACAGCTATCTGCCCTCCCTTTTGGGGGCAGTGATAGTTCAGTGGTAGAATTCTTGCCTTCCGCGTGGAAGACCCAGGCTCGATTTCTGGCCTGTGCACCTCATGGGCAGCTACCACCCATCTGTCAGTGGAGGACTGAATGTTGCTATAAGGCTAAACAGGTCTCAGGGCAGCTTCCAGACTAAGACTAGGAAAAAGGCCTGGAGATGTTCTTCCAAAAACTAGTCAATGAAAACCCTATGGATCGCAATGATCTGATGGGCAACTGATCATGGGAATGGTGCAGGACCAGGCAGCATTTCTTTCCGTTGTGCTTGGGTTGCCATGAGTCAGGGCCTACTCAACAGCAACTAACAACAGCGACAACAAACCATCCCTCCTATGGACTGCTACCTTGGGCACCCTCTTCCCACCACACATACTCTCTTGGGGCTCTTGAGGGTAGAGTAACTATTTGAAATGTCTTTCCACAGCTGAGGTGACTGGCACCTCTCTCACTGGTGCAAAGAAGGAAAAAGACCCAAAAGTTACACCACCACTGGGAAATTCTGCTACACCCAGACTCGTGGGTTCATGCCTCTTGGTCTCTTCCAGGAATTGCTTATTTCACCCAAGGGACCTAGGTTTTCTCCTGTACTCTTACTGAAAGTTCAAACTGACCTTCAACCTGCTTGGTCAATGGCAAAACCAAGTCTTGCCTGTGCCCTTGGTGTACTCTCACCTTTAAGTTGAAATTCTTCTCCTTGCAGCCAGTCCAAGCCTACCTTGAGGGCATTTCTCGCCCACTGAGGTCTCTGAATCAAGTCGGTCTCTGTTTGGGACATATAGCTCCTCTCTTTTCTAAAAACCTTTGCAACCTCACTGTTTACCCTGGTTGTGTGTATTTCAGAGGGAAGTGTGGCAGGAGATCGACACGGTCAGGCTCAGCTCATGATTTCCAGCTTTTAGCGGCTAGTTTTCTAGCCTACAAACTCCTGGCCCAAATCGGGAAGCTGCTCCTAAACTTCAGAGAATTAAAAAAAAAAAAAAGAAATTTTTAAGAAGTATCCAGGGACCATCTGAGAAAAAACAAAGTAAAATATATATTCAGCGACTAGGATGGCTTCACATATACATTAAAGAGTTTAAGGACATAAGAAAGAATTTTATACTCTTTTCAATTCAGAGGGTGCTTCTTCCCAATTCATGTCATAGAATCAGTTATTTCCCTTAACAAAATCAATTTAGAATCAGAACAGTTGCCTAGGGCAGGGGCTGGTGCTTGTGGGGTGACTGTAAAGAAGAGCGTGAAGGAACTTTTGTGGGGAATGAAATTTTCCATATTTTGACTGCAGCATCAGCTATGTGAATATATTCATTTGTAAAAATGTATAAACTGTATGTTTACAAGTTGTGAAATCTACCGTATATAAATTACATCTCCATTTAAAAAATAAAAAATAAACCAATGATTATAATACACTCGCCTAATGTCTCTATGCTACAATGTATTGAAAAGAAATTAATCTGAGAAAGAAAAATAATACTCTATTGTCAAGGCAGCCGGGTGCTCCGAGCATAGTCTAAGAAAAACAGAGAGAAAAGAAGTAGATACGGTTAATGGGCTGAGCTGGGATGTTTCCAGTTGTGAAGAGGAAGCCTCTTCTGTAATGTGCTTAATCACTGCTAATTGTGCTGTCAGCTGATTACAGTAATTAGTCTAACAGGGTTGGGAATTCCTTCAAGTCATTCTCTTAGCAGGTCTGGGTTGGGTTTTCCTGAGCCTGACGTCTTCCTCAGAGTGTGGCCTACTATAGTGCATCCCTAGTGTTCTGGAATGATCTGTTTGTGCTGGTTTTCACCATTTAGTGTTGAGGGGGTGTGTGACTAATCTTGGAGCCAGTGAGTCATGTGTCTTGGGCCTCTGAGCACAGCCAGGGCACTTGTGCCACTTTCACTGGCACTGCTCTCTGCATGCCAACCCAACCTCACTTATGTCCAAGCTAATCACGTTTTAAAAACAGGATTATTTGCTACAGCACTGTTAGTAACAGCAGAAGAATAGAAACAGTCTGCATGACCACCAATAGGAGATCATCAATATGGATCACCAGTATGGTTCATTCTCATAATGGAGTATTCCAAAAAAGAATGGAGGAAGCTCTCTACGTAATGAATTGGAAAGAGCATCAAGCTATATAGATAATGAAAAAGCAGAACAGCGTGCATAGTATGACTGTATAAAATATGAGTATCTCTTTTGTATTTGCTTGTATATATATATAAATCTTGAAAAGACACAAGAAATTTAATAACAGTGGTTACATTTATATGGGCTGGTGTGGGGGTGTGAGGGATTAGGGCTGAGAATTGGGTGGATGAAGGATGGAGTAGTGGGAGACTTTTCACTGCAAACCTTCTTTAAATAGTTTTTTTTTTTTAAATCGTGAATGTATTATCTATTCAAAGATATAATCAACTATTTAAAATGTTCAAAAAGTTTTTAAAAATAGGAAAAATATTTAGGGGAAGGGGAGCCTAATGCTCTCCCAATCCAGCATTTCTCAAACAGTGGTTTGTGAAGGTATGATAGGAAATTTGTGTATTTAAAGCTGTAATAGGATCTGTGTTAATTTCTATTTTCTTACATTGAATAAATAAAATAACTACTAGGAAATTGTTTTCCTTTGACCTCAGAGCTCTCTGAGATCCCAGAGGGTGTCGGTGAGCACAGCAGGCAATCTGTGAGAGTCCAAGTGCAGGCTTATGACTCCTTTTTCAGGCATCTTACGGGCAGACAGTGTTCCTTGCAGCGGTGGTTTTGGCTGTCACACAGTTTTAAGTTGCTTTTCTTCTTAGCCACATGTTGTTTCATTTATATTCAAAATGGTCCAGGAATCAAAAAGAATACTGATGTTGAAATACAACTAGGTTATGAGGAGCAAGAAATTATAATTCTACAAATGTACCTCAGGATTTCACCAGGTCTGAAAGTTGTGATGGATCAACTTCTTGTATAGAAAATTAAGCTGTTCCACTTAAAAAATCTAGTGTTAAAGAAAAAATTCCATGACAAGCATATCAATTGATTTTCAATATATTACCAATAAAGACTATACTTTGACTTGTTTCGTTATTTAGAAATAACAGATGACATTGTTAAGATACAGTAAGTGATTTTTGGTGCACAAAATGCGAGCATCCCATACATCTAGTATCTATGGATTAGTAACATCAACACAGTCTAAAAGCATTGGAAGCACCATAGCTTATAAGTGAGATAAAATTGCAGAAAATGTGGCCCTTTTTAAATTTAATTTTTTACTTCGAAATCTATCAGGCATTTTCAGGTATGTGTACGGTGGCAATTTAGTGAAGAGTGGGTATTAATAAAGTGTCTTGTTGAATACATAGTATGTATTACAATTTTGGGCTTATCATTCATTTATCAAGCAAATAATAATAACAAAAATAATATAATGTGTAGTATGTGACAAGCACACTCTTAAGTACTCATATTAATTCACTTAATCCTCAACATCCCTATGAAACAAAGGTACTAGTGTTATCCCCATTCTATAGGTGAGCAAACTGAGGCACAGAAAAGTTAAATAACTAGCCACACAGTAAATAGCAGAACAGTGATTTTAACCCCAGCAGTCAGGGGAGCCCTGATGGTGCAGTGGTTAAGAGTTACAGCTGCAAACCAAAAGGTTGGCAATTCTAAATCCACCAGCTGCTCCTTGGAAACCCAATGGGGCAGTTCTACTCTGTCCTATAGGGTCACTATGAGTTGGAATTGACTCGACAGTAATGGATTTGGTTTTTTTGGGTTAATCTGGCTCCAAGGTCCATGTTATTAACCATAAATATTTATTGAGTACTTACTATTTGCCGGGTACTGTTCTAGGTGCTGGGGATATAGTGGTGAACCAAATAAATAAAGTTTTTGCTCTCATGGAACTTACATTCCAAATGGTGAAGGCAGATGATAAACAACCAAATAAATTGATATGTCAGATGATAAATACTAGGAAGAAAAATGGAGCAAGATAAGGGTATAGAGAGTCTCCTTAAGACAAGAGAAGGCGACAGGATGGGTCCTTTGAATATATTTTGATAGGATGACCAGGGAAGGGCTCTCTAGTAAGGTGACATTTTGTCAGAGACCTATGTAAAGCACAGGGTGAGCTGTGTGGATAACTGACATCCTAGTGGAGATATTAATAGACTGTTGAATACATGAGTCTGTAATTCATAGGAGAGGTCAGCATAAGAAATTGAAATTTGGGAGTTGTCAGCTTATGGGAGGTAGATGAGATTACTAAGCAAGGAAGTTTAGACAGAGAAGATGTACAAGGATTGGGTTTTGAGGTCCTCCAAACTTCTGAGGACAGGAAGGTGAGAAGGACCCAGCATATAAAATTAAGAATAAATGGCTGGTTCTTAGGAGGAGAGCCAGGAAAGTACGCTGTTCCAGAGGCTAAGTTAAAAAAAAAAAAAACTTTAAAGAAAAAGGGACTAAAATGAAATTAGCAAAAATGGCAGAGCAAAAATTCTCTCCTTCAAAAAATCAATGGAAACTCTGGCAAAATAGTCAGAATCAACTTTTTTAGAACTCTGAAAACTAGCCAAAGGCAGCAATGTGGGGAGCATTTTTCAAGAAAAACAACTGAATCTCAGTAAGAACAGTGAACTTTGTGGTGTTTTTACTTGCATCTAGTCTTATCTCCACTCTCCAGTTACATGGTAGTCTTGAAAAATAACAGCCCCCACTCCTGGCACAGCCTGGCAGCCACATGAGGGAGGAGAATGGACCTGAAGCCCTTTGAAAGCCTCAATCTCAAAGAATTGTCATTATCTTACCTATCCAGTGGTTCCCTGGAAGACTCCACTTGCAAGGGTGTCTGTGTTTGACCTGATTCAAGTTCACGCAGTACAAAAAGCTGTTTTACCGGGGGGTCTTTTTGTAAAAAACAATTACAGGCAAGTGTGTTAACTTCATGGTCGCCTGAGACAGTGGATAACAGTTGAGGCAAATATTAGACGAACTAAAAAGCTTAAAAAGAAAAGCTGGGGTATGAGATGTCTATAGGGACTTTGAAAAGTTCTGACATTTCCCTGGGAATCTTGAAATCCACACACATGTTCATGGCTGTGTGCATGTTAAGGAAAGACCTGGGAAGGCCCCAAGTTCTCATTTCTGGCTACAAGCAGAAAGTGAAGGTTAAGGTACAGTTGTAAACTTCCTGGCTGAGTGTTTAAGTCATACCCCAATACACACAGAGAACCTCTCGGCAAAGACTGTGGGATTTATTTGTCCTAGTTATTTAAGGAAATCTCTGCCTTATTAGTTGAACACTAAGAAAATTGAGTAGAGATTTCAGTGGTCACACACAACAAAGAATACAGACTTTACAGAATTAGATCAGAAAAGTCACTGAACAACAAACATAAACTACAATAAGCAGCAATAACAACAAACCTTGGGATGGGGAGAAAATCCAATTTCCAGAGATATCACAGTATATTGTTTTAAATGTCCAACAAAAATTCCAACAGAAAATTACAAGACATTTAAAGAAACAAGAAAGTGAAGCCCATATACAGGAAAAGAGCAATCAATAGAAATTATCCCTAAGGAAGCAGAGTTATTGGACTTACTAGACAAAGACTTTAAATCAGTCATTATAAATATGTTCAAAGAGCTAAAGAAAACCACAGACAAATAACTAAAGAAAAATATAAGAATGATGTTTCACCAGATAAGGAATATCAATTAAAAGAAAAATTATAAAGAAGAGCCAAATAGAAATTCTGGAGTTGAATAATGAAATCCCTGAAATGAAAAATTTACCAGAGGGGCTCGAGAGCAGATATGAGTAGACAGAAGAAAAAAATCAGTGAGCTTTAAGAAGAGTCAATTGAGATTATCCAATTTGAGGAATAGAAAGAAAAAATAAATGAAGAAAAATGAAAAGAACCTAAGAGATCTGTGGGATATCATCAAGTATACCAATGTATGTATAATAGGAGTCCCAGAAAGAGAGGAGAAAGCAAAATGGACAGAAAGAATATTGGAAGAAATGACAGAAAACTTCCCAAATTTGATGAAAAGCATTAATCTAGATGTTCAAATACCACAAAAAATTCCAAGTAGGATAAAATCAAAGAGATCCAAACATCATAATCAAACTGTCAAAAGACAAAGAGAAAATCCTTAAAGTAGCAAGAAAGAAGTGACATCATGGATAAGCATCCATGGAGGCCAGAAAGCCTGCTATGACATATTTAAAGTGTTGAAAGGGGGAAAAATGTCAATTAAGAATTCTATATCCAGCAAAAACATCTTTCAAAAATGGAGAAATTGAGATATCCCAAATAAATAAAATCTGAAAGAATTCATTGCTAACAGACCTGCCATACAAAAAAATACTAAAAGAGAGCCCTTCAGGCCGAAATGAAAGAACATTAGACAGTAACTTAAATCCACATGAAGAAATAAAGAACATTGGTAAAGGCAACTACAGAAGTGAATATAAAAAACAGTATAAATGTATTCTTTTTGTTTATAGCTCTTATTTTTCCTATATAAGCCAAAAATTATAAATCTGTATTGATGGGCACACATACATAAATATGTAATTTGTATGAAAAAAAAACACAACACAAAGGACAAGAGATAGGAGAGCTACAGAAGAGCAAAGTTTTTGCATACAGTTAAAATTAAATTGGCAGGACGACTCAAGATGGTGGCTTAATCAGACACACCATGCCATCCCTCACAGCAAAGACCTGAGAGACCAAGTGAAACAGATACAGATGACAATCTAGGAACCCTGAGCATAAAATGGAAAGATAAAGAATTAGATCAAACACTGACTGGAAGAAGAAACTGAACAAAAACAGTGAAGAGGAGAGATATGGAATGGAAGTACCCTGCCAGACAGTCTGGCACAACGTGGCCATCTTGAGACAAAGCCAACAGTGATCCTGGGTGAGGAGAACAGGGAGGCAACTTCATGGAATTCCCAATAGGACACAGAGAAATTGTGTAGACGTACCCAGAGTGAAGCAAAGTGAGCAGGATGTGATCCAGATCTAAGGAGGGAAAGTATAGGAAGAAGGGTGAGAGCTCCAGGGATCCTGGTGTCTACAGAGCAGGGAGGCAGCCAGGATTCAGAGACAGGACTACTTGCCAGTGGAAGTCCCTGACCATTAGGGTGGGTGGCACACACAGAGTAACAGATCCATAGAGTGTCAACAGGAGGTCCCCCACCTGACCAGACTCCAGGTGGCTCCCCCCTTCCTCACACTTGGTTGGGGCCAAGTCCTAAGTGCTGGCTGCAGCCAATGGAAAGTGCCCAGGCACCCACGCCTGGTTACCAGAGGAGCATGCTCCTCTTACCCCCACCCTCCTGGTGATTAGTGGAGTGAACCCCCTTACCCCTGCCACCCCCCTGCTCAGGGACCATGGTATGAGCCTCCCCTTTGCCCCCGCACCCAGCTCTGTCTTCCACCCACCACACTACCCTTCCCACCCGGCAAGCAACAGCAAGTGCTCTGGGACAGCCAGTGGCCTGCCACATCACCCTGCTCATTGTCCACGCACCCGGTCAGCAGCAGAGAACACCCTGCATCCCCAGTCTCCTGCTATATCACCCTGCCCACTGCCCCAGCCACCCAGCAAGTGACAGAGAGCACTCCTGCACCCATGGTTGCCTGCCATACCCTCCCTCCCACCACCCCACACTCCAAGCAAGCAGCGGTGAGCATGCTGGTGCCACTGGTCACCTGCCACACTCTCTACCTGCCACCCCACCCACTTGGCGAGAGCAGAGAGCTCCTGTGTCCACGGTTGCCTGCCACACACCCCCATCTACCACTCCACCCACCTGGCAAGTGGCAGTGAGAGTGCCTGCACCACTGGTCGCTCACCACACCCACCCCGCCCGCCACTCAGCCCAACCAGTGAACGCCACCACAGTACTCCCTTACTGCCAGACCAATGACAGGTGGTGGCCAGTGCCCACTCAGCTCACCTCCACCTGCCTGCATGCCATGTGAACAGCAATACACACTGGCGCTGTCCACAGCTGCTCCACCCACCCGGCAACAGGTAGTGAGTGCTTCCATGCCTGCCGCACCTGCCCTGATGTATCAAAACAAAACAAAAAATCAGAAGAAAACAAACAAACACATAATCAATCAATAAATACATAAATAAATGAAATAATACTTTAATGCCTCGGAGACAGCAGACAATAACAAATCATTTCAAAAAACAGGATAAGATGGCTCAAACAAGTGAGCAAAATAAAGTGAAAGAAAATCTTCCAGAGGAAGAAACAATAATAGAACTACCTGAGAAGCAATTCAAAAGACTTATATTTAGGATCCTCGAAGAGATCAAGGAAAACACAGAAAAAAAACTCAGAAGAATTCAGGAAAACAATACAAGAATAAAACAACAGACTCAATAGATAATTAGAAACCATATAAAAATAACAGCTAGAAAGTTAGATTAACAATAAAATATCAGAAATAGGTAACTCAATGGAAGGAAACAGAAACAGAACTGAATCAATAGAAGAAAGAATCAGCAAATAGGGGACAAATTCCTTGATACTCATTTGTTTGAAGAACAATCAGAAAAAAAGAATGAAGAAAGCCTAAGAGTTATGTGGGACACCATCAAGAGGAATAATTTATGTATAATAGAAATTCCAGAAGAGGAGAAAAAGAGAAAAGTACAGAGAAAATTTTTGAAGATACATTGGCTGAAAACTTCTCAAATATCATGAAAGATGAGGTTACCATGCAACAAGCTCAATGAACCCCATATAGGACAGACCCCCCTAAAAAAAATCACCAAGATATATCATAATCAAACTTTCCAAAACCAAAGGCAAAGGATTCTGAAAGAAGCCTGTGGAAAATGAAATATCACTTACAAATGGCCACCAATAAGATTAAATGTTGATTGCTTGTCAGAAACCATGCAGACAAGAAGGCAATGGGATGACATATATAAATTGCCAGCCAAGAATCATATATTCAGCAAAATTGTCTTTCAAAAATGATGATGAAATTAAGATATTCCCAGATAAGCAAAAACTAAGGGAATTTGTAAAAACCAGACCAGCCTTATGAGAAATATTAACAGGAGTCCTTCAGATAGATAACCAACAACATCAGGCAACAACCTGGAATAAAGACACACAACAACATCACCCAGATATCAACCCAGATAAAGACTTTACAAAAGCTAAAAAACTGTCTACAGGGAACCTGAGACGTTAGGCTATAATTGACAACACTTTGAAACAAAAACTTTGAAAATAAAAGATGTAATTATAGAACTTCCATATGGGGAGGAAATCAAGGCAATTTCAAGACATAACAGACTGTTCTAATTTGAAGAGAATTAAGGTAAACTTCAGGGTAATCACAAACAAAAGTAATAAATTTACTCATCAAAATAAAGACGAATAAAACCAAAAAGACTCAGTAAACACAAAAAAAAGCAACGACTGATAGCAAAAGAAAATTCTTATAAAAAAATAACTAATTTCAGAAAATTAAGAGGAACAATGAAAACTTTAACACCACAAAAATGTATAACAAAATGAATGCAATGAATCCATAACTATCATTAATCACACTGAATGTAAATGGATTAAATGCACCAGTCAAGAGACAAAGAGTGGCATAATGAATAAAAAAAACCATGACCCATATGTTGCCTACGAGAGACACACCTTAGACACAAAAACATAAACAAGTTAAAAATCAGAGAATGGGGAAAAAAAATCAGACAAACAGTATCCAAAAGAGAGCAGGAGTAGGAATAATAATTTTGGATAAAATAGCCTTAAGGTCAAAATCCGTTATAAGAGACAAAGAAGGTCATTATATAATGATTAAAAAGTCAATCCACCAAGAAGACATAACAATAATAAATATTTGTGTATGCAATGACAGAGCTCCAAAATATATAAAACAAACTCCAACAGACTTGGAAAGAGAAATAGAGTGGAGACTTTAACACAGCACTTTCAATGATGGACAGAACAACTAGAAAGAAACTCAATAAAAATACAGAAGATCCAAATAACACAATCAACCAACCTCATAACATACAGAACAGACCACCCAACAGCAGCACAGTACATCTTTTTCTCCAATGCACATGGATCATTATCCAGAATAGACCATATTCTAGGCCACAAAGCAAGCCTTAATAAATTTAAAAATACTGACATAATACAAAGCATCTTCTCTGACCATAACTCTATAAAACTAGAAATTTATAACAGAAAGAGCAAGGAAAAAATTAAATACATGGAGACTGAAAAACACCTTACTTAAAAACTACTGAGTCATAGAAAAAATTGAAGAGTTCTTAGAATCAAATGAGAATGAAGACACGACATACCCTAACCTCTGGGACACAGCAAAAGCAGTGCTCAGAGGAAAAATTATAGCAATAAATGCACACATCAAAAAAGAAGACAGATCCAAAATCAATAACTTAACTGGACAACTTGAACAAATTGAAAAGGAAAAGCAGAAGAAGTCCACAGTCTCCAGAAGAAAGGAAATAATAAAGACCAGAGCAGAAATAAATGAAATAGAAAATAGAAAAACAATATAGTAAGAATCAACAAAACTGAAAGTTGCTTCTTCGAGAGGATCAATAAAATTGACAAAACACTGAACAAACTGACAAAGACAAAAAAAAGAGAAGAAACAAATAACCAAAATAAGAAATGAAATGGGTGCCATTACAACAGAACCAACTGAGATAAAAAGGATTATTACAAAATATTATGAAAAACTGTACTCTAACAAATTTGAAAACCTAGAAAAAATGGACAAATTTTTAGAAACACACTATTTTCCTAAACTACACAAACAGAGGTAGAAAACCTAAATAGACCCATAACAAAAGAAGAAATTGAAGATATCGTTTAAAAACAGACAAACAAAAAACACTCTCAACAACAACAACAAAAACCCAAGCCCAGATGGCTTCACTGGAGAGTTCTACCAAACATTCAGAGAAGAGTTGACACCAATTCTACTCAAACTATTCCAGAATGCAGAAAATGAAGTAATACTCCTGAATTCATTCTATGAAACCAGCATAACCCTGATACAAAAGTCAGGCAAACATACCACCAAAAAGAAAAAAAATGAAAGAAAGAAAGAAAATTTCTCACCAATATAACTCATGAATATAGATGCAAAAATTCCCAACAAAATTCTAGCCAACAGAATACAACAACATACATATGAAAAAAAAATCATGATCAGGTGGATTCATTACCAGAGATGCAAGGGTTGTTCAACATTAGAAAATCACCACATAAATAAAACAAACTAAAGAATCAAATGATCATCTCAATCAATGCAGAAAAAAAGCATTTGATAAAATCCAACAGCCTTTCCTGATAACAAATCTCAGCAAAATAGAAATAGAAGGGAAATTCCTCAACATAATTAAGGGCATGTATATAAAACCAACATCCAGCATTATTCTCAATGGAGGGAGATTGATAGCATTCCCCTTGAGAATGGGAAGGAGACAAGGATGCCCATTATCACCACTCTTATTCAATATTGTGCTGGAAGTCCTAGCCAAAGCAATAAGGCAAGAAAAGGAGAGAAAGGGCATCCAAATTGGTAAGGAAGTAGAAAAACTATCCCTACTCGCAAATGACATGATCCTATACAAAGAAAATCCCAGAGATTACACAAGAAAGTTACTGGAACTAATAAAAGGGATCAGCAAAGTGACAGGGTAAACGATCAACATACAAAATTCAGCTGGATTCCTCTACACTAACAAGAAGAATGCCAAAAAGGAAATCAAGAAAATAGCACCATTTACAATAGTCCCTAAAAGGATAAAATACCCAGGAATAAATCTAACCAGGAATGTAAAAGATTTATACAAGGAAAACTACAAAACACTACTGCAAGAAACCAAAAGAGACATACATAAATGTAAAAACATACCATACTCATGGATTGGAAGATTTAACATTGTGAAAAATGTCAACACTACCAAAAGCCATCTATAGATATAATGCAATCCCGATCCAAATCCCAACAACATTCTTTAACAAAATGGAAAAACTAATCTCCAACTTTATGTGGAAAGAAAAGAGGCCCCAAATGGCTACAGCATTATTGAAGAAGAATAAAGTAGGAGGCCTCACAATTCCCAATCTCAGTACCTACTATACAGCCACGGTAGCCTGGTACTGGTACAACGGACACTTAGACCAGTGGAATAGAATTGAAAACCCAGAAGTAAATCCATTCACCTATGGAGAGGTGATCTTCGACAAAGGGTCCAAGCCCATTCAATGGGGAAGAGATAGTCTCTTTAACAAGTTGTGCTGGCAAAACTGGATATCCATTTGCAGAAAAATGAAACAGTATACACACCTCATACCATATACAAAAACTAACTCAAAATGGATCAAAGACCTAAATGTTAAACCTAAAACTATAAAGTTCCTGGAAGATAACACAGGGACAAAGCTAAGGGTCCTATTTTATGGCATATGTACACAATCAAGGAGCCCTGGTGCCACAGTGGTTAAGAGCTACACCTGCTAACCAAAAGGTTGGCAGTTTGTATCCACTAGATGCTCCTTGGAAACCGTATGGGGCAGTTCTAGTCTGTTCTACAGGGTCACTATGAGTCAGAATCAACTTGATGGCAACGGGTTTGGTTTTTTTAACCCAGTATCACACAAAAGTAAAAATACACAAACAACAGAAAAACTAGATAACGGGGGCCTCCTAAAAATTAAACACTTACTGTATTTTTAGATAAATGATGTGTCTTCTCCATTCTTTTGCCTAATGTGTGCCTTCTACATTTGTTTGCCAACTGCACCCCACCCCTGTGAGGTATTTTTGTAAGTGTGCTGTGCTAATTTTTTCACAGCAACATTTAAAAAAAAAAAAAAGGAGCCCTAGTAGTGCAGTAGTTAAGAGTTCAGGCTGCTAACCAAGAGGTCAGCCGTTTAAATACACCAGCTGCTCCTTGGAAACCCTCATGGGGCAGTTCTACTCTGTCCTATAGGATCACTATGAGTTGGAATCAACTTGACAGCAACAGGTTTTTTTTTTTAACATACATACAAAAAATTAGCATAGCAGTGCTTCTGAAAATACCTCGGGGGGGGGGGAGGGTGTGGTTGGCAAACAAACGTAGAAGGCACATGTTATGTGCGTAAAAATATTGTATCCTCATCAAAAGTCTTTACTGAAAGAGTGAAAAGAGAAACTACAGACTAGGAAAAAAATTTTGGCAGCGGCATATCTGACAAGGGTCTAATCTGTAAAATATATAGAAAACTTCAGCACCTCAACAGCAAAGACAAACAATCCAGTCAAAAACTGGGCCAAGGGCATGAACAGATATTTCACCAAAGAAGACATTCAGGTGGCTAACAAACACATGAAGAGATGCTCGAGATCATTAGCCATTAGAGAGATGCAAATCAAAACTACAAAATCATCTCACCCCTGCAAAAATGGCACTGATTAACAAAAATAGAAAACAAATGCTGGCGAGGTTGTGGGGAGAATTGGAACTCTTATACACTGCTGGCGGGATTGTAAAATGGTACAACCACTATGGAAAACAGTATAGCACTTCCACAAAAAGTTAGAAATAGAAATAACTTATGATCCAGCAATCCACTCCTAGGTATATATCCTAGAGAAATAAGAGCAATGACATGAATAGACATATGCACACCTGTGTTCATTGCAGCATTATTCACAATAACAAATAGATGGAAACAACCTAAGTGTCCATTAACAGATGAATGGATAAACAAAATGTGGTACATACATACAATGGACTACTATGCAATGATAAAGAGTAATGATAAGTCCACAAAACATAACATGGATCTGGAGGACATTATGCTGAGTGAAATAAGTCAATCACAAAAGGACAAATATTGTATGATACCACTTTTATAAAAAGTCAGGGATAGGTTTACACACAGAAAGCATTGTTTTTTGATGGTTACCAGGGATGGGAGGGGGAAGGAAGGAGAATCACTTACTAGACAGTAGACATGTGTTAATTCTGGTGACTGGAAAGGCAATACACAATATGGGAGAAGTCAGCACAACATGAGCAAGGTAAATGAAGACACTGAGAAGTACGCAAGAATAAAGGACAACTTTGGTAAATGCTGTAACATACAATTCTGCAACAACAGTAATAACAACCAAAAATTTGTGAGTGGTTACGTAGGTAGATATGTATACTATATAGGCGTGGGAGGGCATACAGGAGTACGTGCATGTGCATATAGAAGTATGTACATATTGTATGTGCTGCATATATATTCATATACATAATATATATACATATATATAATAGAGCACACAGGGGACAAAGTTATGGAAGCTTCTCAGACATATCCAAACACAACCTGAGATTGAGATGCTGGGCTTGAAGGCTAAAAATCATAGTCTCGGGGACATCTAGGGCAATTGGCATAACATAGTTCAAAATGTTCTACGTCCTAGTTTGGTGAGTAGCGTCTGGGGTCTTAAAAGCTTGTGAGCGGCCATCTAAGATACAACTATTGGTCTCTAACCATGTGGAGCAAAACAGAGTGAAGGAAACCAAAGACTCAAGGAAAAAATTAGTTCACAGGACTACTGGCCCACATGAATCACAGGCTGCTCTAGCCTGAGACCAGAAGAACTAGATGGTACCCAGCTACCACACTACTGCTCTGACCAGGGGACACGATAGAAGATCCCAGTTAGAACGGGATGAAAGTGTAGAAGAAAACTCAAATTCATAAAAAAGAGCAGACTTACTGGACTGATAGAGACTGGAGGAACCTCTGAGACTATCACTAAGACACTCTTAACCTGGAACTGAAGCCACTCCTGGAGGTCACCTTTCAGCCAAATAATAGATTGGCCTATAAAATAAACAATAACACCTGTGAGGAATGTGCTCTTTAGTACAATCAACTATAGGAGACCAAACGGGCAACACTTGCCCAAAAACAAAGATGAGAAGGAAAGGGGGGCAGGGAAACTGGAGGGATGGAAACAGGGAAGGCAGGGTGGAAACGGGGAGAGGGCCGACACATTGCGGGGATAGCAACCAATGTCATGGAACTATTTGTGTACGAGTTGTTGAATGGGAAATTAATTTGCTGTGTACACTTTCACCTAAAACACACTAAAATGTTAAAAAGAAAAAAAAGAGTATGTAGAAAAAATAAGAAGAAATTAAACTGGCATTAATTTGAACTAGATTGTTATGAGTTAAAATGTTAATTTTAATCCTGAGGGCTGCCACTAAGAAAGATGGAGGGAATGATAAACTGTGTAAAATCTGGCTGATAGTCTAAGATGGGATCTGAGAATTGACTACTTGATTTGGCAACACCGAGGCCAGTGGTGACCTTGAAGAGCAGTTTAGGGGAATTATGGGGGGCAAATTTTGACTAGATTGGTTCAGGTAGAATGAGAGAAAAGGAAGCGGAGACAATGTAGATCATTCTTCCAGGAGTTTTGCTGAATAGGGGAGCAGAGAAATAGGGATTGAGGTAAAGAGAAAGAGTTATTACAACAGGTTTGTATGCTGAAGGGAATGATTCAGCAGAGTGGGAAAGACTGGCAAGTGCCTCTTCTCTGTTATTAAGAAAGAAATTTAGAGATCAGATGGGAATTATTGGAGCATCATATTTCTCACCCAAAGGTCCAGGCACAGGTGCTTTTGGTTATTCATATATATATATATGAACATAGACACACACATTTGTTTATCTACTAATATTTTATGCCACTATAAAATATAAACAAAAATATAATTTTTTAGAAGTCTAAGACACATTTTTTAAAAATGTCTTGTTAATTATGATGGCATCGTGTGATCATTAGCTACTACTACAAGGCAAAATATCCTGTTAGAGTGAGGAACATAGTGAATGAAATCCATGTTTCCAATGTCTTCTTCCGAAGTTTGAGTTTTCTGGCTGTCTTCTTGTCAATTCCAGTTAGAACTTACCTTGTAGTGAGGCTGACAAAGAGCTTATACCAAGAAGAGTAGTAATGACTGTTATTTGTTGTTTTCCTGTTGTTCACCTGAATTATTAGTGCTATTGCGCTGTCTTCAATCTGGTCTTTCTTTTCAAGTATCTTTTTTTTTTTTAACTTTTTATTATGGAGACTTGCAAACATATATAAAAAGACAATACAATGAACCTTGATATACCCATCACTGCCCTTCTGCAATCATCAACTCATGGCCCATTTGCTTCCGCCTAGCCCTGTAATATTTTGAGGTGAATCTCATACATCATTTTATTTCCTCTTATATTTTATTTTATCTCTAAAACATAAGGACTCAAAAACAAAACAAAACGAAAACTCGTAACTATGATGCCATTATCACACCTAAAAATAATTTGTAGGAATCTTTAATTCATAGTAATGGAGGAGTCTATGTAATAAAAATCAGGTCAGAAAAGACAGAAATGTGTTTTTAGTAAAATAAAGCTGAGATCATTATTTCTCAAGGAGTAAGATCAAAATTATAATAACCTGACAGAGGTCTTCTTTGCATAAAATGGGAGCCATTTCTCTGGTAAACTATACTGATGGTCCTTGAAGAAAGCTAGTGTTTGATGGTGGGTTGTGTTTGTCTTCAGGCATTATAGGAGAGAAGTGCCCCTGGCATGGTGGAGCAGGACTAAACCAACATGGAAGCAGCCAATTCGCTCCCCATGTCTGTGGAACCACAGCACCACATCCTTTCCTCCTTCCATCAGCAGGAAGCAGGAGCTGATGAAAACCATACCTTCACCCAAATGAAGTTTGATAGGGGTATAGTTTATATGGTATATGAAGGAATGAACAGAGGATCCCATTATTCCAAGGGCTGGGATGGCGTGGAGGAACGCAAGGCAGTATAAAGGGACAGTTAGTGTAGGAGGAAGCAATGGACCCCCTTTGAAGGCTAAGCCCAGCTGTGTGGTAAAAGGGAGCTGGCTGCCCTAATCAAGGCAAGCTCCTGTTCTTAGTCCTGGACTGTTAACAGGCAGTTACTTGAAACTTTAGTCAAAATAACTCTTTAATTTGCCCTCAAAATTTCCTTTGCATTTAGTGTGAAGACGGAGGAAGCACAATTTGGACTGTGGTGGGGCGGGTGAAAGGGAAACAGCCCTGTGAATACCTGTGCAGAGGCATACCCGCCAGTGCACAATTACTCAGCAGAGTAGCTACAAAGTGCAGTCTCCATTCTCCTTGGAAGATAGTCCCTTGCTCTTTGCCTCCCAGAAAGAAGGGAGCTTGACACAGAGCTCACAACTGTGTTCACTCACACACTTAGATTCTTTTTTTGATGTGCGCATCCATTGCTAAAAATTGTCATCTGAGGACTGCCTTTGCTGTGTCCCAAAGGTTTTGGTATGATGCGTTTTCATTCTCATTTGATTCTAGGAATTTTTTGATTCTTTCTCTGATTTCTTCTATTACCCAGTGATGTGTAAGCAGGGTGTTATTCAGTTTCCATGTAATTGATTTTTTTTTCCTTGCTCTTCCTGTTGTTAATTTCTACCTTGATGCCCTTGTGGTCAGAGAAGATACTTTGTATTATCCCAACTTTTTGGGTCTTGTTGAGGATTGCTCTGTGGCCTAAGATGTGGTCTATTCTGGAGAATGTTCCATGTGCAGTGGAAAAGAATGTGTATTTTGTAGCTGTTGGGTGGAGTGTTCAATATACGTCTATGAGGTCAAGTTGTCTGATTGTGCCCTTTAGCTCTTCTGTATCTTTGCTGAGTTTCTTTCTAGATGTTCTGTCCTTTACCGAGAGTGGTGTGTTGAAGTCTCCTACTATTATTGTGGAACTGGCAATTTCTCTTTTCAGTGCTGTTGGTTTATGTATTTTGGAGCCCTGTCATTGGGTGTGTAGATGTTTATTATGGTTATGTCTTCATGATGGATCATCCCCTTAATCATTATATAGTGTCCTTCTTTGTCTTGTATGGTGGATTTTGTTTTAAAGTCTGTTTTATGAGATTAGTATTGCCACTGCTGCTCTGTTTTGGTAGCTGTTTGCTTGATATATTTTTTTCCATCCTTTGATTTTTAATAAATTTATGTCTTTGTTTCTAAGGTATGTCTCTTGTAGACAGAATATTGATGGATCCTGTTTTTTTATCCATTCTGTCACTCTCCACCTCTTTATGGGTGCATTTAGGCCATTTACATTCAGTGTAATTACTGATAGGTGTGAGCACACACATAGAATTCTGTTCTTCAGGGAACCAAAAACTAATTGCTGTGGTATTGACTATGACTCATGGCGACCCAACGTGTGTCAGAGTAGAACTGTGCTCCATAGGATTTTCAACGGCTGAACCAGATCACCAGACCTTTCTTCTGAGGCACCTCTGCGTGGACCAGAGCTTCCAAACTTTCGGTGTTAACCATTTGCACTACCCAGGGACTCAGGTCGGACCACTGGGCAGCCAAACTCTAAGTGGTCAGTGAGGTACTCTTGAGGTTAGATTCACGATTAGAGTTCATTACAATAAACACCCCGCCCCCCACGCAGACACCAAATTTTAGGCATCAACATAGAATGGTTAACTTTTAATTTTTCCAGGTAACAATATCAAAATAAACCATTGTTTCATTAAAAAAATTAACACCAAGAAATAAAATCTCAGAATACAGGACAATTCTTTCTCCTTAGTTTTATGACAAATTGACTAAATTTTTCCTATTTTTCTCTTTTCCACAAGAACCACTAACAACATTGGACAGGGCTTCAGACCGGTGTTTGGGAATCACCTGAGTGGAAATTTTCAGATCTTGGCTCAAATCTCTCTCGTTAACCAGAACACTGTTTTGGGGCAAGTTTGTTTGCTCATGGCAACCGTCACAGGGTTGTTCTGCGCGTTAACCGGGCTGACATAGGAGAAAATGCCCGTTACAAATCCGCTCCTGACTAAACGGCCGAGTTCCTCTCTTTCCAAGTGTTAGCCTGTCCACTGGTTTGTTAGAAGAGACTCGTGGGCAAGAACAAACGACTCTTTACCCTCTGCCCCAAGCCAGGAGCTTAAAACCCCGCTACCACCACGGCCTCGCCGTGCCCCAGCCCCGGGGCAGTGGTGGAAGGTTCATGACGTCAAGGTCTCTGCGAGCTTCTTGTTTTGAGGGTGGCGCCCACACGAAAGCTAACACACGTTAGCTTGAGAACAAAGCTGAACACAGGGGTCTGGGACACCAGAAGTGGAAATGCAATCAGCCTGGCCAGCCGCATTTTCCAGTTCTCCAAGCGCTTTTTGCGGAAACTGGGAAAGGGGCCCTAGTTACATAAGGCGGAGCAAGGGGCAGGCCTCGCCCGTCCTCGGAGAGCTACGCCCTCCACGGCCGGCCGCAGCCCCGTCCTTCCACGGCCTCCCTTCCCAGGCCTGCTCGGAGTCTCGGCTTCTAAATCCCAGAGAGCAGGAGGGAGAGGACAGACAAACGGTCCGCCCCTGCGGCCACTTACACCACCTCCCCGCGGAAGAGAGCCAGTTCTCTGAACGCACGCGCACTGCGCCCAGCAACCCCACAGCAGACCTTCACCCCGGGCATTCCCCAGAGGGGAAAGGACAGCTGGGAGGTGCCAGAGGTGAAAATGGGAGGGGACCCGGCTGCTAGGGAGGCCTCCCATTGGCTCCCCTCGCTCCGCCCCCGGTCCCGATTGGTCGCGGGCCGGGCGCACGGGCCGAGCACGCTCCCAGGCGTTGCGCGGCGTACGGTCGGCAACCGCTGCGCAGCCAATTGGAGCGGCCGGCGGGGTGGGGGCCGGCCCGGCGCTGGGTCTCCCTGGGCGCGGGCGAGTTGGTAAACAGGTTCAGACCGCGTGCTGGGCGCCAGCGCAGCGCGGGGAGGTACCGCGAAGGTGACCGTGGATCCCAGAGTCCTGCAGCCGGGTAAGGCTATTGCCCTCCGGCCTGCCGCGCGCTCGGGGCGCTGTCTGGCTGCGGCCAGAGCTCGGGTCACCACACGCCTGGGCCCTTCTTGCATCCTCTTCAAGTGCCAGTGCAGCTTCCCTTTGGCGAGTTTCAGTTGCCGCGAGCTGCGGGGTCGCGGCGCGGTGGGTGCACCTCAGGATGCGGGATGGGGGTTCTATAGCTGTCTCCTACCTCCGCGCCCACCTTGGCCCTACTGGGCCAGCCTGGAGGAGGGGACGAGGCCCGTGTGCCGAGCCATGGGTGCCCGGAACGCTCAAGGAAGCCCGGGTGACCGGCCGCTCCAAACTCCTCGCCTCTTGTTCTCCAGTAGAACTTTACTGCCTCGTTTTCTCATGATAATGTTTCTTGTCACTCGCGGACCCCCGTGCAACTTTTCACCCTGTGACTGAGGGACTCTAACTGCCTCATGCTGCAGATTTGTGCCTGAACTTTGACTCCCTTTGCCGGAGCCAGCTGTTGGGTTTCACAGGTGGAGGCTTTGGGTTCTTTCTTTTGCCTTTTTTTGGTCTTTCCTGCTACTTCTCCAAGCATTGGAGGTCTTGTGAGTGCTTTGGGCTTAATTCCCTAAACTCTCGAACCTCGGCCCCACTCGATGCTTAGTGGCCACACAGCCCCTTCTGCCAAACCCAGGCCAGTTCTCCCATGTGCTTGGGTTCCCCGGAGGAAACGCCACAGGGGCAGGTCTGGGTGCCGAGACCCTCCATTTGGGTGAGAGATATAAACCTTCTGAAGGGTGAGATTTGTGCAGCTTCCCAGCTTGGGTCGGGCCTGCAGCCCACTGGAAAACTTGTCCATGCTCACTTGGGCCTTAGGTCTGCGTGACAGAGGCATGAGGACCTGGGCATGCTAGGCGTACCTCCTTGCCAAAGGGTTTGAGCATGCATTGATGCCAGCCTGCCGGTTGTCATGCTGTGGATAGGTGGGTTATCCCTGCAAGAGGACTGTTGGGAGACTGTCTCTCTTGGAGGAAGGCTGTCCTGAAAAGAGACCGAAGGAGAGCTGGTGGCTCACAGGAGCAGCATCTTTAAGACTCAAGCAATGGCTTTGGGCGGCTTTGGGCAGTTTTGTTCAGCCTTGCAAATAACGCAGACAGTGCAAGATTGTAAGTGTTGGCCTGGCCTCAGGCAACTCGGAGAAAAAGGTTAAGTGCTACGGCCGCTAACCAAAAGGTCGGCAGTTCGAATCCGCCAGGCACTCCTTGGAAACCCTATGGGGCGGTTCTACTCTGTCCTGTAGGGACGCTAGGAGTAGGGAATTGACTTGACGGCAACAAGTTTGGTTTTTGGTTTTTTGCGTTTTCTGCACCTCTGCACGTCCCTCAGAGCAAGAACGTCCTTAAGACAGGGTTTCTCAACCATGGGACTATTGACATTTTGGACCAGATAATTCTTGTTGTAGGGGGGTGTCCTGTGTGTAGTAAGATGTGTGGAAGAATCCCTGGTGTCTACCCACTAGACGCTGGTAGCACTTCCTCTCCCAGCTGTGACAAGCAGAAATATCTCCAGATATTGCCAAATGTTCCATACAGGAGTTGAGAACCACTGATCTAAGACTCAAAAAAGATCTTTCCGTGTTTCCAGGGGCCTCTCTGAGACCTGTCCATGAGTGGTTGGGTAGTGTTGTGTTCCCTGCCCAAAACCAATGGTGGCCGTCATGTAGATTGGGCTTTGTAGGGGACCCCACCTGCCAGCGGAGAGATAGGAGGCTGAGCTCCGTGGGCATTTACGGTGCCTGCTAGATGTCCGGCAGTGATTGGCTGCGTGGGGAGTGTAAAAGAAATGGGAGATGGGTGGTTTTTGTCCTTGGGGACATTGGAGAACTTTGGGGGATAGTCATATGAGAAAACTATTGGAATGGCTTTTAAATAGCAAGCAAACAAGTTTAAGTTATCGAAATGCTGGCAGAAAGGTTTTATTCACAGGTGGCTTTTCCAAGGTAACGCATCACTCACCCTCACTTTTTGCTCAGACAGCTCTGTGTCTTGTGATTTGGGAGGGAGTCAGACCTGTGTGTGCAAGGAGTGAGTATCTGGCTGCATCTCACATATACATGTGTGTATTTACATGTACCATCTGCCTCTCCTGTTAGAGAGGCTGTCTGGGAGGGTGATGGTGCACTATGACATGTTGGGGCCCTGATGGTGCAGTGGTCAAGAGCTTGGCTGCTAACCAAAAAGGTTGGCAGTTCGAATCCACCAGCCACTCTGTGGAAACCCTATGGGGCTGTTCTACTCTGTCCTGTAGGGTCACTCTGAGTTGAGATTGACTTGACAACAATGGGTTTGGTTTGGTTTTCGTTTATAGTTGATTGAAGCAGCAGTGTCATAGTGTGCCATTTCTTTTCATGCAGAGAAAGATGCTTTACTTCTGAGTCCAGATTTTGCCTGGAATTTATGCCTCAAACTTCTAAGTCCCAAACTCATGGGGGTACAGAAAAGTGAAAAACAGTGATTATTGTATAAGGCCTGTGCAAGGAAAAAATCCCAAGCCCCTACCATGAATTTCCTTTTCTGGTTGTTAATTGATGCTGTGGGGATGTGTCAGGATTTTCCTGTAACATTCCTTGGTCAGTTGGAGGGTCTTTGGGGTGCCCTTTGTTGCTTGCAGAAAAGGATCAGAACAGGGAGGTCACTTCTCTAAGAGAAGTTTAGCGAAGTCTATTATTGGGAAGCTCCAAACTTGGCAGAGTAATTTTCCGGTAAGAGCCATGGACACTGAGTCATTATCTTTGTCAGTTGAAACTGGAGCAGTGTGCAAAATTAGACAGAAATATTTGGTTAAAGAGTTGTCTTGATTTGACAGTGGCATCTGCAAATAGTTCCGGCATTCCTGCTGAATAACAGCCAGGAACTTGGGAGAGCCAGTGGTAAGGAGAGCTGGGGGGAGCGTGAGGGCTGCCCAGGTCACCCTACTCGTTCTGGAATTGCATTGGTGGGAGGGCTGGAGTCCCCTGACCCCGTGGTGGGGCCGGGATACTGAGTGAGATACTTCTCTGTAGGATCTGGAGAGGGTCTTGTCCAGACACTTTGGGAACTCCAGTGAGTGTCCATTGATCTGTCCACAAGCATGTTGTTTGCTGTGGAATCACAGGACTTTTGCTTTGTTTGACATTTCACTTTGAGGTCAGGGGACCATAGGATATTTAAAGTTGGAAATGATCCCGGAAATATCTTTATTCCTCATACTTGGGTGTGATTTATTTTCAGTGTGTGCATGCATAGAAAAATTCATGAGAGAGTTCATGAGTGTTTTGCACTCAAATTGCCATCTAAGGGTGTTGTAGAATCTGTTGTTGGATAGTGACGGAGTTCTTGTTTTGAGAGAGCTTTACTTGCTTTTTTTTTTTAAATTTATTTTTATGTGGTAAAAATACATATAACAAAATATTTGCCAACTCAACAGTTCTTACACGTGCAGTTTAGTGACATTGATTACGTTCATCATGTTGTGCAACCATCACTGCTATCCTCTTCCAAAGTATTCACCACCATTAACCGAAATTCAGTGCTCCCCTAAGCAGTGACTCCCCTTTTAGACTTGCTTTTTGTTGCCCCCTGCCCCCTACTTTGTTGAATATGCAGAAGAGGTAGTCTGGGGGAGTGGGAGTAGTGGAGAGGGGTGGAGTTTGGTCCAAACCTGGAAAATCCCTGGTGTGCCCCAAGAGTCAGGGCCTCCAGGCTCTGCCCCTGAAAAGCCCGCTTTGGAATCATGGGTGAATCTGGTTACTTACTCCTCATTACACAAATATTGGAGTCCTGGTGGTGCAATGGTTAAGAGCTCGGCTACAAACCAAAATGTCGGCAGTTCAAATCTACCAGCTGCTCCTTGGAAACCCTATGGGGCATTTCCGTTCTGTCCTGTAGGGTTGCTATGAGTGGGAATTGACTGGATGGCGGTGCATTTTTTTGTTTGTTTAAACACATATTGATTGGTTGATTATCTGCCTTGAGAAAGGCATTGTGGGGAATAGAAAGGTGAACAAGACCAGGTCCGTGACCTCAGAGAACTTAAAATATGGGGCACGCAGATACCACCTAAATGCCCTTAGTGTGGTTTGGTCTAGGGGCCCTAGGTCAGACCACTTCTAGCTAGTGGGAACTGGAAGACTTCTGGGAGAAGGTATTTTAGCTGGGCCTCTGAGGATGAGCAAGGTTTCAGCAGGAGCAGGTGGGGTGGGGAGCAGTGCTCAGACTGTGGTGAAAGACCAGGTGTTATTCCCCCCCCCCCAGTTTATTGCTTTGGAAAAACAATATAAAAGTCATTGCAATGCAGAATTGCTATAGAAGTTTGTGTGCTCTTCTGTTATCTCATTATAGATGACGTTACCCGTCTGTGGACCACGCTTCAAGTAGGCTTGGTCCAGGTAGTGGCTCCCTGAGCAGAGGCATTGGGGTGGGTGAGGCTGTCCGCCCTGCCTGGGGTGGGTGTGAGTCCAGTTTAGCCGTAAGGTAGAGAGTGCGAGGGGCATGGTGAGGGGCTGGCGTAGGGAGGAGATTGGGGTGAGTCTCCCCCCTTTGCTGTGGAAGCAACCCCTATGATCTGCCATTTCGAGTTTAGGTCCCTCTTAGCAGTGTTGCTGCCACTTGTTCGTTTGCATTTTATCTCAGCAGTGGGGGTGGGGCCAGGAGAGCTTGGCATGCTGCCCCTGACAATTCAGTTCTGTCCAGAAAGGGTTCCCTGAGCACCTGCTACTCAAGAGGGTCCACCTGCAGGTAGGGGACCAGGACGTTAGGGAGGTGGGCTCCCTGCCCTGCAGGTGCACACAGTCTGCTGGGGGAGACAAGTGGGTATGAGGCAGTTGCTCGCAGGACCTAAAGGGGGGCATAAACCAACTGTTGTGGGGACTCAGAGCCCAGAGCTGTGCTGGTTCTGCTGAAAAAGGGGCCGGGAAATGGCTCCCTGCACTGGGAGGCTCAGGAGCTGGGTCCAGAGGGATGAGCACAGTTTCAGGTAGTGAGAAGAGCTTGGTAGGCTGAGATCTGAGCAGGTGCAAAGTCCTGGGGATGTAGACCTTTAGGGTCTCACAGGGCCATTGGGCCTTGTGGTGTGGCAAGGGAGTCTGGTGCGGCCAGAGTGCAGGGTGCAGGGCCAGAGTGGGTTGAAGTCAGGTCAGGTGGACATGGAGGGAACCCAGTGAGGTGGCTTCTGAGAAGTGAGGGTAGTTTGAGTCACAGGGGTGGTGTGTATGTGAAGAGGTGGAATTCAAGGCCTAGAGCAATAGAATTTATGCAGGTAGAATTTCTAGACGAAGTGCTAGTTGGACACGGCTGAGGTTTCTAGTTTTGAGGGGAGCTAGATAGCTGGATCATGGTGTTGCTTAAAATGGTACAGGAGGAGGAGGAGCTGGTTTGGGGAAGATGGTGATGTTAGTTTTAGACACGATGGGGTTGAGGTACCTGTGGGACTTGTTTTTCCATCTTTTTGTATTGGTGTATAATATGCGTACAGTTGAATTTACCCTTTTTACTGTGCAGTTCTGCACATTTGACAAATGCATACAGTCGTGTAACCACTACTAGAGCCCTTTCGTCTCTCCCACTTCTGCACCATCCTGCTAGATTTTCCCAGATGTGTGTTTTCTGAGCAGCTACTTGATTTCCACCCTGGACCTTTGTGAAGCAGGATCTTGCCCCAGCCCCCTCCCCTGCGGTGGTTTTCATAGGCTGTCAGGAAGGGGCAGTGCCCACATTCTTTTTCTCATTATTCTTTCTAGATCCTGTTAGATCCCAGTTTTCGGAACAGCGCTGTGCTCTGTTTGACCTTCTGCACTCAGTGGGTAAATGGCCCTGTCCTAATCCCCGGAAACTGGAGATCATCTAGGTCAGTCTTCTCATTTTACTGGAGGAAGAGAGGGAACGCATGCCCACGCAGGGGAATCGGTGTGCCTGAGGTCACTGGCGGTTAGTGGCCAAGCTGGGCCTGGATCCGGGCCTTTTCTAGCAGCCCTCAGTACATTCCTTGTGATGTCTGGAACTCCAGGACCTGGTGATAGTGCTCCTGCCATCCACTGGGCTGATAAGGGGTCCTGGGGACTGTTTACACAAAAAGAAAATAGAAGTTCAAAGCCAGAGCCTGGGGTCAGCCCGTGTTTGTTCTCTGCTTGGCACCAATCCTGGCTCAAGGAGGCGGAAGGTAGGGATCTGTTGCCTTGTAACCTGCAGGTGGTTCCTTTTTGACAGGTGCTTGAGCAAACATCTCCAATCTTTCTGAGATTGGGGAAAACAAAAGTTCGTCATTCTTGATCCTGATCATGCTTATAGCTGGTACCTGGTAAAGCAAAGGGCTGGGACTGGTGTTACGGGGTCAGGTCGCTGGGTTCCCTGGTCAAGCTTGTGTGTGTGCAGTTCATGTTTAACGGGCCGGGCAGATTGTCTTCTGAGGAACAACTGCCTTCTGTCTTTTTTCTCCTTTTTTCCCCTGTTGGTTTTCTCATAAGCAGGGAGTGGAGGGAAATCAAGGAAGCATCCCCAGGCGACTGCGTGCACACGTTTCCCTGGTGCACCAGAGCCCCCATTGTCTCTTTGGTTCTGGGTTCTAATGAGGGAGCATGATAAGCTAGGGAGCACCCTGGTACCTGGGCCCTGCCTCACTGAATCATGTGGGTATGAGACTCTTGGCATGTACGAGACACAGTGCCAGACCCCGTGAAGAGTGAAAAGCTGAGTAAGCTAGGTCTCTTCTCTCCTGGAGCTTACCATGCAGTTAGGGACAGGTACACAAGGGTTACCACACAGTGCATTGCTTGGTGACTGTAGGCCATCAAGAGATGAGGAAATTTAGAGAAAAAGAGGTTACTTTGAGGACAGGCTGACCACTGTGGTGGATTTAATGTTCCATCAGGATGGCAGGATTTTGGCAGGGGAAATCGTATTCCAGGAGGAGGAGGAGGAGGGAGCAGCATGTGGAAGTAGAAAAACCAGTGGTGGATGGTTGGAGAATTGGGGTGGGGTGGGGGGGCCATTCTGGCTGAAGCATTGGGGTATGGATGGAAGTCATGAGATTTAAAGGTGGAAAGGTGTCTTGGGGCCTACAGTGAAGGGCCTTGAAAGCTGTTCCAGGGCCTGTGGACCTAGTCCTGCAGGCAGAAGAGGATGGAGGTCAGCTGGGAGCCAGCCATCCATCCTGGGACCTGTCAACTCTGCTGATCCTCTTCTTATTTCTCTTTGTGAGTTTAGTTGTCAGTCCAGGTTGTCTGTTCATCTGAGTTGATTCACTAGTTTTTAAAACTATTGGGGTTTTGCATATACATGTAGTGCTAAAGGGTTGCATGGGACCCCAGCGACAGAACACGTTAATTGACCTATGTATCAGTGACATGTGCAGATATACTAACTGGCTGGTGTATGGCATTTGGAAGTGATACTAATAAGGCTTGGTACTGGCGTCAGTAGGGCAAGACTGAGGGTCACATACCCAGTGCTTCTTTCTAGCTCTTGCACACCCAGAGGTACTCTTCAGTGTCGGACACCTGCCTCTGTCTACCATTTATGTCTGGGACAGAACTGCTTTCGGAACCAAGCTCTGTCCCTAAGGGGTAGGGTTGCTGGTTCTGAGACGTATGGCACCCCCCGGCTGTGGGAGCTGAGGATCTCTCCAGAGTGGGGAGCTTGGCCAGATGGCCTTTGAGAGCCTGGCCAGCTCCATGTTTTTATAAGTCATAGTTTTCTCCAACTGGGTAAACAGGGTGTGATTATTGATTTTTTTGAAAATGTTACTGACTTGGGGCAGGTTTCTTATCTATTTGTCTCTTAGCTTCCTGGGCTGGAAGAGGAAAGAGCTTGAGCCTGGAGTCAGGCAAGCATGGATAGACCCAGCACTTGATAGCTTTGGGACTTAGAGAAGAGTATTTCTTACTCTTGCCGAGCTTCAGTGAATGGGGATAATAATAGTTAACAGGGTTGACCTAAGGATTAGAAATAGTATAAAATGACAGGCACACAGAAGGGAAATAATAAATGGTAGCTGTTCTTGGTATTATTACTCTTTCACTGAAATAGTAAATCTGATGTGAAAGTATTTTGAAAAATTAGAACCCTGTGAAAGATTAAGAATATAAAAACTTATGAGATGTGTTTTGAGGGCAGGGTCTCTTCTTAGACACCTTGGTAACCCCAGGGCTGTGCATAGTGCTTGGCATGTAATAAGTGCTCAGTAATTGTTTGAATGTTAAACCAAGTCTGGGAGAGAGGCTGGTAGAAGAATGGGGTGTATTCATGTGAGAGCTGACAGAACTTCTTGTCACCAAGAGTAAGAATGTGTTTTTAGCTGCCCTGTGTGGTATTCCAGCACCGACACAGTGCCTGGCACTTAGTTGGCCCTCATGGAGTGATCAAATGAAGTCATTTTAGAGGATTTATCTGGAGAATTTTCTAGAAAAAAGTCCCTCTCCCCAACCCAGTGGTTTGCCTTTTTATAAAATAGCCATTGCATTAGTTTCCTGTTGCTGCTGTAACAAATTACCACAAATTTTGTGGCTTAAAACAACAGAAACTTACCATCTTATAGTTCTGGAGATCAGAAGTCCAAAATGGGTCGCACTGCGCTAAAATCAAGGTGTTGACAGGACTGCGTTGCTTTCGGGTGCTCTTGCCTTTTCCAGCCTCTGGAGGCCGCCGGTATTCCTTGGTTTGTGGCTCCTTCCTTGTGAACGGGTCATTCCGACCTCTGCTTCTGTCTCACATCTCCTTCTGACGCTGAGCTACTAGCCTCCCTGTTATGAAGGACCCGGGGCTTATGTTGGGGCCACCTGGATAATCCTCCAGCTCAAGGTCTTTAACTTAATCACATCTGCAGAGTCCCTTTTACCATATATGGTAACATATTCACATGTTCCAGGGATTAGGACATGGGCATCTTTAGGGGGCCATTACTCAGTTAACCACAGCCACCCACAGTATTTTGGTTAAATTCAAAGACAGCCCTTTAAAATGTCTGCATCACCTGAAAAGAAATCCCTGCCCTGAACAATAGCTTGGGGCCCCCAGCCCAGGCTCCGTATTCATCTTCCTGTGGAACACTGGTTTTGGAGTGCACCTGACACTTGTAAATGTGTGGTCAGGCTCAGTCTGTGTATGGGGCGGGAGTGGGTAAGGACTTCGAGCCATCTGAGAAGAGAGCTGCCCACTAGGAGCTTATGATTTGGTTGAGAAAAGATATGCATATGTAAAAAGAGAATTACAGAACAGGGCAGGATCTGACCACACTGGAAGGTTTAGTTCAGCTGCATGTGGTCAGAGAAAAGGCTCTTGGGAAGACTTAAATGAGAGCTGAGGAAAATTGGAGCCTATGTGGTGACACATCCTTGAGTATATATAGCACTTTTACACATTTCAGAGCACTTCCCCTGCTCTCATTTGGATCAGACACTTTAAGAACTTACCCTGTAATTTCCAGGTGAGGAAGCAGGTGATAGAATGGTCAGTAACGGGCCGGAGCTGCCCAGCTGGCCCAGGGCAGAGCTGATTCCCAGGCCCCAAGGCTCACGCTCAGCCAGTGCAGAGATGACGGGGCGGGCCTGCCGGCCTGGGCCAGGAGAGGGCCGTACCGGGAGCAGGGCCAGGTGCACTGGAGCAGAGTTCGCACAGCACAGGTGTAAGCAGAGGCTGCAACCCAGTGGAGTAGGGGTTGGGGTGGCAGGGTTTTGGGACCTGACTGTGAGGGCCTTGAACCCCAGGCTCAGGCTCAGGCGTTTGGGCTTTACTCTGCAGACATTGGGGAGCCATTTGATGAAAATAAATTTGAGGAAGATGAATTTGGCGTCAGAGTGTGCGAGGGCTTGGAGCCAGGTTTTTACCCCGCCTGCATGCGGATTTCCCTTTAAGAGTGGCCTCTGACTGTGCAGCAGCTGATGGTGGTGAGCAATGCAGCAGGGCTCAGAGTGCTGACAGCGCCACTGGAATGCCTCTCCTGAACCATGCCACGCTAAGTAAAGAGAGAGTGACCGCCACTGTCCTGCCCGTACAACTCTGCCTTCCTGAATCACATGTGGTACTGTACTTAGCAGGGAGTTTTGGAGATATAAATAAAAGGGTATCCAGACTCTGATCTCATTCATGGGCCCTCCGGTCTCGCCAAGTCTGAACCTCATTCCAGAGTGCCTGTGTGGTCACAGTAAATCACAGATGATGTCAGCTAACAAATTTGTGCCCCTACTATGTGCCAGGCACTGTCCTAAGTGCTGTAATGTGGATTATTCAGTCCTGTCAATAACAGAGGCATCAAGATATGTTGAAATGACTTGATTTAGGTGACACTGGCATATCTTCAGCAGAGTCAGGATTTGAACTCACCCTGCAGTCTGCCCAGCAGTCAAGAGGAGCTCTGTGTGGGCTTCGCGGCAGAGGCGGCCATCCACGTCGGCCTGTCTGTCTGCCTGTGTCTGTCCTCTCACTGACAGTGCCTACACCCACACACATACACATGCCTCAGTGCTTGCATGGCAAGGGGGCTCTTGTTAGGGGGCCACTGAGGGGAAGGGATGGGTTTGTACTGGCTCAGGTGCAAGCCATGGATTGACACTGGCACTTGTCAGTGTAGGGTGAGGAGAGGGAATGCAGGTGACATTGGTCACGGTTGTGAGCTCCTACAACGGTGGGAGGAGGGATAAGAGATGTACAGGAAGTCGGCATCTGGCCCGCCTCCACCCCAGGCCTGACACTTCATGAGCAGCACTTAGGGGCTGCCCTGTGCTGGGTGACCCAGTAAAAGGTTGTCATCACAGCCCCCCCTTGTCCAGTCCAGCCTTGGGCCTTCCCGGGCAGTGGGCAGCTGTGTCTGGTGAGGAGAGTCCATTTCTCGGTCAGGAGCAGAGCTCTGATGGGATCCTTGTCTCAACATCAGCATTATTGGGCTGCTCTGATACAACTCGGGTGACTGACCTTTGTAGATTTCCTGGGAAATCAATAATTTGTGGTTATGTTTTACTCTGTTGCCCTAGAATAGGTGTTGACAAACTTTTTCTGTAAAGGGCCAGATAGTAAATATTTTAGAATATTTTAGGCTTTGTGGGCCGTAGGCTTCTCTTGCAACTACTCAACTCTATGGTTGTAGCAAAAAAAAAAGTGTAGATGAATGAACATAAATAAAACTTTATTTCCAGAAACAGATGTCATGGTTGGATTTGGCCTGAGGGCCGTAGCTTGCTGACCTCTGCCCCCGTAGGACATTAGTCATATTACGTCTTAATTTTTGGTTCAGAAAATGTGGTCACTGCTGCACTTCTAGGGTCGGTATGGGGTCACAGTGAGTCGGAGTTGACTTGATGGCAGCTGGTTTGGTTTTTTGGTTTTTACTGCACTTAAACTGATCTAAACTAGCGTCCTGCTTTTTTTAGGGGCAAAGATTCATTAATTATTTCTACCTTTTAACTAAGGGGCCAACATTAGGCAAAGCTGGCATACCTGCTGTCCGCATGTGCCAAGTGATTTTCTCACCACTCTCCTGAGAAGAGCAGTTGAGCCTCTGTCCCCAAAGTGGGATGGCTGTGTTCTACGTGCCTGGTGGCCTGTTAGGGGCATTTGTCTTCTGATGAAGGATGGTGGCTAAACAAGGGCAAGGAGAGGCATTATTTATAGCATTCTGATCCATCTCTAAATCCTCTGCTCACCCCACCCTGGACAAGTGCTTAAGGGGTGTGGAACAGTTTTTTAAATTAACGTTTGTGTGCTTGCTTACTTTTTTATTTTAAGAAAAGATATTGAAGATAGTTTTTTATATATTTTGTTTTCTACTGTAAAATAGTACATGTTCTTTGTAAAAAAATTTTAGAAAACATGAAGAAAATAAAAAAATCTGTCATTTCTACCACCTGCGGAAAACCATTGTTAATGTTTTGCCTGCTTTCTCTCTCTCTCAATCTGTCATCCATCCATCCCTCCCTCCCTCCCTCCCTCCCTCCCTCCCTCCATCCATCTTCTCCCCTTCACAAAAGAAAGGATAATACTGTTTTGTAACCTGCTTTTTTTCATGTGGCAATATAAATAGACTTTCTTATTTGTTAATAAATTCATTTAACAGTATCATGTGAAATGACTGAATAGTATTCTATCTTACGGGTATACCACTATCCAACAATTTTAAATATTGTGAATTACATTCTTGTAATTGCATCATTGTACACATACATTTTTAAGGAAATGCAATTTAAAAGGCTTTGGCAGGATTCTTGGATAGTTACGGGAACGGTGGCCTGGGGAGGAGAGGGAACGGGCGTTCTTGGTAGAAGTGCAGCTGTTGGAGTGATGCTCTTTAGTGGTCTGTCTCCCCATGTCAGGGCTTAACTCACCAGCACTGGGCTGACTGACGGGGAGGATGGAGCTGATTTCTCTCTCTTCTCTTCTAGGTTCTTTTTCATGTATTCAGTTGCCTTTGAAAGTTGATAGCACGTTAAAATATTTCTGAACCTGCTGACAGAGACCCTGAGGCCAAACCTTACTAGATAGAAGAGCCTGGAGTCGGCTGAGATGTTGAAGTGATGGTCCCTGGTGTGTGATTTTAAAGGCTGAGGTGAAGGGCAAGCCTGCCAGAAACTCATGGGTTTAGGTTCAGAAGTCTCTTCCCCAACACATACATGCTTCTGAGTCCTTGGGGGAAACAGTCAACTGGTGTTTGCTTTTTCTAATAATAAAAGAAAAAAGAAAAAGATTAAGGATGGAAGGGAGGTTTTCAATCCCCAGGCAGGCTAGAAATTGTGACTGTTCAGGCCCAAAGTGACAAGAACCTTTTATTTGCTGTCTGCTGTTCCCTGGGCCTCCTGAGACCAATAAACGGGCCTTTCTGCAGAGTGATTGAAGGGACAGTCTTGAGATGCCCTTGTGGCCGGCTCTGTGGGTATTGTCTTTAATCTCATTCACTTCTGATTTCCCTTTTCATTTTCTTGAAGGAATAGTAGAAAAAGAAGGAGTAGGTGGGAGATTTCTGTTTCAGGGTGAACCAGACTCGTGTGGAGGGCGTGGGCTGGTAGGGACTTTTAGGGAAGGATCTCTGTTTAGACTTCCTGCCTGGCCTTGGGCTACCTCTTCTCCCTTCCCCCTGTTCCTCCAGAACAAGTTCTCAAAGTCAGTGCCTGGGACCAGCAGCATCAGCAGCCCTGGCGACTTGTTAGAAATGCAGCTTTCCAGGCCCTTCCTCAGACCTACAGGATCAGAAGCTCTGCGGGTGCGGCCCAGCATTCTGTGTTTTAACGTGCTCCTCAGGTGATTCTGATGCGTGCTAAAGCCCGAGAACCATTGCCATATGGACCAGGCTCCTAACATGCCTTTGATTCTGGGTGTGAGCTAGCCCCAGAGATAGCAGCTTTTCCCAAACCTGGGAGGGACCAGCTGTGTTCATTTCATTTAGCAAATCTCTGTGCCAAGGGTGTCTGAGACCCTGGGTGGTGCAAATGGTTAACATGTTTGGCTGCTAACAAAAGATTGGAGGTTTAAGTCCACTCAGAGGTACCTCGGAAGAAAGGTCTGGTGATCTGTGTCTGAAAACCCAGCCTTTGAAAACCCTGTGGAGCACAGTTCTACTCTGACACACATGGGGTTGCCATGAGTCAGAATCGACTTGACAGCAACTGGTACTGGTACTGTATCAAGCACTGCTAGGTGCTGGAGATACAGAGGTGGGCGAGACAGACGTGGCCCTTGGGCCCCTGGAATTGACAGCCCACTGAGGGAGAAAGCCCAGTACAGAGGCAGATTTACAGTGTGATCACTGCTATGATGGGGGAGGACAGGGTGCTGTGGGAGGACTCAGAAGAGGCTTTTGGGGTGGGACATGTTGGGGAAGTCTTCCCAGAAGAGGGGTGCTTATGCTGAGGACCAGTGAGGAGGAAAGGGGCATGCAGTCCACGTGTACAGGCTGCAGGAGGGAACCCCTGTGGGTTCCAGGAACTGGGTCAGCCTGGCTAGAACACAGAGTTAGTGGACAGGCCATGGCAAGTATAAGGCTGGGGATGCAGGGAGGGATTTGGTCATGAAGATTCTTGGATCCCTTTAGGGATTAGGGAATCTTGGAGGAGAAGCCACTCCCAGAAGCCTGGGAGTGATTTGATAGGATTTTTCTTTTAAACTGATTGCTCTGGCAGTAGCATGGGGATGGGATTGGAGGGTGCTGTCTCAGTCATCCTGGAGGGAGGGTGATGGCCTAGGGGGAGGTGAGGAGGGTTGGGAAGAAGTGGGTGGTGGTATAACATTCCTCAGGATGGGGAGCCCTGGGAGGGTGGGGTGGGGTGGTGAGGTCAGTTTGGGACATGCTGAGCCTGAGGTGCCTATGAGACCCCTGGGGTGATGTGGGCATGGCATATGGCTGGGTGAAGATGTGTTGGTCAGGGGAAGGCTTTTCCCTGAGGACTGTCTGCCAGGTTCACACACACACTCCCCCAGGCAAAGGGCTTTTGTGCAGCTTGCTTTTTTGTTGCCCAGTCCTGCACCGTCTTTATGACGGTTGGTATGTTTGAATCCATTGTTGCAGCTGTTGTGTCAACCTATCTCATTGAGGGTTTCCTCATTTTTGCTCACCCTCTGCTTTAGCAAACATGGTGTCCTTTTCTAGCTATTGGTCTTTCCTGAAGACGTATCCAAAGTAAGCGAGTCGAAGTCTTGCCATCCTCACTTCTAAAGAACATTCTGGTTGTATTTCTTTTAAGACTGATTTGTTCATTCTTTTGGCAGTCCACGGTATATTCAGTATTCTTCTCGTGTTCGTGGTTTGAACACATCATTTCTTCTTTTTTTCCTTTCTCATTATCCAACTTTTGAATGTATATGAGGCGATTGAAGAGACCATGGCTTGATCAGACTCACTTAGTCCCTCGTAGGTGCTCCCAGACGTGTCTGTCCTCCACGCCCACCTCGTTACTGTGTGTGCTCCCCAGCACGATTGCTTTCCCCTCCTCAGAGTGGAGTGGACAGACACCGAGGCCTTCCGGGAGAATGCTGCCAAGTAGGCAGACAGCCTGCATGCTCTATTTCAGTGTTGTTCACAGGTGAGGTCCCAAAAACCTGCTCAAGAGTCAGCAGGATGACGTGGGGGTGGGGTGGGATGATGATTCCAGTGAAGGCCCTAGTACTTGTACTTGACTCATGGGGCTGATAGGAATTTAATTCGTGTATTAGATGTGCTTTGGGGGCTTTTGATTTTATTTATTTAAAATTATGATGAAAATGCCTTCTGGTCCTGGATGAGTGTGTAGCCAAATTTTGGGAATTCTGAGTCACATTGGGATTCTAATGCATTAGAAGTAGGATTTTTGAGGTTCAATTTTTGAAAACCAGAAGGTCTGAAAAGTCCTGGAAAGACTTTTCTGGCAGTTTTACCCCCTTCTTGCCCTCTCCTCCTTCCAAGGCAGAGACTCCCTTGCAAACAGGTGGTGCTGTGCTGATGAGGGCGTGAGTGGTTCGCTCTGCGGTGTTGGGGGAGATTTGGGCACAGCGCCTGCATGTTAGATGAATACTGTTTGTCAAAGGGGCAGGGGCTCCAGCTTCAGCTTTAAAATATACATCTATGTGTGAGTCTCCTTACAGATGAGAAATATTGTGTGTTTTCTAGCAACATGTGTTGATTCAAGAAAAACAGGTTTTGCCTCCCAGTATGTGGGAGTGTACATTTCTGTGATGTCTTTTACATGTAGACAGGACCTTCCTTCCAGAGGAGCTAGCACCAGTCTCACCTCACTGACCTGGGTGCCCTCCTCGCTAGGGCGAGCCTGGGTGGGGTTTTGGAATTCTCTGGGTATGCAGGACTCAGCCATTTAAGTGGAAAAAAAGGCAAAACAATTTACTTTTTTTAGATTTTGCCATTTGAAAATTTGCCGTTTGAAAGTAGGATACGTGCACTAAATCGTTAGAAACATACAGTTGGAAAAATACTGAAAGAGACAATGATTACTTATAATCCCTCATAAAATGCAGGAATTTTAATTTTTTTGCTCAGCTTGCTTACATTCTTCTCTTATGAATAGCTTCTATTTTGTTTTGTTTTTAATTTTCTTTTGAAGTGTCATTGTAAGTAGATGTGATTTTGGCAGAGATCCTTTTCCCTTCTTTAAAGTGAGTCATGTTCAGTGTCAACATATTTAGAAACTAGAAGAGTTAGGATTGGACTCTAGTCAGTTCTAGACCTGCATTACCCAGTGTGCAGAGCCCTAAATGGGTGTTAAAAATTTACTCCTGTTGGTATAGTGGGCCAGGCGAGCTCTAGCAGGTCAAATTGGCAAAAAGTCACTTACCAGCTTTGCTAGAGCTAAACAGAAATTTCAAAGGGTGGCTCCAGAAGACAAAGTATTATAATGAAATGTGCAAAGACCTGGAGTTAGGAAACCAAAAGGGAAGAACATGCTCAGCATTTGTCAAGCTGAAAGAACTGAAGAAAAAATTCAAGCCATGAGTTGCAATGTTGTAGGATCCTATGGGCAAAATATTGAACGACACAGGAAGCATCAAAAGAAGATGGAAGGAATATACAGAGTCACTGTACCAAAAAGAATTGGTTAATGTTCAACCATTTCAGAAGATAACATATGATCAAGAACCGATGGTATTGAAGGAAGAAGTCCAAGCTACACTGAAGGCGTTGGTGAAAAACAAGACTCCAGGAATTGGTGGAATACCAATTGAGACGTTTCAACAAACGGATGCAACATCGAAAGCACTCACTTGTCTATGCCAAGAAATTTGGAAGACAGCTACCTGGCCAGCCGTCTGGAAGAGATCCGTATTTGTGCCCATTCAAAGAAAGGTGATCCAACAGAATGCAGAAATTATTGACCAATATCATTAATATCACATGCAAGTAAAATTTTGCTGAAGATAATTCAAAAATGGTTTGCACAGTTCGTCAACAGGCAACTGCTGGAAATTTAAGCTGGATTCAGAAGAGGTTGTGGAACAAGGGTTATCATTGCTGACGTCAGGTAGATCTCGGCTGAAAGCAGAAAATACCACAAAGATGTTTACCTGTGTTTTATTGACTATACAAAGGCATTCAACTGTGGATCATAACAAATTATGGATAACATTGTGAAGAATGGGAATTCTAGAACACTTAATTGTGCTTATGCGGAACCTGTACGTAGACCTGTATGTCAAACAGAACAAGGGGATACTGCATTGTTTAAAATCGAGAAAGATGTGCATCAGGGTTGTATCCTTTCACATACTTTTTCAGTCTGTATGCTGAGCAAATAATCCAAGAACCTGGACTGTCTGAAGAATGCGATATCAGGTTTGAAGGAAGACTCATTAAAAATCTGCGATATGCAGATGACACAATCTTGCTTGGGAAAAATGAAGAGGACTTGAAACACTGATGAAGATCAAATACTACAGCCTTCAGTATGGATTACACCTCAACATAAAGAAAACAAAAATCCTTACAACTGGACCAATAAGCAACATCCTGATAAACAGAGAAAAGATTAAAGTTGTCAAGGATTTCATTTTACTTGGATCCACAGTGAATGCCCATGGAAGTAGCAGTCAGGAAATTAAATGATATATTACATTGGGCAAATCTGCTGCAAAAGCTTCTTTAAAGTTTTAAAAAGCAAAGATGTCACCTTGAGGACTAAGGCGCACCTGACCCAATCCATGGTGTTGTCAGTTGCCTCTTATGCATGTGAAAGCTGGATAATGAATAAGGAAGGCAGAAGAAGAATTGATGCCTTTGAATTATGGTGTTGGCAAAGAATATTAAATATATCGTGGACTTTCAGAAGAACGAGCAAATCTGTCTTGGAAGAAGTACAGCCAGAATGCTTCTTAAAAGTGAGGATGGCAGGGCTTTGTTTCACGTACTTTGGGCTTGTTATCAGAGGGGACCAGTCCCTGGAGGACATCATATCTGGTAAAGTAGAGGGTCAGCAAAAAAGAGGAAGACCCTTAATGAGATGAACTGACACAGTGTCTGCAGCAGTGAGCTCAAACATAGCAACAATTGTGAAGATGGTGCAGGACCGGGCAGTGTTTTGTTTTGTTGTCCATAGGTTGTAAGAGTCGGAACCGACTCGACGGCACCTAACAGCAGCAACAACAGTTTTGCTCTAGCGAAACCTTAGTACATAGGATAACTTGGATGGTAAACTCAGGCAGAACTAGTTTTAGGTCTGAAAGCAAGTCTGAATTAGATAGGTCTTACCATATTTGTTCATAGTTCTGAGGAGGATTTGATATCGGTTAGCAGGCGAGGTGAAGTGATGGAATCATGGGGGCTTGTGGCCTGTGGGAGACTCTTGTCTTGTTATTGGACTGGATTTAGAAGTGAGTCCAGAGGCAAAGGGAAGGACTGTTTTTGGGGTTCCTGGGGCAGTGGGTGAGAGGGATGGTCCTGCAGCCATCAGTAAGGATCCTTCTAAACTGATGTGGCTGGGGCCCCTGCCGCCACCATTGATGTCTCTGATGTCTTTTTCAAAACCTTTCTCCCTCACCAGGGTCTAAGGGACCTTGTGGGCGCTTCTTCCCCCCTTGTACTTGAGGCTGGTGGCTAAAGTGTGAATGTATGTTGGGGATGAGATCAGGGGCTGGGTAGGTGTTGAGCGATGACACCAGCCGCAGCTGAGCTCCGATCACTTCATCTCTTCCCAGTCTTAGCGGTTTGGTCTGTAGGGCTCACTCTTGTTTATTGCCATGAAGTGCAGGAGCCTGGAGCGGGTCCAGGGTGTGAAATGGCACCAGGTGATAGGCCGGGCCAGGCCCCCCTTCTCGTCTACGTGTCTTCCAAGGGTATGGTCACTTTCCAAAAACCTTGCTGCCTTTCATTAGGGTGCAGGTGGTCCATTTGTGCCCGAGCAGTGCCTGTCCCTGCAGAGATGTCTCAGAGTCGGTGGGCCAAGGGGTGTGGGGAGGCGGCCTGGTGTGGTGGGCACAGAGTAGGCAAGGGCTGGGTTGGGACCCTGGCCCACCATTCACGAGCTTAATGAACTTGGCCAGTTGGTTAACCTTTCTGGCTTTGGTTTTCTCACTTGCAAAATGGGACAGTAATAATCCTAAGTCAGGTTGTTTTATGAAGATTAAAAGATGATGTTGGAAGACACTTGAGCCTGGTGCCTGCTAGCTGATACCGTGTGGGAGAAGGTACTCTCTGAGGGTGAGTTATGGCAGGTCACCCCAACTTCCCAGGCCCCTGTGCATTAGTGGATTTCTCTTACTGTCACTACAATTCCATTTCTTTTTTTAAAGAAGAAAATACTTTCTCAAAGTAGCTTTGCACATGCCCAGGAGTCCCTGGAGTGGGCTGGGGCTGCTCCCCCATGAGGTTCTGGTTAAGGACCCGTGTTAGTGCTGTTACGTGAACATTCCCTGCCTGTACGTCTGTTACTGAGTGTGAGCAGAGGATGGAATCCCAGAAGGCGGCCCTGTGACAGTCGCCTCCCTCCTGCTGTCGTATGCCTGCCTCCAGGGTAGACCAAGCACTTCTCAGCCTCCACTGTGTTTGTGCATGTAGGCTCCCTGCCAGAAGTGCCTTCCACACCCCCATCTGGATCTTTCTTACCTCTGAGTCTTACATCAGATCCCATCTTCCTGCTAAACTGGTCTGTCTCGCTCTTCCCAGCCAGAGTGCTCCTGAGGGTTTCCTGCTGTTCCTTTTCCTTTTGGGTGGGGCGGGGTGGTTACTTCAGTCTCCAGCATGTTAACAGACCTTATCTTAACCCTCCAGCACAGTGCTCCTTATAGGGGTTACTGAATACTTGGTTGATTAACAGCACACGCCCTGCCCTGTGAGGTCCCTCTGTGTACAGTGGCTGTCATATATTGTTAACCCTGACCAGCATTAATGCATTTTACATTGTGACTCAGTAGAGAGGGAGAAGTGCATACATGCAGACACACACACACACAGAACTTGTTTCACTAAACCATCCTACCCACGATGCACTCTGATACCTTCTTTTCTGTTCTATATCATGTTGTTTGTTTTTAGTGCTGGTTGGGATCTTCCAAATTGATTGGACATTGGGTCTGGACTGCTGTTTGAAAAACATTGGCTTGGTGAATAGTTGAGCCTGAGGGTGGGAGGGAGGGGACTCTGGTTGTCCCTCAGTCTGTGGTGGCTCTGTGGTGGCTGTTAGAGGCTGCGCTTGATTGTGATTGGAAAGGGGCAGGCAGCCCTCACCCCTGGGGACTCGAGTGGCGGCACTACTCCCATGAGTGGCCCCCTCACCCTACGGGAGCTGCTTCAGAAGCTTGGATGTTCTCTCCCAGCGTAGAGTTTGTGTGCAGAAGAATGAGCACTGGACTAGGAGTCAGTGTACCTGGTCAAGTCCTGGTTCCACCGCTGTGAGCCTGGGGCACATCTCGTTAGCTCCTCTGCCTGTTTTCCATGGCCTAGCACACAGCACCGACTCACCGACCACTTGGCTGAATCACGAATCTTTCCCCCTGACTCCAGTGCCTGGGAGTGTCGAGGGTCGCCCCAGAGTCCACCTTGACTGTGGGCCGTTCCTCTCTGTTTTCTCTCAGTCTGCCTGGCTCAGAGGGGAGTCGGGAGAACCAGTCTGTCGCCTTCTGCCAAGTGTTGGAGCGTAGCTGTGAGTGTGATCTTTGCCCCCTCTCTTCCAGCCCTGAAGGATGGCTGCCATGCTGGGGGATGCCATCATGTTGATCAAAGGCCTTGCCAAGCTGACCCAGGCGGCCCTGGAGACCCACCTGCAGCACTTGGGCCTCGGTGGGGAACTCCTCATGGTGGCCAGGACCCTGCAGTCCACAGCCACGGAGCAGTTTGCTGTGGTCTTTGGGAGTGTGCAGGTAAGGAGGCTACCCTGACTGTGGGAAGGGTGCTGATGGGAGAGGGCTCGGAGCTCCCAGCGAGACCAGGGGTGTGAACTGGGACTGCAGCCATGGTGACTGGTCTTGCTTGTGGCCTGGGCCAGAGAGCCCACAGGTCAGTGCAGTGGGCTTTCCTGTTTGGGCAGCGAGGGCCTCTCATGCGACTCTGTGGTTCATTTTGTTTTAGCTATAGCATGTATCACAGAGCCAGAAAGAACTCCCAGGAGCGACTCATCTAGCACCTTGTTATTCAGATGAGTGGTTCAGCAATACCTCCCAAGCACCTACTGATGCCAGGGTGGGCGGCCGGCCTAGGCCCCGTCCTGCGGGGGCTTCCCGGGTGACCCCTTGGTCTGGCCTAAGTTTAGTTCCTGGGTCCTGTGCGAAGGAACTGAAGAGAGGCCTTTTAAATTTTGGAAATTTAAAAAAAAAAAAAAAACCACAAAGAAGTAACAATCACCTGTATTTTTCTGGAGGGCTGGCAAAAGGAACTCTGTGATGCTTCCTTCAGCACAGCAATTTCTTTATAAGACCAAGAACCTCTCCCTTGTTTGTCTGGTTTATGGTAGTGTTTTTGTGGGGTGGATTTCTGGAACTCGCCCCAGTGTGGGCTGTGCAGGGGCATGGCCAGGCTGGGAAACACACGCTTGATTGTTCTTAGCCTTCTCACCGGAGCTGCTGTGTCCGTCAGCCTGGGCCGGACTTCCAAGGTGCTTCCTGCTGTGGCTGCTGGGCCAAGGTTGGGCCTCATTCTCCTTCGTCTTGCCGAGGGTCTCTGGGCACTGGCTTGGGGCTCTGCCCTTCCCAGGTGGCAGCTGACACAGCCCTGCTGAGGGCCCCTTCATCTCCAGCCTCCCCTCATCCTTCCTGCTCTCAGGGGGAGAAGATTGCCTTTTGTATCATGGTCTGGAAAGCTTCCATGTGTTACCACTCAAGGGGAAAGTTTTAAGCACCAAAGAGTGCTGGAGAGGCTGTGGTGAACAAGGACTGCGTTAGCAGGGCACTGTCCAGCTGGGTGTCACCCTACACCGTTGTCAGCAATTTTCCTGATAGTCTGGGGGGGATAAGGGAGGGGGTGTATGTGTTCACGTGTGCGTGTCTCCGTATATGTGTCTGTCTGTGCGTGCATGCTGGGGGTTGCTTTGCAGGGGGAAACCCGCGCCATCATACCTTCCATTTCTGTTCTGTGGTTGGCTGACCTTCTGGACAAAGACAGATGCTCCTCTAAACTGTGAGAATATCACACCCTCAGGTCTCTGGTCAGTCCCAGATTTAGGATTCCTAGGGCCCTCCACCCCCATGGGGCTGCTTTCTGAGGGCCCAGTGGCAATGCAGAATTCACTCTCACTCTACATACATGCCTTTAGCTTCTGGAAGTTTTTTGTGATCTCATCCAAGCCTCCTTCTTGTCCTGGGAGGGGGGCAGGCTCAGATGCTTCTCCCCATTTCTCAGATGAGGAAACTGAGATTAAGCAGTTTGGTGTGAGGATCAGTCTCAGAGCTCTGCTCCTACCCTTCATCTCCAGGGATGGGTTGTGGCCCTGGCCACCTCATTTGGTGCCTTCCTGTTGGGGGCTTTGCCTGTAGAACACTCAGGAAATGAGAGTGTCCAGCTCGCCTGGGGCTGCCCGGAAGTGAGACAGTATGCTGCCTCGTGGGCAGGCCTCCTCCTCAAGAGGCCAGAGGGGCCTCCTGCCCAGACTCCCTCCCCTCTTCCCCCCTCCTGCTCCTCATGCAGGTCTGGGAAGGGCCAGTCCCACACAGTCACTAGGTATGGGATGACGGTCCAGCACCGTGAAGGAGGCGCGTGAGCAGTGTGATGGCTTCCAGCTGGCTTCCACTCACTCCCTAAACATTTAGAGTTTTGGTGCCTTCCCTCTTCCTGAGGGGGCAGTATCTGTCCACATGATTATCCAGCAGACACTCAGCCTGTGGGGTCTCATAGCCACACCACCAGGTAATGTGGTGCATGACTGGGCAGCCGTCATGGGAGGTTTGGAGCAGCGGGGGCCCCACCATGGCTAACGGGATTCAGCCCCCGACTCCAGGGTTACCCTGCTGGTCTGAGAGGGGCCTAGTGGATTGAAGTATGGTTTGTTTCTGCTCAGAGAAAAGTGCAGCCTTGGAGTAACCAGCAGATCCAGCCTAGGTTCTGGCCCCCTGCTCCACCATTTGAAGGCTGTGGGCCTAGTTACTTAGGCTTGCTCGGCCTCAGTTTCCCATTTGTGAAATGAGAGTGACAGCTACTCTCTCTTCTCCCACGGATGGCAAGTCTTACCTCCTCAGATCCCATGATGCCGTGCACAGCTGAGTGAGTGGGCCCTGGGTCGGCTGTCTGTGTGACCTGCAGTAGCACGTAGCGTACAGCACGTAGTCACTGTGAGCATTGGTGCGTTACAGTGAGTCAGGACATCCAGGCCACTGACCTCCCTTCAGGACTGCACACTGTTCTAATTATAGCCTCCTCACACTGCTTCCCAGGTCTGGTTAGGTCATCCTCTGGGGCCCCATGTAACTCTGTGATGGTGGAGAGACCTGTTTTCAGATGAGGTTGTAGCTCACTCAGGGTTCACATAGAAGGAACCTGGCCAGAGTGAGGCCTCTGTGACTGTCAGGAAGGAAGAACAGTGCAGCCCGTCTTAGCTCCTAGTGCTGCCCCAACAACAGAAATGCCACAAGTGGGTGACTTTAAAGAACAAAAATTTATTTTCTCACAGTTCTGGAGACTAAAAGTCCAGATCAGGATCTCGGCCGTGAGGATTCCTTCTGTGGCCTCTCTAGTTTCGTTTCTGGCATTCTGGGCTTGTTGACCGGCTGTCACACGGCCCCTGTCCTCCCCGTGTGTGTCTCTGTGTCTGATCAGCTCTTTTGATAACTCAGAGGTGATTAGGCTTAGCACCCACCCTACAATGGGATGACCTCATTAACATGACATAGAAAACCCTATTTCCAAACAGGATCACACCCACAGGTACAGGGGCCAAGACGGTAATATGTATTTTGGGGAACACAATTCAATCTATAACATCCTCTCCCTGCCGTCCTCAGTACCCTGAGCTCCTGGGATAGCCAGGCCTGGTCCTGGTATGACGAGCTGTCCTGTGAGAGCCTCTCCAAGTTCCCACAGTGGAAAGCGGTGTCCACGGTGTGGTGCCTGCCTGGAGTGGGCGCTGGGGTCCCCAGTCCACGTTATTCCCTTTGGCCGTCCCTTGTCTTTGGCTGTGCTTTCACTTTTCAAAGCTCCCCATCCTGGTCTTGCCTCGGTTTACCCTCCCTGCAGCCCCTCTTTACGCCCAATTTCCAGGTAAGGCACTTGCTCCCAGGAGTGCTGTCCCTTCTGTTTGCCTCACCTGGCCCCGGCTGGGTCACGGCAGGGCTCACCAGCCGTGTCGGGGAGCATATGCAGAGCTGCAGAAGCAGGACTGGAATCTGGGTCTCCTGACTCCTGGGCCAGAGCAGCATGGTAGCTACCCTCAGGGCTGAGAGAGCAGCAGTGGGGTGCTGCCTTGTGTGGAGTGCAAGGGGACGAACTGGCATCCTTCTTCTCTGAGCACTGTTTGTTCCCTGCAGGGTCAGGAAAGACATGAAGAGCCTTATGCTGAGAGCTTCGACGACCTGGAGGCAGAGCTCCACTTCTCGGGGCCACAGGCAGCGGGAGACGCTGCACATTCCTCTGCTGCCTCCGACCCTGTATCCCCACCACCCCTGGACCCGACTCACAGTGAGGGCCCGGCTCCTGCCTATGCAGCCAGTGGACCTTTCAGGGAAGCCAGGCTCCCGGGCCGGGCCGCCTCACCTCTGGGCATGGTGAACGGGAAGCTCTTTGCAGACCGCCGAGACCCATACTCTGCCATGGGCATTCAGCGGAAGTTCTTCCACCAGGACCAGTCCCCCATGGGGGGCCTCACGGCAGAGGACATCGAGAAAGCCCGGCAGGCCAAGGCGCGCCCTGAGGGCAGCAAGCCCCACAAGCAGATGGTGCGTCTGGGAGGCCTGAGCTGGGCTGGGCGGTTCCTGACACAGTGCCCCATCCAGTGGGCACCGTGGTCTGGGGCTGTTAGGAACACGGAGACCTTTTGGGGGAGCGTGCTGCTAGGTGGAGCTGCCCCTTTTGTGGGTGGGGAGGGCCCTGTTTGCTGTTACGAGGTCTCTCTCTCTTCCTCTAGCTCAGTGAGAGGGCTCGGGAGCGGAAGGTGCCAGTTACACGGATCGGCCGCCTGGCCAACTTTGGAGGTAAGGTGCCCCTGTGCCACGTCTCCTGCCCTGGCTGAGTGGAGCAAGGGTCACCCTGGTGGTCTGGTGGAGGTGGGAGAGGGTAGGGACCCAGTGGTGCCCAGGGGAGGGTGTTAGGAGTAGGTGGCAGTGGCTGCTCTTGTGTTAGCTTTGGGGGGCCCCTCCCTGACATTTTCCGCCTGCAGATGATCCAGTTACTGGATTCCAGCTCTACCCCTGCCCACCTCTAGGGATTGGTGTGCCAGAGATGCCCTGCCTCAAGGGGCAGCATTAACTGCTTCTCAGGACACCTTGGGGGCCGCATCTGCAGCATCAACTTCTCCTGCCTCTCAGCCTTATGGCTTCTGCAGGAAGAAGGCCGGGGAGTGAGTAGTTCTTCCCTGAGGTTGTTTACCAACTAAATAGGGCCTTTCTTGCTGGGAGTAGCCCTTTGGGGAACCCATCAGTGGTCATAGGGTGCTGCTGTCCTTTAAAGCCCATTTTAATAGACTGGAGAGTAGGCACTTGGTTTGTGCTGTCTTTGGGGTTTTGAGTAGCCATTGTGTCTGGTACATCTGTGCTCTTTTCATATGAGTTAAAAGATAATTTTATAGTAAAGCTTTACAGCAGTTGTATCTGCTTTAAAAAAATTATTGGTGTAAAATACATGTAACATAAAATTTGCCATTTTAACCATTTTTAAGTGTACAGTTCAGTGTCATTAATTACAGTCACCATGTTGCACAACCATCAGCACTATTTATTCCCAAAACATTTGCATCACTCCAGACAGAAACTGTTCCCATTAAGCAATAATAACTCCCCATTCCCCCTTCCCCCAGCTCCCGCTAACTACTAATCTACTTTCTGTCTGTATGAATTTGCCTCTTCTAGATATTTCATAGAAGTGGTGTCATATAGTATTTGTCCTTTTCTGTTTGTCCTATTTCATTAGCATAATGTTGTCAACGTTCATCCGTGTTGTAGCATGTATCAGAACTTCATTCTTTTTTATGCCCCAGTAATATTCCATTGTGTGTATATACCACATTTTGATTATCCATTCATCTGTTGATGGACATTTAGGTTGTCTCTACCTTTTGGCTATTGTGAGTAATGCTTCACTGAACATGTATCAGCTTTTTTTTTTTTTTAAAAAAGTAACATAGTGTTTTCAGTGAAAGTTTACCCAGCAAATTAGGTTCCCATTTAACAGTTTCTGCACAGTTTGTTCAGTGATTCTGAACACAGTTTACTCAGAAACAGTATTGGTTACATTTTTCACAGTGTGTCAACTTTCTCTTCATTTCCATCCAGGTTCCGTTTCCAGTAATCTAGTTTCCCTGCCCCCTTGCCTTCTCATCTTTGCTTTAGAGTAAATGTTGACCATTTGGTCTTATATAGATGATTTTTTTTTTTTTAATATTTTATTGTATTTCAGGTGAAGGCTTACAGAACAAATAGTTTCTCATGAAACGGTAGTACACATGTTGTTTTATGACATTGGTTAACAACCCCACCACATATTAACCCTCTAACTTCTCAACCCTTTTTTTTTTGGTGAAAATACACATAGCCAAAGATACACCGTTTCAAAAATTTCTACATGCACAGTT
>NW_004443975.1:8985827-8995011 GCF_000243295.1 Trichechus manatus latirostris | reverse complement strand
CCTTGTACAGGTTGTGCTAGTTTCCCTTGTATTGTGTACTGTCTCACCCTTCACCCAAGATACCACTTATCTATTGCCTATTTAGTATTTCTCCCCCACCCTTCCCATCCCTGGTAACCAACAAAGATTGTTGCATTTTGTGTGTGAACTTTTTCATGGGTTTTCTCATACAATATTTGTCCTTTTGTGATTGACTTATTTCACTCAGCATAATGTCCTCCAGTTTCATCCATGTTATGAGATGCTTCGCAGATTCATTGTTGTTCTTTCTTGTTGCATAGTACTCCATTGTGTGTTTGTACCCTAGTTTGTTTATCCATTCATCTGTTGATGGGCATGTAGGTTGTTTCCATCTTTTTGCTATTGTGAGCAATGCTGCAGTGAACATGGGTGTGTATATGTCTATTCATGTGACGGCTCTTATTTCTCTAGGATATATTCCTAGGAGTGGGATTGCATTTTGTAGTGCTTTTTTTTGTGGGGCTCATGTTTTCTTTGTTTCTCTTACTTTCCTGTGCTGAGTTCCTTTTGTTTGTGGATTTTCTTTTCATTTCTTTTGTTTTTGTAGGTTTTGTTTTTACTAAAACTTTATATTTTTCTTCTTTATTTTGATGCGTAGATTTGTTAACTTTCTTTTGGTTACCTTGAAATTTACCCTTGTCTTCCTAGATTTGAAGCAGTCTATTATTACTTGGTATCGCCTTGCCTTCCTCTCCATTAGAAGGTTCTATACCTACACTGTTTATTCCCTCTTCTATTGTTCTGATGCTGTTGTCATTTACAGATTAACCTCTCTGGTTCCCTGTTGTAATTCTTTTGGTTTTGCATAGTCCTTAAGAGTTCATTTCCTAGGTTAGTATCTGGCTAGTACAATCCTGTGTCCTGTATTCAGCCTGTGGTCTGATGTTGTTTGTTCTCAGATTAAAGGACCCCCTTTAATAAGTCTTGTAAGTTTGGTTTGGTTTTTACATAGTCCCTTAATTTCTGTTTATCCAGAAATGTCCTAATTTCACCATCATATTTGAATGAGAGTTTTGCAGGATATATTATTCTTGGTTGGCAATTTTTTTCTTTCAAGGTTTTATATATGTCATGCCATTGCCTTCTTGCCTGCGTGCTTTCTGCCGAATAATCCGAGCTTAGTTAATCTTATTGTTTCTTCTGTGTATGTGACTTTTTGTTTTTCTCAAGCTGCTCTCAGGATTCTTTGTCTTTGGTTTTAGCAAGTGTGATTATGATATGCCTTGGTGATTTTCTTTTGGGGTCTATCCTATATGGGGTTCGTTGAGCTTCTTGGATGGTAAGCTTTTCATCTTTCATGATATTGGGAAAGTTTTCTGTCAGCAATTCTTCAGTGATCCTTTCTGTTTTCTGTTTTCTCCCCCTGTTCTGGAACTCCGATCACTTGCAGATTTTTGCTGTTGATTGTATCCCACATAATTCTCAAGGTCTCTTCATTTTTCTTCATTCTTTTTTTCTGATTTTTCCTCAAACAGTGTTGTAGCCAAGTGTTTGTCTTCAGTTTTGCTTATTCTATCTTCGATTGTTTCAGACCTGCTTCTATGACACTGTCCATTTCTGAAATCTTGTTGTTTATCTTTCGGATTTCTAATTGTTGTTTTTGTATGATTTCTAGTTGTGAATTTATTTTAGCATTTTGTTCCTGTATTATTTTCTTGAATTTTTCCATTTTTTGTCTGTATTTTCCATGAATTTGTCTGCGTTTTCCATGAATTTGTCCATTTGTTCCTCATTTTTGTCTGCTTTTTGCTTTGATTTTTGGATAATTCTGAACATTAGAGATTTGAATTCCCTATCAGTTAGGTCTAGTGCCTTTTCTTCTACTGGAAGGTCACCTGGTGTTTTATTTTGTATGCCTACTTAACCATCTTGTCCTGTTTTTGTAAATGTTTTGATATTGTCTGCTATCTTCAGGGCATTCAGTGGTTATTTTCGTCATTTATTGATTGTAGATTTGTTTGTTTCATCCTGCTTTTTTGTTTGATTATGTCTGAGCAGGCAGGCTGTGTGTTGTTTGTTGTTTGCTCATCTGTGGGCATGATACTTTTCACCTCCTTCTTCAATGGGCAGGATCAGTCACTCAGGTATGGTACAGCAGGGCAGGTCCATCTGAAGATGAGTTGCCGGGATGGATTGTTCGTGGCATGTACCAGGGCTGACAGTACGGATCAGGAATCAGTGCAGGGCAGGTTCCAGTTGGCTGTGCCTGTGCTGCTTGGGAGTGTGATGTTCAGTGCACGGGGCAGGTAGGCAAGAAGGAGGGGGTAGATTGTGATGTGTGGAGCTAAGATGGGTATGGGAAAGATGAGAGAGAGGAGAGAGGAACAGGAGCCAAAAACATACAAACAAAAAAGAGCTTACTATTGGAGTGGAGAGATAAGAGACTGAGAAATGGGGAAAAACAGAAATGAAAAAAAAAAAATGAAAAAGGGTAAAAGGAAAAAAATCAATAAATCGAGAAACTGGAAATGAAGAAAGACAAAAAGGGTATAAGAGAGAGAAGAAAACAAAACAAAGAAACAACAACAACAACAAAAAAAAAACAAAACCAAAAAGAGAAAACAAAACCAAGAAAAAATAAATAAATGCCCCCAAGCATGTCCCTGTGTATCTGTGTAGAGTAAGGGAGTAGCCCTGCCCAGCTAGAAGGGGCTTCCAAGCTGAGAAAAGAAAAAGAAACAAGTCAAAACAGAACAAATCAGAGCAAACAAACAAACAAAAAAGCCCCAGGTGTCCCACCAGTGTGGCGGCTCGGGCCAGGAAGCAGTTTCACAGTCGAGTGGTGTTTTGCAGCCTTTCAGGAAGAAGCAAAGATGGCATGTGGAGTTAGGTATTTGAGAGAAAGGAGTGGGAGGTGGTGAGAGGTAAGGAAGAAATCTAAAGAAGTGGAAAAAAGCAACACCAGCAGCCAAGAAAAGGCACTCAGGAAGTCAGCCAGGTGGGCGGGTGGAATGCAAGTGACACTGGGGTGAAGCTGGTGCTTCCCGGCCAAGAGACTGTGGCTGCAGGAAGCAGAGGAGGCTAAGTGAGAGTGAAGAAGTGTGGGGGGTGGTGGGAAAGTATATATTGCTGGTTAGTGGTTGTTCTGTCTCCTGGAAGCTCTGTGAAGCTACTTTCTCATACCCCCTGTTCGCTGATCTCCGATAGGAGTCCAAGATGGCGGATCAGTGCTGTGGTAGCTGACAGGGGACCTCGGCATGTATCTCTCCTCACTCTCTGTTCTCGGTCAGTTTCTTATTCCATTCGGTGCTTGGCTGAGTTCTGTATCTCTTCATTTGATACTTAGGGTTTCAGGATTGATGTGTGACTCTGACTGTTTTTCTGATCTTTGCTGCAGAGGGGCGGTGTGGTGCTTCTGACTATAGCGTCGTGTTTCCTGGAAGTCTCTATTCTTGTCTTTTTAAAATAGTGAGGTCATACAGTATGTGTCCTTTTGTGTTGACTTATTTCACTCAGCATAGTGTCCTCCAGATTCATCCATATTATACTTTGAGAACTCATCATTATTCTTTATGACTGTAGTATTCGATTGTGTGTATGTACCACATTTTGTTTATCTGTTCATTCACTGATGGACACATAGGTTGTTTCCATCCTTTTGCTATTGTGAATAGTGCTGCAATGAACATCAGAGGTGGGCATATGTCTATTCATGTCACTTCTGTTAGATCTCTAGGGTATATACCTAGAAGTGGGATTGCTGAATCATAAGGTAATTTCAGTTCTAGTTTTTTGAGGAAGTGCCATACAGTTTTTCATAGTGGTTGCACCATTTTACAGTTCTACCAGCAGTGGACAAGGATTCCAATCTCCCCACATCCTAGCCTGCGTTTTGCTTTACTTGGTCTGGTTTATAACTCTCCCCTCCCATATACTGTCCATCATACATGCTGTTCTCCTCTACTGCCTCTTCTCTTTTAGAAACCTCATCCTACTTCTAATTCAAGATTGTCTCTGGACAGAGGCTCACACCTTGTGCTGCCTTGGTACCCTGGTACTCTGGGAGCTGGACTGATGTGTGTGGGCTGTAACATTGAGTGATGGCTGTCTTTCCAGTGTGCAGAGCACATTAGGTTAATTGGATAGACTTTTCTCACTTTCAAGGTTTTCTTCTGTAATTGTTATCTCAAAATTTGGCTTCTATAATATTTAGCTGTTTAAGAATCTAGCATAAAGAGTCATCTGAGTTTTAGCACAAAATTATTTCTTTGTTTCCATTTAATGGGTTAGCATTCCAAGGAGTTCTTCACAGAAGATCATAACTTTCTGGGATTCCACTATCAGAATAAGTTTGTGAGTCACTGCTCTGCTGGGCCCTGATGTTCCTTATCCCCCAGAGGACTTAGCAGTTTCCCTGCTTTGTACACTGACTATTGGGTACCTTTTGGTTAGCAGCCAAGTGCTTTGACCACTGTGCCACCAGGGCTCCTCTTAATATTTATTTTAAATACATATTTAATACACATTAAATACATTTAAGTATGTTAAAAATGTATAATGTTTGTTATAAATATTGAATGCAGCTTCTCTTCTTTCTGCCATGAGTTTGAGGGCAGGAACAGCCCTCATCTTCCATCTGTGGTTTTTTTTAATAACCCTCGTCCTCCCCCTCACTCCAGACTAGGGTTCATCACACAGCCCGCTCTTGGAAGGCTTAGTGTGACTGACCTGTTTTAGAATGGACGTAATCCTCTGTGGCATCTTTGTGGGAGTGGGGGTGGAGGTAGGGATAGGGGTGGATCAGTTTGGGAAAAGTAGTCAGGATGAAAGTGTTGATGGTAAATTAGGATTTGATGGAACACACATTAAAGTCCTGGTGCAGCAGGCAACTATCGTGCCCTTTTGGGTGGTGGGTTAAGAAACATAGAGACTGAAGAGAGAGCGGTTATATAGCAAGGTTTGTAGAATAAAAAGGCAACTTCAGTAAAACCAGGGTACAGGCTCCACTCAGAGGCTGGAGGGTGAGGCCAGCCAGAGGGAGCCTGGGTTGGGACGAGGAGAGGCCCAGGTCTTGGTAGGTGCTTTGCACCATTAGAAGCCTCTTGAGCCCTTGTTGACAGCTGGCTGATGCCTGGAGCCGTCCTTGGGTGTCTGTGTGCTGGAGGTTTGCCCACAGCTGTGATTTAGAGCTGCCCATGTAGTTGCCTGAGAAATTGGCAGCTAATGTTTCAGGCTTGGAGGTGCCAGGATGGGAGCAAAGAGAAGCCGGGTCTGGAAAGAACGTGCTGTTCTGGCCCCAGAGGTGAGTTCTGGGCCCTTTGCTTCACCCAGAGGTTTTCAAACTGTAGGTTGTGACCCTTCAGTGGGTATGAAATCAATTTAGTGGGTCAAGACCAGCATTTACAAAACAAGTGAAATAGGATGGAATTGAATAGAAAAGATCAGAATCAATCTCATAGACCCTTAGAAAGAACCGCACACATTGCAAAAATACTTTTGTTTCAGAGATATAAACATACTATTTGTGCAGTTTCTTCATTACAAAGTAAAATACATGGCTTACTGGTGGCTAATTGTCCAAACAGTTTAAAGTAACACTACTTTACTTTGTCATCCCAGAAAACCCTTCTAGCCTTTCTCTTTCCTCTTCTTCCCCCCATGGAGATGAGATATTTTTGAGGTGTAAACTGAGAGGCTTTAGAAAGTTTTTACACTTGGGAATATGAGGGAAAGGGATCATTCTACATCTTGAGGAGGTAGGGTTGCTGCAGGGACCCTGCCAGATGTTTGGAGAGGTCAGCGGTAGGTGTATGGAGGTGGAAGGCAGGGGCTTTCCAGTTTGAGTGGTTCATTCTGATGCTGAGATGGATGTTGGAGTCCTAAGTCCAATATGGCTGTGAGACAATATGATGCTATGGCTATAATGCTATGTGCATGGTGATCTGTGGATGTTAGGTTTTGTAAAGAATGGTGTGAAGATACTGGATTTGAAGTCAGAACTGGGCTTTAGGACATCATCATATCTGGGTTATAATTTTAGCCCTGCTTCCTATGTGACTTAGGGCCCTACCTTGGTTTTTCTTTCTGTAAAAGAAGGATTTTAGCATTGACTCCAATGGAAATATTGTAGTATATATTCCATATGTATGGGAAAATTATGTATTCTGGCATTGTTGGATACAGTGATAGATCTTTCTACCTATCTGTCTGTCTGTCTGTCTGTCTATCTATCTATCTGAATTAGGTCAGGTTTATAACTCATGTTGATCAGATCATTTAAGATTTGTTTTGTCTGCCTATTCTATCAGCCGAATGCAGAAATTATAGAATGATATTGTTAATATCACACGCAAGTAAAATTTTGCTGAAGATCATTCAAAGCAGCTGCAGCAGTATATCAACAGGGAACTGCCAGAAATTCAGGCTGGATTCAGAAGAGGACGTGAAACAAGGGATATCATTGCTGATGTCAGATGGATCCTGGCTGGAAGCAGAGAATACCAGAAAGATGTTTACCGGTGTTTTATTGACTATGCAAAGGCATTCAACTGTGTGAATCATAACAAATTATGGATAACATTGCAAAGAATGGGAATCTAAAACACTGAGTTGTGCTTATGACGAACCTGTACATAGATCAAGAGGCAGTTGCTCAGACAGAACAAGGGGATACTGCATGGTTTAGAGTCAGGAAAGGTGTGCATCAGGGTTGTATCCTTTCACCATACCTATTCATTCTGTATGCTGAGTGAATAATCCGAGAAACTGGACTACATGAAGAAGAATGGGGCATCGGGATCGGAGGAAGACTCATTAACAACCTGCGTTAATGCAGATGACACAATCTTGCTTGCTGAAAGTGAAGAGGACTTGAAGCACTTACTGATGAAGATCAAAGACCAAAGCCTTCAGTATGGATTACACCTCAATATAAAGAAAACAGAAATCCTCACAACTGGACCAATAAGCAACATCATGATAAATGGAGAAAAGATTGAGGTTGTCAAGGATTTCATTTTACTTGGATCCACAATCAACACCCATGGAAGCAGCAGTCAAGAAATCAAAAGACTCATTGCATTGGGCAATTGGCTGCAAAAGTCCTCTTTAAAGTGTCAAAAAGCAAAGATGTCACCTTGAAGACTAAGGTGCACCTGACCCAAACCATGGTATTTTCAGTTGCATCATATGCATGCGAAAGCTGGACAGTGAATCAGGAAGACGGAAGAAGAATTGACGCCTTTGAATTGTGGTGTTGGCGAAGAATATTTATACCATGGACTGCCAAAAGAATGGACAAATCTGTCTTGGAAGAAGTACAACCAGAATGCTCCTTAGAAGCAAGGATGGCGAGACTATGTCTTACATACTTTGGACATGTTGTCAGGGGGGCTCAGTCCCTGGAGAAAGACATCATAACTTGGTAAAGCAGAGGGTCATTGAAAAAGAGGAAGACCCTCAGTGAGATGGATTGACACAGTGGCTGCAACTATGGGCTGAAGCATAACAATGATTATGAGCATGGTGCAGGACTGGACAGTGTTTTGTTCTGTGGTACATAGGGTCGCTGTGAGTCGGAACCAACTCGATGGCACCTAACAGCAGCAACAATGTTCTATCAGCCCCTCTTGGAAACTCTATGGGGCAGTTCTAGTCTGTCCTATAGGGTCGCTATGAGTTGGGATCAACTCGATGGCAGTGGGTTTGTTTTATTCTATCAGCTATTAAGACAGGCATTTTATAGTCTTATGCTAAGAGTGTGGATTTATCTACTTTTAGTTCTGTCAGTTTGTACTTTGTTCTGAAGCTGTGTTGTTGGCTGCTTACAGATTTAGAATTGTTAAATCCTCCTGGGGATTGCCCCCTTCTTTATTATGATATTCTCATTATCTTGATTAAAGTCTACTTCGATATTATTATAGCTATACTTCATACTTCTTTTGTTTAGTGTTTGCATGGTACCTCTTTTCCTATCTTTCTACTTTCAACCTTTTTGTGTGCTTATATTTAAGGTTTATCTTTTGTAAACAGCATATATAGAGTGTTTTGTGTGTGTGTGTCTGTTTTCAGTATAGGCTGATAGTCTTACGATTGAAGCATTTAATCCATTTATATTTAATGCAGTTACTGATACGTTGGGGTTTATATCTACTATCTTAGCTTTTTCTGTTTTACCCACTTGTTAGGTTTTCTTTTTTCCCTCCTGTCTTATCTTCTTTTGAGTTAAGCAAAGATTTTTAAAAATTATATGTTTTCCCTTCATTAGGTGGCATGTTACACATTTCTCTAGTATTCAAGAATGTACATTTATTACAATCTAATATAAATTATTATTTTTACTATTTCCCCAATGATGTTAGGACTTTAGAACACTTTTAACTCCATGTATCCCCTTTTGTTTTTGTGTTAATGTTGATACGCATTTTATTTCTACATATTTTAAAACAGCACAAGATATTTTAAACATGTAAGATATATTAAACCCCATAAGATATTATTCCTTTGTACAATTCATATAAATTTAAACTGCATATACTTACCCTTTTTGTATTTCTTGCTTCTTGCATTTCAGTAATTATGTCTGGAGTAATTTTCCTTTTCTGTGGAGAACAACTTTCTGTATTTCTTGTGGTGTAGTCTGCTAATCATGAATTCTCTGTTTTTATTTGGTGAAATGTCTTTATTATGCTTTCATTTTAGAAGGGTATTTTTGCTCTGGGTATAGTATTCCATCTTCGAAATTATTTTCTTTGAGCACTTTAACAATGTAGTTCTATTGTCTTCTTCCTTTGTTCTTATTGAAAACTTAGTTATTAGTCCTTTTGTTGCTCCCTTAAAGGTAATGTGTATATTTTCTCTCTGACTTCCTTTAAGATTTTTCTCTTTGTTTTTGATTTTTAGCAGCTTGACTGTGATGTGTCTAGGTGTGATTTTCTTTGTATTTATGTGGTTGGGATTTGCAGAGTTTCTTGAATCCATGATTTGATGTGTTTTGAACTTTTGGGAAATTCTGGCCATTTCTTCAAATTTCTTCTCTCCTCTCCTTCTGGTTCTCCAATTACACATATGTTAGATCTTTTTCCTCTGTCTCATATGTCTCTTATGCTTTTTTCTATATTTCCACCCTGTTTTCTCTCTGTACTTCAGTCTTATAGGTATAGATGTGATATTTTACCATCTGGTGGTGCAGTGGTTAAGGGCTATGGTTGCTAACCAAAAGGTC
>NW_004443975.1:8867653-8985727 GCF_000243295.1 Trichechus manatus latirostris | reverse complement strand
CTCTGTCATATGCGGTCGAGATGAGTCAGAATTGACTCAATGGCAACAGGTTTTTTTTTTTTTTTTTTCCTATACCTGTAAACGAGAGAGAGAAGAGAGAACTGGATGATTATAGAAATGAGCCTTTCATGGATAAAGTAGGCATAAGAGAAAGCTTATCAAAAGGATTTGTGCACTACTTTGTACATAGCATTGTGGTTGTTACTGATACCTTTACACGAGAATTTACGATCTACATCATTAAGGCAACAGGGAGGGGAATACTAAGTAAGGGAAGTAGGAAGAAAAGAAACACTAAGTGAAGAAATAGGAAGAGATAGGGCTATTCAGATTCTGTGCAGAAAAGATTTTGAGATATGATACATGAAAACAAAGAGAAACTTGAAACCATGAGAAAGCATGTTGGTGGGCCAAGGATGAAGAGTAGAGTGAATGGACCCTTGGGAATTTTATTATTTTTAAAAGGTAGAAGCTTAAGGGACTCTCTTATATAAACCATTCCCAGAAAATGCTTTAAAAAATAGTCTGCCAGACTTCACTGGATACCTTTAGAGGTAAGGTAACGTAAGAGAGAGTGTTTTCTCTCGTTAGAAAGCAGGCAGCGATTAGGTTGAAATGCAGAGTTGATAGCTATTATTGCTTGCTTTCCCACATTCTGATACACTGGGTAGTGCTGTTAATATATCAGAAACAAAGCTCCCTCTGGGGTCACTATGCCTCTTTCCCTCTAACTTTCATTGCCCCCCATCTTAGTGGTAAAATTAAAAACAAAGAAACATTGGGTGAATGGGTATGGGGCGGTCATCTTTTAATTTTGCCAAGTAAGAATACTTAAAGCGTAACACTGTGATCAGCTGTTACCCTCATTTTATTTATTGTTTTAAAGTCCATTTTAACCATGCAGAAGTATCCGGACATAGCACAGGATAGAGGATAGTGCTGTGAGTTGACTAAATTAGCTTTGTGAAGGACTCCCTACATCGTCTTTCTTTCTGACAGTGGTTGAGACCCAGCTGTGGCTCGCTAGGCCTTGCAGCACCTCGTGTGCCATTCGCCCCTTTGGATGGGACAAGCAGGTCGGGACTGCAGGGGTGGGGAGTGTTCACGTGCCCTGTGGCAGCACTACCTGCTCTGACCTCCTGGCAGGATGCCCCTTTCGTTGCCTTGTCTGAAGTCACCCTTTTTCGTCTATGAACATTTATCAACAGGGCGTTTTATTTTCATTGAGCTTGTGGAAATCTGAGGTTCCAGGGTTGACGGGCTGCTGACGAGGCCTTGGGGACAGCACTTGCTGACACGGCTCATACCGCTCTTCCTCAATAGCCAGTGCTCTCCCGTGGGCATTCTGACTGCGAGTAAGGAAGATGCACTGGAGAAATGAGATGTCGTGCCCCCTGGCCGGAGGGTAGAGGGGCACAGTCCCAGCTTTCTCAGGGGCATACTTTAAAAGGGGCTTTCATGAATATTTCACCCTCTCAGAAGCTCTGTGAAGGAGATTGGCGTGGTTATTATCTGCAGTTACAGATGAGGAAACTGAAACGGAGAGTCACTGCGTCCCCCAAGGCCATGTGCTTATTTGTGGCTAGAACAGAGGTCTCGCTTGTGCAAGTCGAAGTCTGGGCCCCCTCCTGCAGCCCGCATGGGGGCTGTGCTGGGTGTTAGGTGCTCATGGCCCCTCCCCACCAGCCCAGTTCCGGAAACAGAGCCCCAGATCTGAGATCCTTGGTGAACACTCCACAGGAGCTTTCGCTGTCACCCCTTCCTGCTCCCATCCGCCTGTGCCGTGGGGTATGGCTGTCACCCCTTCCTGCTCCCATCTGCCTGTGCCGTGGGGTATGGCTGTCACCCCTTCCTGCTCCCATCCGCCTGTGCCGTGGGGTGTGGCTGTCACCCCTTCCTGCTTCCATCTACCTGTGCAATGGGGTGTGGCTGTCACCCCTTCCTGCTCCCATCCGCCTGTGCTGTGGGGTGTGGCTGTCACCCCTTTCTGCTCCCATCCAGCTGTGCCATGGGTGTGGCACTTTCCCCAGGCCCCGCTCTTCTCTGCGGCGGTAGGTGGGGGTGCCACGTAGTGATAGAGAGAGTAGACTGAACTGCTGAAGGATTCCAGAGCACCTTGAAAGGAAGGAAAATACCCTCATCCCATGGCCTTTTCTGTGTGGACCTTCCTTGTCTTATCAGATAGGAGGGACTGCTCATTGTGTTAATCGATGGTGAAGGCTTAGAACAGTGCCTGGCACGTAGTAAGTGCTACGTAGGGGTTGTTTTATCCGTGGATCTCTCTTTGCCCCTTGCTAAAACAAACAAACAAACAAAACCAAACCCATTCCTGTTGAGTTGATTCCAACTCATAGTGACCCTTTAGGACAGAGTAGAGCTGCTCCATAGGGTTTCCAAGGAGCAGCTGGTAGTAACCTTTTGGTTAACAGCTGCAGCTCTTAACCGCTGTGCCACCAGGGCTCCAAAAAGTACAATGTGGAGATGCCAGGGAGTGAAGCTGGTGCCTCACACTACCACAGAGGAGGTCCCTTGAGCTTTTCTCTGTAAACCCAGCCAGGATTTCTGGCAGGTGCAGCCAAAGCCACAATGCACCTTTATGTGATTTTTCCCTGCTGTTAAGTACCTTTCACCCAGCCTCCTTCCTAACAACCCTGCCTGTTGGAAGGTATTTTCGTCTTTATTTTCTTTAACCTCTGGTGTTTCTCTGGGCGGAAGCCAAGTGGCTGCTGAAGGGAGGGCCTTACCTGACCCTGATGTCCTTCAGAGAAATTTCTGGTCCAGCAGAGGGCCCGGGCACCGGACATCACCCCAGCGGACCCTCAGCCTGGGAACCTGGCCCATGCAGTCCTGCCTTCCAGTTCCTTGACTGCACAGTCTCTGTTTGTGAGAGAAATGTCAGGTGCTTTCTTGGAACAGGTTGGTTCCCTCTTATAGTCCAGGAGGGAAGCCAGGCTCCTGTCAAGGGGTTTTGGGGGCCATAGAGCCAGTTCTGTGGCAGCTTTTCCTCCAGGACTTCCTTGCAGACAGCTTGGGCTGGGCGGGACCTGAGGCCCGTCAGAACCGGCCCAGCCCTGGCAGGAGAGGCCTGCTCTGTCCTGGGGGACAAGGAGCGGTTGGGGTGGGTGGAAAGGCCTGGTGACCCATGGTGACTGTGGGCCACCTCATGCTGTGGGAGGCAGTGAGCGCTCACAGTGTTGTCAGGAGGATGGGGTGCCAAGGCTGAGGCTGTTCCAGGAGTTGCTGTCCAGGCACCACCCTAAACCCGTTGCCGTGGAGTCCGTTCCAACTCATAGCAACCCTACAGGACAGCCTAGAACTGCCCCATATTATTTCTAAGGAGCGACTGGTAGATTCAAACTGCTGACCTTTTGTTTAGCAGCCAAGCTCTTAACCACTGTGCCACCAGGGCTCCCCAGGCACCACCGGTTCTGGGTAGAAGAAGAGCCAGCTGGGCCCTGCCCTTCCGTCTCATCAAGGTTCTCGGGGGCAGGTGGGGTGGGCAGGCAGGCAGCGTGTTGTCCTCCTCCAGCAGGTTGCCGAGGTCAGGTTGCCAGGCTCACCTGGGCCTGCTTCCCCCTGGACTGAGCCTGTCGGGCCTGCTTGCTGTCAGTCGGTGCCTCAGGCCGAGCACTGGGCGGCCCTTTTCAGAGTTCAGAGCCCACAGCGGAGCCTGAGAACTCCGTGCTGCCTGTTCTTTTCGGTGATTTGTTCAATGACAGTCCTTGCCGTAGGAGAGCCTGGGCTCTGCCTGCACCTGGAAGAGGCCAGAGAAGGGTGTGACAGAGCATCTGAGAGACGGGCAGCTGTGTGGTGTGTGTGGGGGGTCAGCAGGTTGCGGGGGCTGGGGGGTGGTCTCAGCGGAGGAGCTGATGGGCTGCGAGGAGGAGGGGCTGTGTGTTGCCCCATAAGGGCCACGCTGGGTCACCTTTGCACCGTCTGCCACTCTTAGAGGAGGTTTGTCTTTGGACTTGATCTGGGCAGAGAAAAATCTAGATACAGAGATTGTGGTGAAGGTCAGTACAGTTGGGAGGTTGAAGTTGTCTATTTTTCTGAATGGAATGGTGTGCTGGGCAGGGTGGAGGTGGGCAGGTGGGAGGGAGTTAATGTTTAATCAGGGACTCTGGCTCCCACTCTGTGCCCAGCGCCCTCCAGGAGTCAGAAAACAAAGCCACTCCGCCCAGTCCCCCCTCCAGTGTACCGGCCCCCAGACGGGCACCTCCACCCTAGTCCACCTCAGGGCCGTTTCCAGATAACTGTAGCGTCTTCCTGAGATTGCCAGAGCTTGGTTTATTCTGACCCTGTGCTATCCGACACAGTAGTCAGCAGCCACCTTGGGCTACTGAGCATTTGAAATGTGGCTCATCCAAAGTGAGATGTGCTGAAAGTGTAAAGTACACACCCTGGTGGCACAGTGGTTAGGCGCTCAGCTGCTGACCAGAAGGTCGGCAATTTGAACCCACCAGCCGCTCTGTGGGAGAAAGATGTGGCAGTCTGCTTCCATAAAGATTAGCTAAAACCCTTTGCCATCGAGTCAGTTTGATTCCGACTCATACTGACCCTATAGAACAGAGCAGAATTGTCCCATAGGGTTTCCAAGGAGCAGCTGGTAGAATCGAACCGCTGACCTTTTTGGTTAGGAGCTGAGCTCTTCACCACTGCACCACCAGGGCCCTTCTGTAAAGATTACAGCCTTGGAAACCCAATGGGCAGTTCTACTCTGTCCTGTCGGGTTGCTGTGAGTTGGAGTTGACTTGATGGCAATGGGGTGGGGAGATACCAAAAAAATGTAAAATAACTAATAAATTTTATATTGATTACACATTGAGATTATAGTATTTTAGATATATTGGATTAAATTATATTATTAAAGTTAGTTTCATCTGCTTTTTCCTTTTTTAACGTGGCTACTAGAAAATTTTAAATTCTGCCTGTGGCTCACAGTCTGTTTCTTTGGGACAGTGCTGTGCAGCCATCGTGAGCAGGACTAATGACATTAACAGAGGCTTTTGTCGAGTTACTGTGTGCTCAGCCTGTGGTGAGCACTTCACTTTCATTAAATTGTGTAATCCCCACAGCAGTCTGAGGCAGCTAGTGAAATGGGATTGCACAGTTGCCTAGTGGCGGGTAAAATGTGTTGGAAAAATATTTTTAAAAACTGAGTGATCGTCTTTTAAAATTTATTTTTCATTAATATTTTTCTGATTCATAAACGCAATGCATCATCAATCATTGCAGAAAATTTGGAAGATACATAGGCATGTGCGTAAGAAAGTAAAATCACCAGTAGCCCCCTCTACAGGTTTCCTTGCCCGTAAACAGGGTGCCTGCTGGGAGCCCTCCAGCTCCGGTGCTGCCCCAGGCGTGTGGGGCTGTCTGCTCATCCACATCACAGCACCCTGGGGGCTGTGCTCTCTAAGGCTTGACCTAGGGGGTTGTTGGTCCCCTTCCTGGGTTTTTGCTGTCCCTGGTGGCTGCAGCCTGCGTGCCCATCCACCAGTTCTTCACCTGCCTCTGCTAACGAGGTGCCTACCCAGGAGCAGCCAGCTTTGTGTGTACAGTAGAAGGGAGTCGGCGTGGGGGAGGCCTCTGGGCTCTCCTGCTTGGCCTTGGAGGCCCCTGTGGTCCTGGGCTCCTCTTGCCTCATCTCTGTCTTGACCCTCTTCTAGAGAGTTGAGATCATCAAATGACAGACTTCCGAACAGATGAGGTGTTCGTGCACTTTCGTTAGAAGATTGCAAAAGGGGAGGGCGGGCCTGTCCTCAGCCCACGGTCAGCGCCTGCCAGGTCCTTGGAGGGCAGCGGATAAGATGGGGTCTGTCACTCCCATGTGAAGCCTACAGCCTGGGCTCTGGCAGTCCCCATGGGTTTGGACTGGGGACACCTGATCTCTCGGCTTTTCCCAATATTCTGTTTGCCACCACCTCCTGCCACCTGCTGTGCAGTGCCTGTCCTTCCAGTCAGAGTGAGCTAAACCAGAGAGTTCTAGAGCACTGGAGGTCTTTGTACAGGCTTTGAAGTGGGCAGCCCCATTCCAAGGTTGGAGCCCCATGTGATGAGTGTCAGGATGTCCTAGGCCCACAGACCATCTGTCCCTGCTCCATCTTTCCAGTTGTGCCGGATCCTGCCCAATGAGTTTCCCAGCTGTGTGTTATTTGGGGGACATGTTTTTGTGACCCGTGAGTCTAGAGATGAGCAAAAGTGATGGTGGGAATGGAGGAAGAGTTTTCACAGGAAGTGCCTGCCTTCAGCCAGTTGTTCTCTTAAAGCAACAATATGTATTTTCCCACCTTTTCTTTCATTTTCAAATGCCTTGGAGTGTTCGCCAGGGCTCCCTGGTGGGTGGAAGTGGGTGTCTTGTGTGGTGGTGGCCGGCAGCCTGCTGCCCAGTGCCGACCACCTGTGTCAACCTCCCTACAGGTCTGGCTGTGGGTCTGGGCTTTGGGGCGCTGGCCGAAGTCGCCAAGAAGAGCCTTCGCCCTGATGAGCACACAGGTGAGCGGGGCTCCTGACTGGGGGGCGGGTGCCCTGGGAGAGGGGTGACCCTGTCAGCCCTCACCCCTCCTTGTCAGGGAGTGTCGGCATGACACTGTCCCATGTCAGCGGTGCCCCTGGATGTGTGGCACATCACAGGACAGGCAGGATTTACCCAGAGTCTACGATTAAGCCCTCGGCTGCTAACTGAAAGGTTAGAGGTTCAAGCCCACTCAGAAGCACCTGGGAAGAAAGGCCTGGTGACCTACTTCTGAGAAATAAGCCATTGAAAACTATGGAGCTTGGTTCTTCTCTGACACACACTGGGTCACCATGAGTTGGAGTTGACTCAGTGGCAACTCTTTGGAGTGGAGTGTGTGATGGCTTGAAGGTCTCCCCTCCTGGCCCATGTGCTCACCCGAGCCCTGTCTGGCCCGCACAGCTACGTTCCTTAGCTTCAAGCTGAGGTGTGGCCCCTGCACTCACTTTCTGCACTGGCCCTGCTTCTGGGGAGCTCTCGGGGCCTCGCTGGTCTGGCTGGGCCAGTGCTGGGCCCTCATTTGGCTGCGGTGAGGGGCGCCCAGGCCCCCATTTGGCTGTGGTGAGGGGTGTAGCAGGCTGGGGGCAGGGAGGCGTGCTGCTTGGGACAGACCTGAAGGGCCCCCTGTGCACCCACTTGGTGATGGGGGAGGCCCGTGCCCTTTCCAGGCCTCAGACTCTTCATCTCTGAAGTGAAGATAACTGTCCTCTGCCTCCCAGGCTGAGGGTGGTGATCCCTGCTGGTCCAGGTGGCCCGCTGGGGGCCAGTGCTCTTGTGGAGAATGGCACAGGGATTTGGGGTGTTTGTCATGCTATGATGACAAGTATTGGAGCAGTGGTGGCCGTCCCCCCTGGCTCCTCCTGCCTGTGAGGGCCCAGTGTGGGCCCTCGTGTAGGCCTCTCTCCTCTAGACCTCCCCAAACATGAGGGTGGGCGTGGGTGGTGTGAAGACTGCATGGGAGACCCTCCGCCAGCCCTCTCCGGGGTGAGGGTGGGCGTGGGTGGTGTGAAGACCACCCAGGAGAGGTTCCCCTTTATCAGGGGCCTGGGGCTGCTGAGAGAAGGGCTGGTCTAGCCTCTGCCCTGTGGACTTCCCACCATGCGGGTGAAGTTGTGGGGGGGGGGGCCCTGCCCCCGGCCCGTTCAGGGGACTTGGGCTCATTCTGATATCTCACACTTGCCGCCCGTACCCTGGGGGTTTCTCCCATAAGCAGGACCTGTCCTGCCTGCACTCACCCCCCTAGATGGCCCCTCCTCCCTCACGAGACCTCCTATGGGGACCCTCTTGACATAGAGGGCACTGGCCACCCCACAGGGCCTGAGGAGCGGGGGGTGAAGCGTCACGCATGTCCTTGAAGGAGGCTGGAGGGCCAGGGAGGTTTTAGCGGGGTTATTTTTAGTGGGTGCTGAGACACTTGGAAATGATGCCATTGTTTCTGTGGAGCAAGCGGCCAGCCTGTCCCAGGCACAGCATCCTTGGCCTCTGGAGCTGGCTTCCCTCTATCCTACCTCCTCCAGGCAGGGAAGAGGTCAGCCTGACTCCAGGGTCACAGCTGGTGTCCTTTGTCAGGGACAGTGGAGACGACTGGGTCCCTGGGTGGAGGAGGTTGGGGTCAGGGGCCTTAGGCACTGTTAGCTCCGAGAGCAGGACCTGGGGATCGGCTGGCGTGGGCGGCCCCAGGCTGGGCTCCAGTTTCCTGACCAGGCTCTGGAGCCCCTTGGCCTGGAGGACGCTGTAGGGAGAAGCTGTCCTGAGTGGGGGCCTGCCCTCTGCACCCCTCACCATCCTGTCCCCCGGCCGTCCTCAGAACCAGCTGTGCTTGGTGCAGAGCACATGCCTCCAGCCCACAGGGATGGGCCAGCTTTGGGGAGGGGACCTAGGAAGCTAGAGTGGGCCGGACATTGTCCCCCGAGTCAGCCTTAGCCTGGGAGGGAAATCTCCCTTCTCTTAGCTTCCCTCCTTCTCCCTGCCTCTCCCAGGGACACAGGCCCAGGCCCCCAGCCCACAAGGGCCTCAGGGGCTGGCTGGGCAGAGGGGGCATTTTAAGGGTTGCCCTTCCTGGCTGGCCCTCTGCTGGGTTGGCCCTGCTCTTTTCCTGTGGAACTGAACACCCCACTCACCAGGCCCATTCTGCCCTCTGGGGTCCTTGGAGGAGCCTGACCCTTTCCCATGTATTTACCTTCACGTATTGGCCCGTGTCTTAGTCATCCAGTGCTGCTCTAACAGAAATACCACAGGCGGATGGCTTTAACAAAGAGATGTTTATTTCCTCACAGTAAAGGAGGCTAAAAGTCCAAATTCAGGGCGTCAACTCCAGGGGAAGGCTTTCTCTCTCTGTTGGCCTTCTGATCAACATTCTCATGGACTAGGAGCTTCTCCACGCAGGGACCCCGGGTCCAAAGGATGCGCTCTGCTCCCGGCACTGCTTTCTTGGTGGTATGAGGTCCCCCTGTCTCTCTGCTCACTTCTCTCTTTTATATCTCAAGAGATTGCCTCAAGACTGGATCCAATCTTGTAGACTGAGTCCTGCCTCACCAACATAACTGCCACCCATCCTCCCTCATTAACATCATAGAGGCAGGATTTACAGCATATGGGAAAATCACACAATACCGGGAATCATGGCCCAGCCAAATTCATACACACATTTTTTGGGGAACATAATTCAATCCATGACAGCATGTTCTCTCTAAGGTTTCTCTTCTGCAGACTGACCCTCCCCAGGGCCTTCAGTCCCTGCGTTCCCACAGCACCCCACTGCCCTCGTGCAGAGGCCCGCTGGATGGGACTCCTGGGGCAGAGGACAGCTGCCCTGCCTACTTTTCCAGAACACTGTTTACACCCATCTCCCCCACCGGAATGAGTCTTCATCATCCCCAGCACTTAGGACCTGGCAGCGGCCAGCCTGTCCCAGGCATAGCATCCTTGGCCCCCGGAGCTGGCTTCCCTCCTCTATCCCATCTCCTGCAGGCAGGGAAGAAGTCAGCCTGACTCCAGGGTCACAGCTGGTGTCCTTTGTCAGGGGCAATGGTGACGACTGGGTGCCTGGGTGGAGGAGGTTGGGTGTCAGGGGCCTTAGGCACCATTAGCTCTGAGAGCAGGACCTGGGGCTCAGCTGGGGTGGGCGACTGGTGGAGGAAGACTCCAGAGGAGGCCTAGCCTAGTGCTTGGATGGGGAGGGAAAAGAGTTCCCTGGACTGGGCCTCACTGGGCTTGAAAAATAGCCTCCTTGGTCCACCGCCCTCTGTCCGCCCTCCCTTCCGCTTTGGCCCTGGGTGCCTGCTGTTGCTGCCCTGCCCTGCCAGCCTTGGGGGGTGCCCATAGTGGAGGCTGAGCTGGGCAGGGGCCGCTGGGCAGAGAGGGAGGGGGGCTGTGTGTTGTGCTTGACCCTGAGACCCCCCCACCCCGGGGATAGCACTCTCCCTGCAGCCGCTGACCCCAAGTGGCAAATGCGTAGTAACCCCAGGGGTGCAGGTGACCTTTGTCCAGTACCCTGGGGGGTGTGAGGTGATGACTTGGCAGTCCTCCTCACCTGGGGCGCCGTGATTGGGTCCCTTCCGGCTCTCCGTGCCAGGGCCTGCCCCACTCCCACCAGCTGTGCCCCTCCCTCCCCCACCCCAGGCCCTGGGGGATGGATATGGAGGGAGAGGCCTGGGGCGGGGGTTGCAGGAGTAGGTTCCCTATGGCGGCTCACAGGTTCTTGCCCAGCTTTGGGAGAGGAGGAATTAAATTGGATGGCTAATCTACAGGCCCTTGGAGAAAGCAGAAGGTAGGGACCCCCTGACACAGTTACCACCCCGCTTCTCCAGACAGAGCACTGAAGCCCAGAGTGTGCCTAGGGCCCACAGCCAGCAGCAGGGGACCAGAGTTGGACCTGGGCCTCCTGATCTAGAGCTGGGTGCCTGTGGGTCCCTCCGTGGCATCCAGGCCATGGCCATTGGCCGTTGGGGAGCGGGGTGGTGCTGGGCTGAGGGGCATGAGAGCAGGTGGGTGTGGTGCAGCGGGATGGGCCTGGAGAGAGCCCTGTCTGTACGGGCAGCGGGCATCTGTCGGGACCACAGTGGGGGCGTTGGGCCAGGCGGGCACGGCCCCAACGGGCTTCCTGTGCCTCATCTCTTGCTCCTCCTCCACTGGGGCTGAGGAGGGTTGGGCTGGGAGAGGCCTCAGAGACCCCAGAGAGGGGAGGCGGTGGTGACCCATTTTGCCCACAGGGAAGAAGGCCGTGTTGGACTCCAGCCCCTTCCTGTCCGAGGCCAATGCCGAGCGCATTGTGAGGACGCTGTGCAAGGTCCGCGGGGCTGCGCTCAAGCTGGGCCAGATGCTGAGCATCCAGGGTGAGTGGGGGGTGTGGCTGCTCACAGCCGGATGGGGTACAGGGGCTGCTCACGGGGTGGGGGCAGGGCACAAGGCTGCTCAGGGGGGCGGGGCCTGGAGTACATAGGCTGCTGGCGGGGGCCCTTCCCAGGCAGCAGAGAGCGCTGTGGCCCTTGCCAGCTTCCAGGGCAGGGGGCAGTGGTGGAGAGCATGGGGCTTGGCTGGCCATGGGGTGGTGGGTTGAGGAGGGGTTGAGTCCCTGGGTGGTACAGATGGTTAACTGTGTTTGCCACCTAACTGAAAGGTTGGAGGTTTGAGTCCACCCAGAGTCTCCTCAGAAGAAAGGCCTGATGATCTACTTCCGAAAAACCAGCCATTGAAAACCCTGTGGTGCACAGTTCTACTCTGACCCACATGGGGGCGCCATGAGTTGGAACGACTCAATGGCAACTTTTTTTTATTTTTAGAGGGTCAGTTAAATATATGATAGAACTTCTGCTTACTGCTGCTGGTAACAGTGCTCTTTTAAAATATTCTAGAAAAATCTTTAATAACGTGGGAAGTGCTGCCTGAGAAAAGCAGGCTAAAATAGTCTCCATATAGTGTGAGTCTAGAGACGAAAAATCTGCACAGAGAAAGCACTAGAAAGGAAAATAGAACAGTAGTTCTCTCTAGGGGTCAGATTATGGGCAATTTCAATATTTTACTAAACTTTATTTTCTAAATGTATTATTATTTTTTTATAGTCTTAAGCTATACACGTTTCTTAAAAAAAAAAAAAAAAATCAACCTTCTTAGGTCATTGGGGTAGGGGAGATGGTTCAGAGCCCCAGCTGGGCTGTGTGGCCAGGGGCTGACCAGGAACCCACTTGTAAGACTCCCAATCAGAGGGCTTCCTAGTGTTGTCAGGGCTGCAGGGGCTATGGGAGAGGTGCTTGCTGGGCTGGTGGGGTGTCTGTCTCCCGGGTTTACCTGTGGGCTGCAGTCCCCAGGTGCACAGGCCCTTCGTCCACAGCATCAGTAGGGTGTTTGCTGGGTGGGAGGGAGGGAGCCGTGGCTAGGCTGCCATTTTGGCTTTGAGCTCATCACTTACTGTGTCTGCACCCCACTGCTCTCTGCACTGACTTTTCTTGGGCCTTCCAGATGATGCTTTCATCAACCCCCATCTGGCCAAGATCTTCGAGCGTGTGAGGCAGAGTGCTGACTTCATGCCGCTGAAGCAGATGATGGTGAGGCCGGCAGTGCATGGATACAGCATCGGCCTGCATTTTGGGTCCTTCTGCCCTACCCCTGGGTCTGAGCTCAGCTCCTCTCACCCCTACCCCTGGGTCTGAGCTCAGCTGCTCTCGCCCCTACCCCTGGGTCTGAGCTCAGCTTCTCTGGTGGGAGGTGGCCGAGTGGACTCTGGGCTGCTGCTCAGGGTGTCCCGGGTGCTGTGGCTAGGCTCATGTCCCCGGCCTCTCCCTCTAGAAAACCCTCAACAGTGACCTGGGCCCCAACTGGCGGGACAAGCTGGAGTACTTCGAGGAGCGGCCCTTCGCAGCCGCCTCCATCGGGCAGGTGCACCTGGCTCGCTTGAAGGGAGGCCGCGAGGTGGCCATGAAGATCCAGGTAGGCCGCCTCGGGGCGTGTGTGTGCACGCGTGTGCCTGAGCTCGTCCCCACAGGGCTGCGGGGGGCTGAGCCGGGCCTGCAGCGTGGTCCCTGTCACGCACGCTGCCAGGGCAGGCCCGGCCACGTTTTCTTCCTGTCCCAGGGCCTGTCGGCAGTGGCTGCTCAAGGAGCATTTGCTGAATGAGTGACTGGGAGGTAGAATGGCCTCCCAGCAAACGTGGTTTGGGTTCGGTGAGGATGGGGACGTTTTGGGCCTGAGCTGGGGGCGCTCGGGCCCTGAGTTGGGCTGCTGTTGCTGGGGGCGGGCCTCCGTGAAGCCTCTGCCATCCTGCGTTTCCAGTCAGAGGCGAGAGAGGGAGGACGGACCAGATTGTTCTCTGCTTCTTCCTTCCACTCTGGGCTGGCATCAGCCACCCTGTTTCTTCTAATGTGGAGTTGGGAGGTGGGATGTGGGAGGTGGAGGATAAGGTTGTGATGGGGCCTGGGGTCACAGCAGCCTTGGAGCTTAGCTGCTGATTCATCCAAGATGTGGCGTCATGGGACACAGTTGGGAAGCTGACAGACAGTGGGGAGTGGGGTCCCCAGGAGGGCCCTGCCTGTCCCCCTGGGGTCACCCCCTTGCCTCCCGCAGTACCCCGGCGTGGCCCAGAGCATCAGCAGTGACGTCAACAACCTCATGGCTGTGCTGAACATGAGCAACATGCTCCCGGAAGGTCTGGGCGGGTCAGGGGCATAGGCAGCAGCCTCTCGGGAGTGGGGTGGCATTTGGGATGGATCCCCGGGGGGTCAGGGGCATAGGCAGCAGCCTCTCGGGAGTGGTGGTGGCATTTAGGATGGACCCCCGGGGGGTCAGGGGCATAGGCAGCAGCCTCTCGGGAGTGGGGTGGCATTTAGGATGGACTCCCGGGGGGTCAGGGGCATAGGCAGTAGCCTCTTGGGAGTGGCGACAGCATTTGGGATGGACCCCCAGGGGGTTGGGGGCATAGGCAGCAGCCTCTCAGGAGTGGTGGCGGCATTTGGGATAGACCTCCCCAGGGGCTGGGCTCTGGGGGCCAGAGCTGGCCCCTTTGAGCCCTGAGCCCACCTTGACATCGTCGCCCTGGCCCAGGCCTGTTCCCTGAGCACCTGATTGACGTGCTGCGGCGGGAGCTGGCCCTCGAGTGTGACTACCAGAGAGAGGCTGCCTGTGCCAAGAAGTTCAGGTGCGGCTGCTTCTGGTGCCCCCGCCTGTGGCTCCCGTGGGTGCTCCACCCTGGCCTCCGGCAAGGAGGGTGAAGGTGCCCCCAGCTCTGAGGGCTGGGGCCTCCGTGCATGGCAGGGCCCCCCAAAGGCTGGGCTCGGCCCCTGGGGTGCTTGTGCATTGTCCCCGGGGTAGGGGTGGGGGTGGAGTTGTTGCTGTGGCCATGACCTCCTGCCCCCAACAGAGAGCTGCTGAAGGACCACCCCTTCTTCTACGTGCCCGAGATTGTGGACGAGCTCTGCAGCCCCCACGTGCTGACCACTGAGCTGGTGTCCGGCTTCCCTCTGGACCAGGCCGAGGGGCTGAGCCAGGAGATTCGCAACGAGGTGGGTCTGAGCTGGAGACAGTGTGGGGCGGGGACCAGGGTGGGAGCCTGCTGTGCTGGGGCCGCAGTGACCAGATGGGGCGTGGACGGAGTCACCCAGCCCTGGAAGATGAGCTAGGTGGCTACTTCCCCGCACCCAGGTGGTACCCTTGGAAACAGAACTCATGTTCTGGGTAGAAGTTGGGGGTGGGTGGAAGATGGGGAGGAAGCAGCAGTCGGGGACGGCTCTGCCCCAAACTCCTGGGGCACCAGACCGCCCCTGACGCAGGCCCCGCCCCACCCCAGATATGCTACAACATCCTGGTTCTTTGCCTGCGGGAGCTGTTCGAGTTCCATTTCATGCAGACAGACCCCAACTGGTCCAACTTCTTCTATGACCCTCAGCTGCACAAGGTGAGCCCCTGGGTGGCCCCTGTGCGGCTCTCCTGTCTAGGAGGCCCTGCAGCCCTGCCAGGCCGGCCCAGCCTCAGTGCCTCCCTGGGACAGGGATGCGAACCCCTCAGCCTGCTCCTCCTCCCTGGGAGAATCTGGGGGTCTCAGCTCGGCCCTGAGAAGACCATTTTCCCTCTGTCTGTCCACCCTCGCCTGCCCCACACCCCCGCCGGGACCACAGGGCCAACCTTCCCCTGATGTCTCCTCTTCCCCAGGTGGCCCTTCTTGACTTTGGGGCGACTCGGGAATATGACAGGTCCTTCACCGACCTCTACATCCAGGTAGTCGGGGCAGGGCTCTTGTCTGGGGCTGGACAGGGTGCTTGGGAGCTCGAGGGAGAGGGAGTGGCTGGAGCCCTGCCCTGTGTGCCCATCTGCACTGGTCCCCATGGTCTGGTGATGGTGGGCGAGGCCTGGCCTGGTGGGGTGCAGCCCTGGGGTGGTCTCCAGGCCTGGGTCTCCGGAAGGGAGAATGGAAGAGGGATGAAAGTGGGAGGCCTGTCATTGGCACTGGGGGAAGAGTGACGGGGTGCCTCCCTGGGGCCTGAGAGCCTTTCTTATGAGCTGCTCTCAGGTCCCCTGTACCTCTGCCTAGATCATCAGGGCCGCCGCTGACAGGGACCGGGAGACTGTGCTGAAGAAGTCCATAGAGATGAAATTCCTCACTGGGTACGAGATCAAGGTGAGTGGTGGCGGCCCCAGGGCTCCCATGGGCTCTGCCTACCAGGCGTGGCTGCCTGGGAGGGGGAAGCCTGGGGCAGGGCCAGGCTGCAGAGCCCACAGGAGGGGGCAGGTGACCTCTCTGTGATGTCTTCGGAGGGGTAGGCTGTGGCGGGACCTCAGGATATAAGCGGCAGCTCCCAAGGGGCACGGGGTGAAAGCCCAGGCAGCCTGTGTGCTCTGCTCCAGGTGTTCGGGACTGCAGGCTGGGCAGCTGAGCTGGGGGACGTGGTTTGATGCTGTGTGTTCTTACCCGAGGCCCCCTCTCACTCACCCCACTTCGGTTTGCCTTACTGGGCTTATCCAGGCTGAAGTTCAGGGCTTCGGTGAGGGCCGATGAGATGGGGAAACCCCAGTCCCCCTTTGATAAGGCCTCACTGGGGGTGAAGAGAGAGTTGGAAGAAATCTCAGCAGCCCTTCAGACAAGGGGGCATGGCTGTGCTCCTGTCAGCGGAGGCAGCACTTCCTCTCTGACAGTAGATAAACCAAAACCAAACCCATTGCCATTCAGTCGATTCCGACTCTAGTCTAATTCTAGGGAGCGGCTGGTGGATTTGAACTGCCAACCTTTTGGTTAGCAGCTGAGCTCTTAACCACTGTGGGTTAAATCTTGGATCTACCACCTAATAAGAGTGGGATTTTAGGCAAGTTAGTGTTTTTGAGCCTTGCGCTAATCATACCTACCAAGTGATCGATTGCTAACCTAAAGGTCAGCCGTTCAAAACCACTAGCGGCTCCACGGGACAAAGATGTGGGAGTCTGCTTCCGTACAGATTTCTAGCCTTGGAAACCCTATGGGTCGCTAAAACAAACACGAAAACAAACCCCTTGTCGTTGATTCTGACTCATAATCATATGACTCGTAGTGTCCCTGTAGGACAGAATAGAACTGCCCCATAGGGTTTCTAAGGAGCAGCTAGCTGGTGGATTCGAACTGCCAACCTTTTGGTTAGCAGCCACTGCGCCACCAGGGCTCCAGTGGGCTTGCTGTGAGTTGAAATTGACTCGATGGCGGTGGGTTTGGTTTTGGTTTTCCAGAGCCTGCAGTACACAGTAGCTCGCTACTTCCTTGGCCACTGTCTCAGGGAAGCCTGACTTCCTGTCCGGTCCTCACTCCATCCCCACCACCCTGGCAGTCCACGTGGCTTTGCCACTCTTCCCTGGCGTCCTGATGGTGTGGCAGTTACATACTTCTCCTGTTCCCCCACTAGGCTGCAAGTTCCCTACAGGCAGACACTCGGTCTCCACGTGGCACTGAGCCCTGCACCCAGCAGATGGCTGCTAACCATGTCCTGGGTGGTTCTGGCAGGCTCACAGACCATGGCTGGCCCACCTGCCACCTGGGACCCGGAGACTCTCTTCTTTTCAGCCTGAACAGTGTTTTTTTAAAAAATTTTGAGTCCCTTTAGGCAAGGCTTGCACTCTGCACTTTGCACTCCCTTATGTCCCACGTCAAGCCCAGTTGACACACTACTGTTGTTTTCCTGGCCCCTATGGGTCACCAGGAGTCAGAACAGACTCGTTGGCAACAGGTTTGGTTTCTTTTTGGTTTATGGGTCGCCAAGAGTCAGGATGGACTCCACTGGCAATTAACAACAACAACAACACGGATTTGAACTTTCGCTCCCATTACCATTCTTTAATCTTTTAAAACAACAGAAAAACCCTAAAAACAAAATTCTCACGTGCCTGACACTTTTAACTTCAAAACAGAGCTTTCAGTGGGCACTTAGGATGCAGCACTGAAGCAGGAGCCCAGGGCGGTGGGGAGGGCTCTTACACCCTGTCGTCACCATCCCCCCACCAGGCCATGGAAGATGCCCACTTGGATGCCATCCTCATCCTGGGGGAGGCTTTCGCCTCAGAAGAGCCCTTTGATTTTGGCACCCAGAGCACCACCGAGAAAATCCACAACCTGATTCCCATCATGCTGAAGCACCGCCTCGTCCCTCCGCCCGAGGAGACTTACTCCCTGCACCGCAAGATGGGGGGCTCTTTCCTCATCTGCTCCAAGCTGAAGGCCCGGTTCACCTGTAAAGCCATGTTCGAGGAGGCCTACAGCAACTACTGCAAGAACCAGGCCGCGGGGCAGTAGCCCTGGGCCGCCACCTGGCCCCTGGTCACCGCCCAGGCCGGCCGTCGAGGCGCGCCGTCCGTCACGCGGGCGGAACAGTGGTGGGAAGATGGCGGTGTTGATGCGCCTTGAAACTCCTTTGCCCAGTGAGAGGGGGAGGAGAGGTTGCTGGGAGCCCCCATAGCCAGCACTTTCACACGGTTTTTATTGCTCAAAGGGTGTGGCATGAGGAGTCCAAGAACGAGAATGAAACCCCAACTTCTCTTGTCGAAATGTAGGCAGTCTCCAGGTTACAGACGTCTGACCGTACTTCTAGATGGAAAAAGGCTCTTTTCTTTTCTTTTTTGTAATGGGTTTTTCTAATGTGAATGTTAACCAGGAGATGAGAGAACACTCCCCTCTAATCCCCCACCAAAAAAAAAAAAAGCCTTTTTGGATGTTCTTGATTGTGTAGTGTCAGGATTGTGCATAAATGTTTCCAGAATGAGATTTGTGTTTTCTGCCCTTCTCCTTCCCAGCTTGTGATCTGAAGCTGGGAGGAAGTGCTGCCCTAAACAGTGCCAAAAAGTGCCACTTAACTGAGGGAAGGCCGGCCTGCTAGTTAGCTCATCATTATACTCCCCGGACAACTGAATGTGACTGGCAGACTGCTGCCCACGCGGAAAGGGTCAGGAGCTCCGTCTTCTCTGCCCCTCCGGGAGCCAGGGGCCTTCGCTGGAAGATGTCACCCTGTCGTACCTGAAGGGTAATCAGAGAAGGCTCTGCTAACTCTTGTACTTGTCTGATTTACTTGTTTCAATTAAAAAAAAAAAAAAGTGCTTTGTTGATTGTACCATTTTCTGTGTCCTTTACCTAAGAATTTTAGAGAACGGTGAAGACCCACACATTCGGACATCGTGGTGGCGTCCGTTCTTTACTCAGAGTAAAGGTTCTCTGATCCCATGGTGATGAGAGCCTGAGGGGTCAGTATCACAGATGGGTTAGCCACCCACACTCATCATAAGAGAGGGTGTGGGGGGCGCAGGGGAACCAAGGAGGGGATGGGAGGACATAGCTGAACCCCATCACCCCGTGCCCCAGCAGCACACATGCCAAGCAACAGCTGCTGAAGGAGCTTCACAATGGGTTGCTGGGAATTGTGGGAAAACACACATCTAGTGTCAGGCCAGTGAAATCCACTTGGCGACTGTCTGCAGTTGAACACTTTCTGAAAAGTGCCTTTTTCTGGACAGTAACGATCCTTAGGTAACAGGGCATTTTGAACATTCACTGGGGTCCTCCCAACAGACTGTGAACACCTTGAAAATGAAACCAGTTGCCATGGAGTTGACTGACCCATGGTGACCCTATGTGTGTCAGAGTAGAATTGCCCGATAGGGTTTTCAATGGTTGTGATCTTTTTGGAAGTAGATCACCAGACCTTTCTTCTGAGGCACCTCTGGGTGGACTTGAACCTTCAACCTTTTGTTTAGCAGCCAAGCACATTAACCATTTGAACCACCTGGGGCCTCCAAGAAGCTGCTACGTAGGTGAGGAAATAACCTTCGCAAAGACGGTACTGTTCCAGAATAGGTTCTCATGTAGGTTTCAAGGGTTCTTAAAAGAATCTACCCCTAAAGTAACAGACATGCTGGGCTCCAGGTCAGGATGAAGGGGGCTGAGTAGTCACTGTGAGGGCTGCTCCTGGGGGCCCGACGGCTCCCGCTGCAAGCAGCCCAGTCGTACTGGTGTCTCAGCATCATGGCAGACCACAGCACAGAGCTTCGCGGCCCTGTTAGAGGCGATGGGCTGTTCTTTAGCAGATGCTTTCTCCTGGGCCCAGCTCTGGAGCTGCCCTTCAGGATAACCATGACAGGAGGCGCCGAGTCAGGCCAGCCCCAGCCCGTGCTCTCAGCCTATTCCCCTCAAACAACCCAACATACCAAGCTGCAGCATGAAGGTGAAGGGAGGCAGGAAATAAAGCACAGGGAATAAGTATTTGCTTCTCCAAGAACCACTGGCTGACTGCTTGGAATGGGGCTTTGCGTGTCCTAAGTCTAAAAGGTGGCTGAAAACTAGAAGCCTCCTTGTTAAGACCATGCAGATCCCCAGATTTAAATGATTCTGACCCTGGAGTCACATGTCTACTCTGCAACTGGCCACACATACTTTGACTTACTTAGGCACGTGTTCTTGACTTCTGTGGGATCCTGCGGCTGAATGACTAGAACCCTGTACCTCCCCATTCACGCAGGAAAGTAAGACATGACAATGTGTGGAAATGTGATCCACCAGAGCTGTCTTGTAGCCCCCACAGCTGGCAAAGGGCTGGACGTGTAGCATGAACAAAAGGATATTTTCTGTACGTTTTGATGGTTGATGATGACAGCAAGCACTAAGCCATGGACTCGACATTATTCTAAGTACTTTTAGGTATTAACTTATTTGACACTCATTTTATAGATGAGGTAAATGGTGGAGCCAGGATTTGGAACAAGATAGTCTGGCCTTACAGTCCACGCTCAGTCTAGTCTAAACCAAGGACTGGAAAACTACAGCCCACAGGCCAAATCTGCTGCTTGTTCTTGTAAATAAAGTTTTATTGGAGCACCACTATACCATTCATTTACATTTTGTGTCTGGCTGCTTCCATGCTACGGTGGCTGAGCTGAGTAGCTGAGACAGACTGTACGGCCCACAAGCTGAAAATACCTGGCCCTTTATAGGAAAAGTTTGCCAAACCCTGTTGTAAACCACTGCCCAACCGCTGCCTCTCAAGCATGGCATTTATTATAATTAAACAACATATCAATAAGTCGGAAATGTAATTTAAATGTGCAGTGAGAAGGGGGAGGGTTCTCGATAGAGTAATTATTTAGCTGCAGCCACAGTTAGGATTTCCCTGACTTACTTCGTGTGTGTCCTTGGATAAGCCATTTTTACTCAGACCTGAAGCAGTAACGTTACCTCTGTTAGAAGTGTCTAGTGAACCTCTGCAATAAGCAGAATCACATGGCTGCCACGTACGTACTGTCTGATGTGACAGATGTGGTGCTGAAATCTGGCTGTGGAGAGGGGTCCTCTCTGCAGCAGGTCCCCTGTTGGCAACTGCCCACAGCAGGGCCATTCAGCGAACTTTAAGAGTCGGTTTTGCAGCCTGGTAAGAGTAATAGGGATGTTTTGACCAGAAGAGGAGCGCCAAAAGCTTCCAGAGAATTTAACACTGCTCTTCAGGAGCTATGGAAGGAACGAAGTCCTAGATGAAAGCACACTGGGCCAACTAGGCCTCGTCCTTCCTTAGCACCAGGAAGAAGGCTGGGTGGGGAGGGAGGGGCCAGCAGCAAGCAGGATCAAAACAAGACATGGAGGGCGAGTCATCTTTTCTCCATCCCTCAGACTCCTTAAACGGGGGGACAAACGACGAAATACTCAATTCTAACAGTTCCCTGTTTTATTGCAGTACATCAAAGTCTGGTTAATATTAAGTGATAGCAACATAAAATATTGGTGAGGAGTCTTGTTACGTTTTTGACTATCCCACCTTAAATATTTCTGTGCAAAAGAATCCACAACATTGTTTGGTAGCAGATAATCTCTTATAAAGTCCCGAAGACATTGAGGGCGTAAAACCAAACGAAATAAAGAGTGGTAAGAGGCCAAGGCAGTATCTTTCCCCCTTCCGTACACACATTTGTCAGCATTATATTCTAAACAAAAAAATGATTACATCTAGGCCATGCAAAACTGTACAAGAATATTACAATGAGAAAAAACCCTAAAAAATTTATAAAATAAATGATATTAAACTATCAAATGAAAGGCAGGTTATTTTGTTTCCATGAAATTTCAAGGTTGATCTGTTTTTGTCAGCTTTCCCCGGTAACTGAGATGGTGGTGGTTGGAAGGCAGAGCCCGGCCTGCTGGCCCCGTGCCGGGTGGGACAGGTCTCCAGCTGCAGCAAGGCCCCACTGATGGAGCCGCCTGCACAGAGAACTCTGGATTTGGGAGTAATTAAAGTCGTCACAAGGAGAGAGGCTCTAAAATGGGCTCAACTAGACGTCAATCGGTTTATTTAATTCAGGGACTGGGGCTGGGGCCGGGTGGGGGAGCGAGGGCCCAGCTCCCCCTTGTGCCCAGTACCTGGGGCTTCGCCAGCCTGACCCACAGCCGCGGCATCAGAGAACCCAGGCTGCTCGCCCTGCCCAGCTGGGAAAGTCTGCCCGCCCGAGCCCTGGCCTGGACGCCAGAGTCTGACTACCGCCGGGGGCTGCAAGCCGCCCTGCCGCATCAGGGATGGGGATGCCGGCCGCGCTCTGGCTTTTCTTTAGTGATACCTGAGATGCCACATAAACACAACTGGTCTTTCTCGGAAACAGATGTGGCCACTAAGTAACAAAGTGCCATGTTTTTAACCATATGGAAGGCAGAGAGGCTGGGAGCCAGCTGGAGAAGGGCAGATTGCTGCTGTAAACATGACAGGCGTTTCAGATTCTTCTGACACTTGAGTACAAGAATTGCTTGGGGAACCAAATAGATGGGCCTTTTCAGTTGTAGCTTACAGACAAAGCTGTGCTCTGTGGGAAAGAGCATCAATCACTACGGCTAGGTCAATTTTGTTTTAAATAAAGTAAAATCTGCTTTAGCAATCATTTGATAAGGAGGAAGGCTTCTGGTTTTGGCAAAAAGAATATATGTGTGTGCGTGTGTGTGTGTAAAATTTTATACACCCAGAACACATGACAAGATTAGTCAGAATTCAAGGGTAGACAACAACTTGGCTGGACCCAGATAGCACCAAATACCACCACATACATATAAACTACACCGGAAATGCCTCTGAATTTATCTTTCCTTTCTAGTGAGAACAGAAATGAGTTCCTGCTGCCCTATACATTTTAAAATGCCCTGCACGGAAACAAAGGATGACTTCAGACAGCACTATAATACCTTTTCCGTGATCTCTGTCACTGATCCCTTTGAATGATCAGTGTTTTCTTGGACCTATTCCCTATCTTTCAAGATATTCTCAGAAACTTCTGAAGGAAACAGGGTGATGGGATAAGCCTAGTAGGACAATCATTATCTTGGGAAAATCCCCACCCACCCCCAAAAAAACTATGACCCCTGGCAGTGTTTCTACCCTAAAGACTTGCTTTTAGACTCTAAACATATTTGGGGCTGACTGATTATGAGTGACGAGACCACTTAAGATCACTGTGGGAAAGTCAAATATTGCTGTGGTGCGTCTGCGTCTGCGGGTTAATGGTAGCAAGCTGCCCCTCTGCCTGGCAGCTGACAAGCCTTCATAGCTCTCTCATCCTCCCTGTTGGGGAGCTAAGGAGCATTACTCATTATAGTGGAACCCAGACTTTGGGCAGGGTTACATTTTGATCCTTAAAGCATTCTTTAAAAAATAAGCACCTACAGGCAACAAAAATTCACAATTAGTTGTCAAGGCTATACATGATTTCAGAGGAAAAAAAAACTAAAGGTTTCGTGTAGGATCCAGGGAACCTGAGCCTGGGCTCTGCTTCCTCTCTGCCCGGGAAGAGAAGGGAGAGGAAAAGGCGGAGGGAAAGAAGGAAGGCAGGGAAGGGGAGGAGAGGAGGAGGGGGCTGGTTACAAGCCCTCAGCAATGGCGGGCTGACTCCCTTCTCTCCTTCAAGGGGATGAGTTCATGGAGTTACCAGTGTCATATGCCAACAGCCAAACTCAAGGTCCAACACTTGGTGTTTGGATGTACAAAAGTATCTTTACGTGACACTTCTTTTCACAGCAGAACTATCTGGGAGATTACAATGTGCAGTGAATTATGCCATCACCAACTAAAATATTATCACATTGGAGCAAGGACTGAATCCAGAATGTTTGTGTGTCAGAACGATTATTTTTAAGTTCCTTATGTTGAGCTTTTACAACATAACCCCCAACGAGAGCCTCTCTCCCTCAATGAACCTCACGGTGAGTTCGAGGCTCACTCAGCGGGTTGTGGGAAGGCAGCTTGGGCTAATGAAGAGGATGCAGTGCTCAGGTATCGGTGGGGAAATGATCCTGCTCAGACACTGCAATCTTGTTAGCAACTGCGGAAAGCCTTTCTTCCATTTTGCTGATTTTAACGAAGGGAGGAGAAAACCCTGTTTCTGTTGTTCTCAGAGAAACTTAGGTGAAAAGTGAGAGAGAGGCAGATTCTCTTTACTCTCAGAGGATATTTTTATTTTTATCCCCTTCTCTACTCATGTACTTAACTGACTCTGAAATGACTCTGGAGAAATAAGTCTGGTTCTGTGTCTCATTTCCTTGTGGCAATTAAAACAGCAGGAACCCAAATAGAACTGTACCTAACCAACGATACTGCTACTGACGGAGGAGGCCAACGATGGGCTAGCTTTCTGCCTGAGACATCTCTCTGTCAGACATCCATCTTCCACTGGGAGTGGCAAAGAATACTTGGTTACGGCTATTCAAGTCCTACACGTTTGAGGTTTTATATTCTTTGGTGATTAAAGCCTTTTTCCCTCAGGTGTATCTGAGGAAACTCACGTTGTTGTTAGCTGCCCTCAAGTCGATTCTGACTCATGGGTGCAGGGTAAACTGTGCTCCATGGGGTTTTCTAGGCTGTGACCTTTGGGAAGCAGACCGCCAGGCCTGTCTTCCAAGGCACCTCTCGGTGGGTTCGGAACGCCAACCTTTTGGCTAGTAGTCAAGTGCTTGACCATCTACACCATCCAGGGACTCGAACCCACCTCAATGAAACGGACCCTCCTGAAGAAGCTGTCTCCAGCTCCACGGCGCAGAAGCCTCGCTATGATTTAGGGAGGGACGGCATTATCTCAGGAGAAAGCACTTCCATAAACCTTTTTATGGACCTTTAGAAGTCATGGCACTCCCTGTGCCCTTTCAGACCAAAGGGATTAGAAGGTGGCAGAATCATACTTCTACATTCATTTGCACAAAACATTAAAATATAATAAAAAGTGAAAAGCATGGTTCCAAAGTCTACCACTAGAAAAATGTCATGGGTAGAGGTGAGTCTGCCTTTTGATGCTGCTGCTGCAGTGGCTTTGGATGTTAAAACTCAGATGCACGGGTTGCCCTCCAAACCAATGAAATGGGAATCCAGAATGTTGGTTCCACTGTGCAAGCAGTCTGAGGACATGGACCCAGGGGAACTCTGGCTTCTCTCACTCACCCTCCACACCTGAGGCCTTTCTACCCTTTACATGACTTTGCTGGAAAACAGACAAGAAACAACACATTGCTTTAAATTAGACCATCTCTTTCTCTAATATATGCATCCGTCTTCTGTTGAATACAAGATGCTTCTTTTAATATATACACTCAGTATTTAACTTCTAAATTTGTGTATTTACTTAAACTCTGTATTGTAGTAAAATATGCACTGTTTCATTACTAAGGATTTACTGGCGACAATCAGGTGGACACTGACTCATGGTGCTGAATGGCGGCTTAGTGTGCCACCTCCAGGTCTGTGCTCCCCTGCGGACGGGGGTATCCCATGTGCTATCTTAGCGCTACAGTGAGACTCTACTGTGAAAACAAACCGGTCTAATTCATTCTTATCTCTTACTTGTGTGTGATCTGTCTAGTTAAGCTACCTTTTGGGGGAGGGGGTGAGATATTATTGAAAAGCAACTACAACCGTATGGCATGAACTCGGGAGTCGTCTAAGCTGCCTAATGGAAGTCTGCCTTTGCTGTTGGGGCTGTGGAACCTGGAGGGCATGCGGCTGCACGTCGTGTGGTCAGAATCCCCGAGTCCCCACCCTGCTGCTGCTGCCAGCCCTGGTGATTTTCAGGCAGAGGTGAAGGGGAGAGATGAAAGTGAGGAGGAGTGAGTGGAGGGGAGCTACAGGAGAAACTCCTCTGGCATCCTGGGCTCTGAGTGCGGGCCACTCACGGGTCCCAGCTCCCACGGTCAGTGCTCTCCAGAGACAGGCTCTTGGTTTTCCTGGGTGACACTGGGCTGGGAGGGCTGCTCAGGTTGGAGCTGTTGGAAGCTGTGGAATGCCTTGGAGAATCAGAGTCCTGTAGGGACAAGTCAGCCATTAATGAGAAGCAGAGGGAGGAGGAGGGGGGCAGGAGAGGCTCAGGCGACCTGAGTGCCCTCCAGCTGCCTGACCAAATGACCTGAGGTGGGTTTTTGACTATCATAGCAAGCTGCCTTTCTGAGCTGAGTAAGACACCAGAACCCAGCAAATGCTCACAGCCCTCTCTGCAGGCCTATAGGAATGCAGGCTACTTTCATGAAAAAGTTACTAGAAGTCTGAAAACCTCTGGGAAATTGCAGTTTGCAATCCAAGTGACTGGCTTTGCTGCCCACTGGCTACGAGTCCATGACGATCCCCCAAGGTCCATCTCAAGGTGGAATTACTCTGGTGAACACACTAGTCTGTTTAATACCTGATTTCGCCACACCCCCATCTCTAGGACAGCTGTGAACATGCTCCACTCACCTCCCCATCATAGTCCCTCGCCGGGGTATCGCTCCCTTGGTCCATGCCTCCGGAAGACAGCGAGCCCTCCGATGGGGAGGGCATGGGCTGCCGCTTGGCGCTGTAGCTTCCTCCAGAGAATTCCCTCTTTAATGCACTGCCATTCTGTGCAGATGACCCTACAGTACATCATTCAAGCAGAACTTGATACGTAGAAGAGGACGATCCTCTAGAAACTGTACAGACTGCTGAGGTGACAGCCGTCCTCCCCACTGCCCCAGAGTGATCCTCCCGGCTTAGAGTCCTGCGTGGACAACGGCTCCTGGGCATCCACCCCTCCACCTTGGCACCAAGGCGCAGCTCCGCAGTGCAGCCACAGCGACTACTGGGGGTGGGCGGCACTCACTGAGCCTCGCCTTTGTGCTCATAATGCCTGCTCACCACGATTCCCACTTAATCCTGCAAGTCTCCACCAACCCTCCTTCCTTAGTGAGTCTTTTCCCAGGAGACCCCTCGGGGCTCTCAGCCTTTCTCAGACATCTCTATCACAGCATTGAAGATGAGGGGCGGATCAACCACTAAGCAGGGTACATACAGGTTTACAGCAAGCAAGGGACTGCAAAGGTTTAATTGTGCGTACTTACTCATCTGTAGCGCACTATTTCACATGGGTTTCACCACAGTGTGGTGAAAAACAGGTGAAATTGTGCACTACAGATGAGTAAGTACGCACAAATAAACTCGTGTATACCTTGCCTACTGGGTCATCCGTCCCTGTTTAAGACACTCCCTGTGTTATAACATGTGCCTGCCATTTCCCTGTGGATGGACAGTCTGCCTCTCCAGGGCCAGCACAGGACCCGGCACATAGCAGGTGCTCAATGGTGACGCGGCACACAGCAGGTGCTCAATGGTGACCAGGCACACAGCAGGTGCTCAATGGTGCAGGTTGGTGAGGCAGGTAGAGTGAGTCCCAGAAATAAAGACCATTCCACTTGATGCCTAACTACCATCCGACTTTAGAGAATTTTCATAAAAAACAAAGGAAATATGAAGCATTTTCACTGCATAGGACAAGAAGCTTGAGCTACAAAAGTGAGGTGAGTTTCTTCAAAACCACACCCTGTTTGGATCTTAGATTTGGGTATATAAAAGCTAGGTTGAAAACCAAGAGTAACAGAAAAATGTTACTAGATTTGCTAGCTACTGGAATGTTCTATATCTGTTAAAATGTACAGTAAGAATTTTTGTTAAATCTGTAATAAAAATTTGCATGGGTCTGTAATAAGGGCCTTTTGGATTTTGTTTTGTTTTTTAGTTAAATTCCAAACCAAACCAAACTCATTGCTGTCAAGTCGCTTCCAACTCACAGTGACCCTGTAGGACAGAGTACAACTGCCCCATAGGGTTTTCAAGGAGCAGCTGGTGGATTTGAACTCCTGACCTTCTGGTTATCAGTCGAGCTCTTCACCACTGGGAAAAATCCCTAATGTGCCAGGTGTGTAATCACTGTTTTGCCAGATGTCATCTAAAGTCAACACTCTGTCCTAGTGTAAGAGAATGGGATTGCAGTTAGATGTTAGGGGCTTACTTTTGGAAAAAGAAGTTACTTTCTTTCCTAGAGGTTGGCTGATGGGAAGAACTGGTAATCTGAGGCTTGCTAAGGAAGTGGCTACAGGATCCCTATTCAAGTGAATGTGGTGGTACTCTCTGCAAAGGACTTTCACATCTGACCATCATATCAACTCTGTGAGGTAGATGTCATGGAGTTTTAAGGGTGAGAAAACTAAGATCTAGAAAAGCCCAGTAACTCAAGGATTCAACATCTATTATGTTTATCATTCTTTTATGGTTAAAGGGTATATTCCTGAACTGTTCCTGGCCTTCTCTCATTTAATCAAACGTGCTAATTTTTTTCCTACCGTGGGCCCTTTGTGCAGCCTGGAATGTCCTACCTCAGCCCCTCTCCAATCTTGGGAAATGGAACACATGGTATCACCCTACTGCTCCAGCAGGAAATCTCGTAGTGTCTTTAACTCTCCTCTCTCCCTCACCTTCCACACGAATCCATCGAGTCATATTGTTCTTACCTCCAAAACTTATCTCCAGAATCTATCTCCTTCTCTCCATCCTTTTCTCCTCCACCACTGCCATATTCTATGCCATTCTCAGCTCTCACCTGGACCCTCTCAGAGCCTCCCACCTGGACCCCTGCTTCCACTCGTGCTTGCCTCTAATTCATTCTCCATTTGGCAGCCAGAGTGATCTTAAGAATGTAAATCGAATAAAGGTCCTTCCCTGCTTAAAACTCTGCAAAGGCTTCCCACTGCATTCTGAATAAAATGAAGATTTCTTACCTTGGTCTCCCAGTCCCTGCCTGACCTGATCCTTGCCTATCTCACCCACTTTTTTTGTCTTCCCTCACCACTGCCATGCAGCCAACGCTGGTCTCTTTTCAGTTACTCAAGCATGACTCCAACTGAGGCGTGTCTCAGTGTAAGTATCACCTTTTAGGGAGGTGGTGTGATCTTTTTAATTATTCTAGGTATGAATTTATCCCCAACAGCTACCGCTTGTTATTCTCTAATACTACATCCTGCTTATTTCCTTCTGAGCATTTATCATCACGATTTGTAATATTATTTGTCTGTCTCCCGTCAGACTGTAAGTTCTATCGACTCCAGGCCTATTAACAACTGCACTCGTGCCGACTAGTCTCACCCATGCCAAAAGAGGCCACTCAATACCGTGGGACGCACACATGACTGTGCACACAAGGGGACTGTCAGGGCAAGGCCGCAGGGCCTTATGGGCATGTGGGCAGCAGAGATGCTGCTTGCCGCAGACGTGCCTCCCGCAGCCCGGCCACTTACTTGCTGACAGGCCGCTGCTAGCACTCATGGAGCGCCCTGGCTCAGGGCGGGACTTGGTGATAGATGGAATACTGACTGAGCCGCTGAACACGGCCCGACTTTCCTGAGGCCGAGGGTTCTAAAAGTAAAAGAGAAAGATAATGCTTCAGGCAGAGAGAAACTGGTTTTCTGCAGAGATGTCTATTTTTCAGTATAATTATCAAGAAATAGAATTATCTGGACCAAAGTGAAACAGAGCAAAGAACAACAAATCCCTCCCACAAAAGTAATACGACCCCAACAGGAAGTACAAGCATACGTATTTATCCTTATGTTTATTAAATACACTTATCAAATCCCATCAATACTTAAATACTCATCACTAAATAAGAATTTTTTCTTTTGCTGTGAGAACAGAAAGTAAAAGTTATATGGTTAGCAGTGATGGTAAAGTGTCGAATTCCATGGACATTTGCAGGTAAGTAAAACAAAGCTTTAACTATGTTTGAGATATTTATTTGCTTAGGATAACTCAATAGCTGAGTAAATTAGTCCATTTGGAAGAAAGCAGTTAAAACTATATTCTTCTCAAGTAAATGTTTTGTTGATGGGGTACCAAATGCACCATTCACATGTTCACGACCCCAGTCACCAGGCATCTTTACCAACTCACACAGAGTAGCAATGTGAGTCATGAATAGGATGTCTGCCACATTACAGCTGGGGTGAAGTTATTTAACTTGGGAGTACTGGTTTGGGAAGTTTTCCATCTCACTACTGAATGATTCTGGTCATCTGAGGTAGGTGACAGATGGAATACTGACTAAGCCACTGAACACAGCCCAACTTTCCTGAGGAGCGCGCTAAGAAGTGTGCAGACGAGCTGTCTGAGCGTGGCTGCGACAGAGGGCAGGCAGCCTCCTCAATGGCCCCGACCTTCCAGACCAGAAGGGGTGTCCAGGCTGACCAAATCCAGATTGGGGAAAAATCTTTCAATATTCCTTACACGTCCTGGCAAAACTACATATACCATATTACCATCTCTTCACAATGCTTTCTCCATTTGTGAGATAGTTCCAGTCTCATATAAGTATTCCCTGATGCAAATGGTCTGGATTTCTTATAATTTATAAACATTTATTTAGAAAATTTATCTACTCCTTATTAGTTTTTTCTTCATAGCAGTTTTACCAGCCCACCGTGCTGATATCTGGCAGCCCATCCCCTCCTTCGTTAGCAGATAGTAAAGGCAGCACATCTGTGCTCACGACTTACTAGCGTGTCTTTGGCTTGTGGGTTAACCCTGCACTGCCGAGTTCGTCTGTATTCTGGGAAGAATACCTACCTCGCGGGGCTTTCCTGAGGATGAAGTCTGTTGTAGTAATAGACACACAGCACTTACACCATCCCTGCTATGCGCTTTCTTTCCCTGCTCTAGTGATAACCCCATGCAGCAATCTGAAATGTCACTTTAAACCTTTCCTTTCAGTTACATCAAGATAGCAAATCTGCTAGGGGAAAAAATACAAATTTTACATGCATTAAGCAAGACGGTAATTCTATAATGACTATGCAATGAAAAAAATCACACATCAAAAAGTGGTCAAAAATTCAAGTTTTGTGACTCCTCCAAAGGCTCCATCTGCTCAGTAAAGCCAGCTAACCTGACTTAGAGAAGGACGTGCTACCTGCGTTTGAGGGCATGCTGTCTTCACACAGTGCGTAGGCTGACCTCACCACAGGATGGCATCACCTTTCCCACGCTCTCAGAGAGTCACACTGATGCTCATGGCCACCAACATATGATAAAACAACTGGCAAATATATTTATTAGCCTGGAGTTCTCTAAGCACTAACTAGTTCATTCAAATTGTTTGTTATTCTGATTATAAATGGAATGCTCACTAACTGTAAAATGGAAAACACCAAAATCATAAAAACCTGAAACCAAACCCGCTGCCATCGAGTTGATTCTGAATCATAGTGACTGACCCTACAGGACAGAGTAGAACTGCCCTATAGAGTTTCCAAGGAGCAGCTGGTGGATTCCAACTGCCAACCTTTTGGTTAGCAGCCAAGCTTTTAACCACTATGCCACCAGCGCTCCAAAAAGAGACCAAAAAAGAAAAAAAGAAAAAGAAAAAAGTCATCTGTGAATTCACCAGACACTATCAACAGTTTGATGTGTTGCCTGACCACCATTTCTCCCAACGCATTTGTTTTCCAGAGTTGACCATACTGTATCATGCTTTTTTTTCAAAGAGCACAGAACACAAAGCTAACGAGTGTATTTTAAAATGCTGTAATTGTCTGCCTTGTTTTACTGTTTCAAAAGCACTAAACCTTTTTTAATCACTGGGGGCTCAGGAAACAGTGCTCCATCTTCGGGTACTATTACAGCAGAGAGGACATCAGAGAGACGTAGCCACATGCTGGCCATACGCTGAAATTTACAGTGTTCCTTGACTTATATCATTCAACGTTAATATAAATCTCTTACCTGAACGCTTTATAAGTTTCAGCAAGAGAAAGGCCTAAATGTTTAAACTGTATACTACATATTTCACTGAAAGTCTTCATACCTGACGTTTAAACACAGAACATCAGGCGAACACTGTTGGCAGACACTCTTTTATCCGTATCACCACCCATAGGGACCTCAGCCTTTTGGGTGGCAGTCCCGTTTGCCCTGGTTATTTACTAAGCACATAGTTCATGACTGTTTCTGGCCTCATTCTTCATTCATTCAGTATTTCTCATACTGACTGCTGTTACGACAACACTAAGCTTCAGGACCTAAAATAAGGACTAACATGTAGTCGGTGCTAAAAAAATACTTGTTGAATAAATGAATGGATTATGTCTGTAATTACAATTTTCTACTTCAAGTGTTGGAATTTAGTTGGAAATATAATTTATGAATTCATGTAATTTTTTAATTTCAAATTATGCTCCTTTCTGTAGAACACACAGTGTTCTAGTTAATAATTGTTTGATATTAAAACTGCGTATGGGTGTGTGTATGTTTTAAAGATACAGAATACATTTCACTTGTATTGTTTGGGCAGAATAATATTATCTGGGAATACATGAGGAAACCGGTGGCAATTCTCCAAATAACCTGATGTATATGCTACCTCTTAACAGAAGATGACTGTCTCCTTTCCTATAATGTGTATACCAAAATCCGTTGCTGTCAAGTTGATTCCGACCCATAGCGACCCTACAGGCCACAGCAGAACTGCCCCACAGGGTTTCCAAGGAGTGGCTGGTGGATTCAAACTGCTGACATTTCAGTAAGCAGCCATATAGCTCTTAATCACTGCGCCACCAGGGCACGATAATATGGTATAGGTCAAATGATTTACAGAGTACAATAAAATGAGTACAAATGTTGGAGACTTCTGAGGTCACAAAAACCAAGCAATAAACCGATGTGTTCAACTGTAGCTAAACAGTATTTTGAGTTATAACAAAGTAAAAGTCTAGAACTGGGACCTCAGTTCCCAGGTGTCATGGAGTTGTGAGGTCCCTGGGGGAAGCTCTGAATCAGATTCATTTTGCAGTGCTGAGTGTTCCTAGGTGTGTATGAAACACCTGAGAGAAAGTTATGGCAAGACAGCTAATGGAGGCCAAAGCTAGCAATCAGGAAAACAAGCAATAACACTGCTGCAAAAACGTCAAATACTGAAGAACCACACAGCCTGAAAGTTGGCTGGCTGGCCTCAAATTCAGCCACTATCATTTTGGTGCATATATAAAGTTTGCAAATGTCCATGTAATTCTCAGTCTGTTATTTGTTTAAAGCAAATGATTTACCTTTCTTCCCCCTCTAAGAAAATAAAAAAATTTGAAAGTAAAAGTCAATGCTAGCAATTCAACATTCACGCATACAGGAGCAGCCCTGAAGGACACGGTGACATGCATACAAGGCAGCAAAGGAAAGCTCAAAAGAGGAGGGTCCATCATTTCAAGCTTGACATTTTTAGTTACTTTTCTTCTACGAAACTTTAGATACTTTAGTGTTGTCCTTTTCTATAAAACAAACTTACCCTAGAATAAATGACAAAAATTAGCCTATAAAATATATCATTTGCTTGGTAACAATGAATGTTAAGGCAAATAAAGGAATGATATACAGAAGAAATGTTCAAGGCAAAAAATCTAAAAAAAAAAAAAATCATTCATTCAGCTACTTTATACTTCATTACAAAGTGATATGGAACTTAAGCCTCTGGTCCTTCCCATGTACAAATACGTTCAAAATCAGAGTAAAAATCTCCACATTCAGTCCAGTGCTCCTATTTATACATGACTAACTTAAGCCTCTGGTCCTTCCCATGTACAAATACGCTCAAAATCAGGGTAAAAATCTCCACATTCAGTCCAGTGCTCCTATTTATACATGACTAACTTAAGTGACATTTCTATCATCTTTTATATGAAAAGTTCTTGACTGATTAATTTATGCAACACTTCTCTGAAATCCTCTCCCTGAAATCTGCTACCAAGCAAACGAAGGCTCGTTTTAACTTTTATCATGGTTAATCTTGTCAAATAAGACATTTATATGGCATTATAATATAATGTCAATACCAATGATATTAAAAACATTTTAGTTAGAATAATTTTTTTAAACAAACAAAAACATAAACTTCTCACCCTACAGATAAGTTTCTTATTGGAAAATTACTTCACTACTATATATACAAATGAAAAAATTGATGCTACTATTTCTCTAAGTCAGCGGATACTATGAGAAATGGATTGACATGATACAATTCCAGCATTTTATTATCTGAGCAATTCTCCCTTGAGGTTAGGATAAGCATATTTCTTAATGGGAATATGGCTTTTCAGCTTTAATGGTCACCAGCTCCCGTCCCATGGCACAGCTGAGTGAGAGGGCCATGAGGCTGGCGAAAGCGGTGGCAGCAGACGCCATGGTCCTTCAGCCTGCAGCACACTTTGATTTTTTTCTCTCTTTGATTTAGTTTTCTTATCTTGAGTCTCGGTATTAAAGGCATGTCAGCAGCTCAAAGATCAGTATACCTTCTTATAATTTTTCCTGTTACTAATTAATAGTATCATGGAGATTTCTGAAGCTTTTCATTGCAGATAGAAGATAGGTGGGTAGGCCCTACACACTCTTTAACCTCGCTAAATATAAAAAAACTTATCTGAATTGAACTGGTTATAGGGTAATAAGTGATAAAAAATTCAGAAATTCTGGGGGCCTATTTTTTTTTTTTTAACAGAACGAAGGGTCACTTATGGACTATTTCTTATGATGGTATCTGTAATGGAAAATGCCATGGTGGGAAAAATCTTTCATGAAACAGAGAACAACCTCAAACACCATTTCAAAAATAAAACTGAAATCCTCCCCAGTCCTCCATCTTCTTTCTTAAAAGAAGAGAGGGGGAAAAAAAAATAGCACCTGAGGAAGGAGGAGGAGGAAGCGGAATATAAAGAGAGGAGGAAGAGTAAGAGTAGAAATCTGGCAGAAGAGAAACAGGCCAAAGGAAAACATTCACAAAATGGCGCCACCTCAGCGATGTTACTTAATTACTCATTAAGCCAGGCAATAGGAAATCCGTATGTGGTTAGTAAAAGTTACCACCTGACTCAGCTGTTCATACCCTCAGAGTCATAAAGCTTGGTGTACCAGGGACAGAACGTAGAGACGGGGAATATTCAGGGTTTATGGAATCAGGAGAGAGAAATTTTTCAGCAGAATTAACAGTCATGTGATAGACGTGCTCAAAGTTGATCGGAGAGGAGATCAGACTGGAGTGATGATGAGGGGATGAATAAGGGAAACCCGGCTACCAAAAACAACAGAAAGAAGAAAAAAAGGTAATAAGGTAATGAAAATGGATTCACTAGTTACATGTGACATCAGACAACATGCATACAGAAAAAATGAAGTACTGGTACTCTCTTACATCAGAACGGAATCCTTAATGAAATACTTTTAAGCCTTAGAAAGTTAAACTTAGTAATTCTCTTGCCAGTTATTTAAATAGCTGATTTGTAAAAGACCATTCACCTTATAAAACTACTCTCTTTTATTACTATAGTTAAGTGAGCAAAAACTGGACTTTCAGAGATGCAAGAAGATTTTCAGAGTTTAGTTCAGTATTTTCTTATATGATATAATCAAAATACGGCAAAAACCTACCAAAAACATCAAGGATAGAAAAAGCAAGAAACAGTTGAAGAAAAGGACAAATGAGCCTACAACTAGCTTCTAACTAGGTGTGTTTTTTAAAAACGTTTCTTTTGAAATCTAAAACCACTTAAAGCCATTTTCTGGTATTTATAGACTTGTGATATGTGTTTGCTCTTACTGATCTTATTTTCCCTTTAACAAAAACAGTAACATAGGGATATGGGAATTACTGGCTTACCTTTAAGCAGCCCAAGCTTATCACCATTTAGATACCCAAAAGAACAAATTTGTTTTTACCAAGGAAAAATACACGCCTTCTTCCCTTCAATGTTCAGGTGTATTTTTTTAAAAAAATTAAAAATGTTAATACTAAAGTTACAGAAAAACACTTTTAAAACCAAGAATGCTAGTTCTTCAGATAAAATAACTTCTTCTGAATACTTGGGAACCACCACTTGGTGCCCAGTCACCTTCTCCTAGGGAAATTTTCAAGGTTTAGTTCTTGAAGAGTAACTATGTTTCCAGAAAACACCCTCCTATCTTTTCACTAGAGGCAGAGGTTGGATAGCTTGCTGGAGAGCAGGCTATATGGGTCCAGCATGACATTTTTGTTCTCCTGAGTTAAGATGAGCTTGCTTTGTAAACAGATCTGGTAAATTATCTAGGCTTAAAAGAGAGGCTGCTCTGTAAAACAGTGTTTTTAATTTAGAGATATGAATGGAATCAATACTTTCCAAGGTTGTTTCCAAAGAGAAAATTATTGATGTAAAGGTTGTAACTTTGATTTAAGAAGCAAAATTACTTCTGAAAGCCTTAAGAGGTCATTGAGCTAGAAATTTTATCTTTATTAATCATTTTAGGGAAAATTAATAAATGATTTAGAAACTTACATGTAACGAAAATAACTAACCAAAAAGCTAGAAGAAATGTAATGTGCTAAAAATAAATCTTCTAAGGGTAAAATATTATTTTTGCATTCAACTGGAAAAAAATCTGTCCTTTATTGCCAGTATCTACTAATGAAAAAAGGTAATAGATAAAAAGTATTCAAGAAGATGAATGCAGTCTGTATTTCTATGACATACAGGCCATCTTATACTAATTCCTTACATTCTCTTGGCTCACCAAGGCACACATGAGAGGTTCACATCTGATAGAGGAGGTAAGGAAAAAAAGAAGACTCTCTTAGCCTTACTACCCTGGCCCATCTATATTCCTGAGGCAAACAACCCTATTTTAGGATTATTCTGGTACAAAGGAAACAAACTTCTAAGGGCATCCAACAAACTCTCAAAGCTTATAAGTATCTCACAGGAAAGCAATACTGATCTGAGTAAGTTAAAACATAAGAATGTCTGGGGTACATGCTCTTTGCACAGATGACAACACGTGGCTTTGGTATTGGGAAGCTCTTCTTATATATGTTAATATTAGACGAATTTAATTCATTTTCATATTGGGAAATAGTTCATTAAATAAAGATAATTTCATTTCAGTGGCAAGACCATATTAAAATCTAAGACTATATTATATTAAAATATCACAAACTTTTAAATAAACTGATCCATACTCAGGCACAGACATGTACATTATTATTATTTTTTCTGGACATGCATATTATGTTGTTGTTTACCAGTGTGTACTCTGAGACAAGAATGATTCTGGGCACATAGCAAGTGATCAAAATGTCTATTTTTTAAGTGATTCAATAAATGTCTAGGGAAAATTGCAGCTTACATCGTCCTTTGCTAGTGAAAAGAAAGAAAGTCGCATGAAAATAAATTACGGCTGTGAAGAACAGCAATTCAGACACACGACGCATACTACATGTACAGCTGGTGAAACAGGTTGTAAAAATGTATATTAACTTCTTATCTCCAGAAATACAAACGTGCTTACATGATAAGAAAACAGTAAAGGACTGAAAGGAACATTAGAAACTGATTAAACACGGCTAGGGTAAAAAACCACTTGAGTTAATGCCAAAAAGAACTAACAAGGTGGCCGTGGGCTCACAAAATCAAGTGACAACAAATACGAAAAATCAAGAGGTCTAATCATGTGTTATGGAGTCATTTGAGGGATGAATCTTTGGAAAATACTATCTGAACTTGTTTTGTTTAGTACTCAAGACTAGGTCTTAATTTGGTGGGAGGGTGAGGGAAAAAAAAGAAGAGGCATTTTCATGTAAAATTTCTTGCAATGGTTGAAATAGACATTTTAGCTTCAGGGTGCATAGCCTTACTATGTATGAATGTCTGAATAAACTCTGAAACATCAGCAAATTGATTTTTCACCTGATTGTAGAAAACTACCAAGCAGAGGAACATTTCATTAAATCCTGAAGCTATTTCAATTTAAGAAAAATACTGTAATATGTGGGATATAACAGAATTTCTTAAAAAAAGTCTATTAAGTCTTCTTGTTACGTTATTGGAATATATGAGATGAAAAATGTATCTTTTTGTCCAGCAAAATGAAGCAAATATGAAAGAAATCTGAACTTTAAAAGGATAATACCTATTTAAAACCTTGGTAACTACTGAAATAATTTTATATCTGTCAATATGTTGCTTTGCAACATATGTATTTGTTTGAAATTTATATTCCTCTATAATGCTCACCTCATATCAGGTATTGAAAAATATTTACTAAATTTCAAAAGTTTAATTAAAATAGTACATAACACTTAATCTATCAAATATGACCTATAAATTATATTCATCTTTCAACTATTTTCACAATTAAAAAATTCTATTCAGGTATTTTGTGCCTGACACTGTAACTTTCACGAGGAAAAAAGACAGAGGCTTTGGACTATATGGTTATGTTATGTTTACTTTTGAGAATAAAAGAAAACCAGACTGATTTTAAGCAAATGTTCAAATGAGAAAATAATGGGAGAAAAATCTGAAATCTCATTCCCAGAAAAAGCTGAAAAAAATAGCACAGTTTTTAAGTATGGTGGATAAGCAGTTTTAATATTTTACTTACTTAGTTTTAATTACTGTATCAAGATTAGCTGTAATTTAGTTTCTGAAATACTTAACTGTATTTACTCAGCACAGCTAATAAACATCCCCATTCCACAAGGACAAATAACTATTGTGAATGATCTGAACTCCTTAAAGGAAGGAATATCACTATGACCATATAATAATAATGTCCTTGAAGATGGAAAGAAGGATGACAATAAGAATATTACCTCATTCATAAGCAGGGCCATCTGGCTAAGTGGGATATGTATGATGAGGAACTCAGATTCAAAATGAATGGAGACTTTTATTCTCTCCCATGAAACAAATGCAAAGCTTCCTTTAAAAGCTTAATTTTTTTCATTTAAAAAAGTATAAGGACTGCACATCAAACTACATTACCTACAATTTTCTCTGTGTCAGTGACAGATGTTTACATCTTCTATATCACAGTAGAGTTGGCAGTGGGCAACTAAGATAGACTTTCTCAGAAAGAGCTTTGGGTCAAGATTCACAAATCATCCTCCAAATTGCCATGCTTTATAAATCATGCTTAAAATTCTGTGCAACATTTAGCTGCTATCACCACTAATCAAAAGGATCATATTAAAGTTTCAGTAGTTTGCTGAGAACACTATCATACTGAAATGTTAAGTATAAACAGAACTTGGTAATTAGCTAATTCCACTCATCTTTTTAATCTCAACACAGACGCTCTGAGAATCCAATCTTATATGGTTAAAACACAATAGTTTTCCTATGTTGTGCTTTTTTTTTTTTTTTATGTAAGAGTGACAAGAAAACATGTCTGTCATTGGGCAAAGGAAAAAGATTTAATTTCACAACCAGCTGAGAGGCATGACCATTAATGACCAAGCTAACTGGTTCTCTGGAAAAATAAAGAGAGAAATCAAGTATCTGTACTGAGTTGCTAAAACTTAGTGACATTTTAATGATTTGGTAACCAAGTCCTGAATCTTGGTGTAGAACCTCCCCAAACCCTGTAGTTTCTTCCACCAACAACATTAAGTCCAAGTTTGGGAGATGTTTATAGGGGTTGGAACTCAGGAACTCGGCTTTGTCTTTTGATCAGGTTTTGACAGATGTCTAAATTTTATGTTTTTCTCATCAGGTATGTCATCATGCATCTCACATACATTATGAAATACTGAGATGAACGTTTCTGCCTTATATTAAACGTCTTTTAAAATTATCACACATATATAAATATCATTTACTCCTAGCTCCATTCACGTTCACATCTCCTCTTCATTCCTCTTACCACGGGCAGGTCTTTCAGAATCTGTATTCCATCTCCTGGACCCATGTGTGCTATGTGGTTAAAATTAGTTGGGTTAGAAATTAATTTGTTTCTCATTTCTGGATCTCGCAGCATCTCTCTGTAAGATAAAACACCTATTTAGATACTTTTTCCACGATCAATCTAGATAACTTAGAGGAAAAAATTAAGCATACTTTATTATTTTTAAGAAAAAAATTTATAAAAATAGAACTGTAAAACCATGTTAATAAGGATATATTTAAAAATAATAGAATACAGTCAATTAAAAATTCACTTCCTAAGAAAGTTTTGTTCTAAAATTTAAATAAAAGATCTTGTAACTTTTGGTGGGAAAATAGAGAGGGTTCTTTTAATACTTAGACATCAAAGAAGCTCTACTCTATTTTACAGATAATCCTGACCATTTTACTATATCTTTTAAAATAACTGATAACATTTTAGATATGTTTTTATATGTAACGAAATCCTATTTCTGTTTGCTCATGAGAGAATTGTTCATATGAACTTCTTAAACATATGCAGGTTTATTATATGCACAGATACATTCTATGTTTATATCATAGAAACACACGCATTCCAAAAAAGTATAACTATTCCATGCACATACAGAAATCAATCAAAATACAGTACTTCAATCCAGTGCACATTACAAGTTTGAGAAAATTAACATTACACTGAGAAGTCACAGTCATTATTGGTTTTAGAGATTTCTCAGAGATCAAATTTTCCTTCCAAATCAAATATAGTATTATCATTAAATAGTCTTTCAGGCGCTACAAGCTTGTATAGACAATAAACATAAATTAAATATCTACCTCCTCTGTTGCATCCTTTCCTCTTCTGGGACTCTGAAGGAATACCGCCGCTTATTGTTAACACTTCTAACCATTTGTTTCCGACTATTATCTGATGTTTCAGGAACTACCAGTTCATCCCCTTCTATTAAAAAAAAAACCAAAAAAGAAACACAAAGAACAATCATGTTTTTTAAACTTCTAAAATACTTTGTACCTAGTAATCTCCAAAACAATACAAATGTTAATCAAGTGAACAAGTATAAAGAGTTCAGATTTTTAAAAGCTGTTGTGATAGTCATAGCATATAAGCAAGAATTATAAACCAGCTTATGGAAACAGACATATGCTGAAATAAAACATAGCTATTTTTACTTTTCTTTAAGTAGAAAGTGGCACAATTTTACTCAAAGAAACGTAGTAGCCTCGGAGCCCTGTCACTGTGATGTGCCACCCCGCCCCTGACCTGGCTATACTATCACCTCTCTCCCTCTAAGTATTGGTTTCAGTGGCTGAAGGGTGTTAAAAACTATTGTTATGCTGCACGGTAAACAGGCATAAATCATAAACTAGTCATGTATATAATAATAGTTAAAAATTACTTTTACATAATAAAACATTTCCTCTACAAGATTCAATCTGCGAAATGTGGAGTAAGGAAAAGGAATTGTGCTCCCACTACCTTCCTTTACCAAAGAATCTGTCACTGTTTCCACTTTTCTATCTTGGGGATGGATGATACTTAATCGTGTAGGAGCCTGGTGTCCATTCTATCCCTTCAGTTACCTAGAAGTAAATAAGTTTGTCAACCAGGGGCTCACAAACCATGCTGGGCTATGTGAATATACTCTAAGGAAAAAAAAAAAAAGATAAAGAATCCATATAAAATGTCAGGGGATGCCATTCTCTAAATAAGGAAAAAGAGAAAAGCCAATCTTTACAAATTTTTAATATCCAAAATACTGAAATGAAGAAAAAGGGGTAAGAAGAAGCCAAGTGGAATTGTAGAGCAAGCCAACGTAGATGATTAGTAAAAAAGTGATATTTTCCTTGTGGTGTAATAATGCAGCTTAATCAGATTGGTTTCCTAACCACAAACATTAAAAGAAAAGAATTTTAAAAGCAGTTGAGAATGTGAGATATAATTTTGGAATTTGGGATTTGTGAGGGTAGAACAGGTCTTGGAGAGTTATGGTGGTAATGGGAGAGTTTAAATAGCCAAAGGGAGCATTCTGAGCTCCTGAGAGATGAAGGAGAAAGCAAGAAAGGGAAAAGAAAACACCTCTTGGAAATGGGATTTCCTTTTCTTTCCAAAAGACAAGACAACTACATTTAAATTTTGTCAGGTCTCCCTTCTCCAATCTCTAGCTCTACTCTTAGTCTAGAGTGGAAAGGTGAGAGCGTGGGAAAAGATAAGTCGGAAGAAGTTTTGTCCCATAGACATAGACTGGGCATGGACATATTTTATGACCAACAAGGTCCTGCACAGAGAGAAGAGGGTGGATCCAATCTTACAGAGATTTGGAATCTTCTCTAAGAAAGAGAAACAGAAAGGAAGTGAGGAGCCTGAAACGTAAGCTTCATTAGCTTGACGATAAATCTGTCTCTGAGTGGGAATCATTTCTAAAACCTGAATATCTTTTCTCAAGTCTAACACAGGAATTCTACTATCTTCACATCTGTACAGCAAAATACCTCCAGTTCCAAGAACATGTAGCAAAGCACCAAACTGGAAATCAATTTGTGTATTTTAGTAGTTCAAAAAAAACCCCTAAAAAACCACCTTTGATGGATATCTTTCTGATAGCTGAGTATACAAATTTATTGGTGGAATATGGGGAAAAAAGAAAAGCATAAAGAAGATAATAATCCTGCCACCCAGTGGTAACCGGTGTATTTTGATGTGTGTTCTGGAAGCCAATATTTTTACTTATATTTAAGTCAATTTAAACTTTTCTTTTAAATACATTATTGTTGCTGTTGTTAGGTGCTGTCGAGTTGGTTCCAACTCATAGCGACCCTAACTACGACAGAACAAAACACTGCCCGGTCCTGCACCATCCGCATAATTGTTGTTATGCTTCAGTCCATTGTTGCAGCCACAGTGTCAATCCATCTCATTGAGGGTCTTCCTCTCTTTTGCTGACCCTCTACTTTACCAAGCATGACATCCTTCTCTAGGGACTGGTCCCTGCTGATAACATGTCCAAAGTATGTGAGACCAAGTCTTGTCATCCTTGCCTCTAAGGAGCATTCTGGCTGTACTCCTTCCAAGACAGATTTGTTCGTTCTTCCGGCAGTCCATTCATTGCTAACACTCTAATTCAAAGCATCAATTCTACTTCGGTCTTCCTTTTTCACTGTCCAGCTTTCACATGCATATGAGGCACTTGCAAACACCATGACTTGGGTCAGGCGCACCTTAGTCCTCAAAGTGTTATCTTTGCCTTTTAACACTTTGAAGAGTTCTTTTGCAGCAGATTCTCCCAGTGCAATACGTCATTTGATTTCTTGACTACTACTTCCATGGGCATTGATTGTGGATCCAAGTAAAATGAAATCCTTGACAACTTCAATCTTTTCTTAAATACATGATACACCATAAGTACATCTTCATTAAATAGATTCACCACAAGAGATCAGATATTTATGAATATCTCTTTCATGTAGAAATTTGTTGCTAAGACATAAGAATAACTATTATATAGTAGAGGTCATTATAATAATATTTGTTGTAAGTGGGATTTTAATGTTTGAGCATACTCTGACTGGCAAACAACTTCTCCGAATCAATTACATGTGGGCAGCATCGCTGGCTGGGGAATCATCACCTCATGACTTTGGTCACTGACCAACTGCCCCCTCTTCTCTGCAACACACAGGGTTCCCATTTCTTCTGCTGATTTTGGGCACTCCTGTGACTTTCCTCTTTCCTGCTTCTTCTCATGTTGTCATTAGCACTTGAGAAATTCTAAGCCCTTAGCATTGGCAGAAGATGTGTTCTTGAAGTCCCAATCTGGAACTCTGGATGAATGTTCACAATTTTGGTGCTACAGATTTTGGCAGGTTCTGTAGTATTGAAAGTGAAAGTACAGAAGATATATTCGCTACACTTTCTCTTCTTACCTAGGTACCCCACAGGAAAATAATGGTTATGCCAGAATCAAATATTTTGCATATATGGCTAGGGAAGCTTAAATAGAATGATTTTCCATCTAGTAGTTTAGTATATTAAGAGAGCATGATAGTGGTAAAGATCACAGACTTTGGAGTAAGGTATTCCTGAGTTTAAGTATGGTCTCTGCCACTTATTACTGATGTGACATTGGACAATAAGCTTAGAGAGAATACTTCCATTGAAGTGTCCTATTAATATGTGTATTTTCTTACCTGCCATCTTATTTTTGAAATATATTAATCTAATTGTCTCCAACCCTAGAAGATTTAGTGATCCTTCACTGTTTAAGGGTCGAACCTAAAATAATAAAAAATAAAATTAATATTTCGACGAAATCTTTAAAAATTAAACTATGAAGTTTTTGGTTTATTTATAAAGCACAAAATACTAAGACCTTTTCATTTATCCTTCTTCTTCAAAATACAGCCCTCTCAGAAAATCAACAATGACAAAAAATAACATTAATTTTTACTGGAAAGTTATAAAATTATCTAATTTGAACAAACTTATGATAACATTTTAGAAGAATATCCTAGGCAAAAAAAAAGTACTAAACAGAAATATATTTAATTTTACATTTGACTTTTTAAAGTTATTAATGACCAAATATACTAAAATGATATTAATACAGCTGATTTATGAATTATTATCATCAAAAACTAAACATATACATATTAGGTGGGTGAAACTGCAGACCAGGGGGAAAGGGGGGGCTATCAAGAAGTGGTGGTGGAGCAACTGGTTATCCATATGCAAACAAATGAAATCGGATCCCTACTTCACACAACACACACACACACACACACACACACACACACACACACAATCAAATCCAGATGGATTAAAGACATAAATGTAACAGGCAAAACTTTAAAACTTTTGGAAGAACATAAAGGTTCTATCTTTATGACCCTGAGGCAGGAAAAAAGTTTCTTAGACAAGAGACAAAAAACTAACCTAAAGGATAAGAAAGAGACATTTAACTACATTGAAGTTAATAACTTCTGTTTAGCAAAAGACACCATAAAAAATGAATAGATAGCTCACAAACAGGGAAAAGATTTACAACACCCATTATTAATTCAATTTTCATAAAATATAAAAAATTCCAATAAACCAATAAGAAAGAGATGGCCACTCCAACAAAAAAAACGGGCAAAAGATATGACCCAAGATTTCACAGAAGAAGAAATATGAATGATGAACAAGCATAGAAAACTCAGGAAATGCAAATTATCACCTCAGTGAGACAACACTTTGTAACTATCTACAAAAACTATGAAGTCTGATGTAATCCCTGGGTGGTGAAAATGGTTAATGCGCTCAGCTGCTAACCAAAAGGCTGGAAGTTGAAGTCACCCAGAGGCTCCTTAGAAGAAAGGTCTGGTGATCCACTTCTGGAAACACCAGCCACCTACAACCCCTATGGAGCACAGCTCTACTCTCACACACATGGGGTTGCTGGGAGTTGGAGTCAATTTTGATTCCAACTTTTTTTTTTATGAAGTCTGAAAACGGCAAGTGTTAATGAGAATGTGGGTCAGTAAGAACTCTTATATACTGCTGGTGGGAGTGTCAACTGGTACAATTCCTTTGGAAGATAATAATGAGGATGTACGTCAGTAAATATTCTTACATACTGCTGGTGGAGTGTCAGTTGGTACAATTACTTTGGAAATTACTATCTTGTAAAGTTGACAATTGCATTCCACGTGTCCTATCAATTCCACTCCTAGGCATAAGACTTAAAGAAACTCCTGAACATATGTACCAGAAGACATATGCAGAAATGTTCACAGCATCATTGTTCATAATAGCAAACAGCTAGGAAATAATTCAAATGTCTGCCAATCAGAGAGTGGATAAATAAATTGAGATATATTTACCCAACAGAGTATTTCATAGTAGTGAAAATCAGTAAACTCTTATAGTACATGTAGTAACATGGATGTATGTTAGAAACACAGTAAATGAGTGAAGAACACCAGGCAAAAGATGACATACGACATAACATTTCTATAAAGCCCCAAGCCAAGTAAAACTAAACAACATATTGTTTAGGAATTTTTAAATATGCAAAAAATCTGTATTTTAAGAAAAGCAAGGACATGATAAACACACAATTCAGAAGAGTGATTTTCTCTGCAGAGAGGTAGGGGTATGGAGCAAGGGAGAAGTGCACAGGGAGATGCAGTGGTATCGGTAATGTTCTGGTTTTTAAGTCAGGAGGTGGGTTCACAAGTGAGCAATTTATTGTTATGCACCGTAAGCGTCATATATTCTTTCATATATATACTCCCAAAATTACATGATAAAAATAAAACAAAAAACCAATTGTAACCAGCCCAAATTTTCAAACTGGAGGAGCATATTTTAACTGCTTTATGTAATGTGGCAGTATTTACAAGAGTTTTTTTCACTGCTGATGTTGTTAAAAAATGGGGAGATATTTGAAATGTGATTGTGGCTACTTTCTTTCACTCTGATCTCTCTATACCTTGATGCCTCAACTAACGATGCACGCTATATATTAGTATACATATCTGTATAAAATTATTATTCTCCATTCTTGCACAACAGCAGTTCTATACTTGCAAAAATTCCCTGTATGTTATGAAAACATAAGAAAATATTAAAGGAAAATATTATGTTATATTAGGAGTATGTGAAAACTTTATTTTTAAATTATGAGATACTTAAACACAGCTTTGGTTCTAAGTTTAATCACTTTTCTAGCCTGTGAAATCTGTCCTCACAGGATTAAAAACTGCATACCATTATGTGGAAAACAGTTATAATTAAGAATAATAATATACTCCCGCAGAGCTCCTTAAACTCAAAATGGAAGATAACACCGACATTGTAGGCTGTAGGATATATTCCAGTTCGTTATAATAAAAATCATACTTCATATAACAAAGCTAACATAACATAAATATAATGTAAGGTAATATATAATGTTATGTTAAATATAATACAATATAAATATAATGGAATAAAAATAGTTGATTTTTGTTTCTATTATTTCTATTTTCTTACTCTTAGCTAAGTCCCAAATTACCAAATCATATGCTAGAAAATGTTGAATTACTGAAAAATAGCTAAAGACTCATATTAATGTTTTCACTTTCATGCACTGGTTCATTTAGCCGTATGTTAATGTTAAATTACCTTTTTTAGAGGGAGAGTCTGGATCCATTCCATGGAGTTCACATCAAAGATATCAACCGCATTTTCACTGTACACTGAGAGATATGGTGCATTGTAACCTGGGAGAAGGGAAGGAGGAAACAGCCTTGTGATTACTTTAACAATTAAACCCAAAACCTTAAAAAAACCTGTTAAATAATTATAGAGTGGAGTCTCACCAAAATTCTATTGACATCATATAGCAGCCACATCAAAACATTTTTGAAATAGAAAGAACATAAATCATAAATGAAGAACTGACATACCATGGATCAGATTACATAGCGATGATAATGCATGAAGTTTCTGTTAATATCAAGAGTTTAATATTTCCTTGTTAAAAACTAGTTTAATAAAGGAATTTCATTATCCTTTACAAAGGAATTTCATTACATTCACAAAGCAGAGAAATCTTTAGGTAAGAATTCTAGTCTCAGTTACAAATGTAAGAGACTGTACCTAGCACGATTACATGCACACAATAGATATATAATTGTAGAAAGAAAGAATGAATATCAATAAATGGTGACATAAGCAAAGAGAGATTATTTACCTAAACAAAGGTCACAAATTAAATTACTGGCAGAGCTATTCATAAAAGCCAGATATTTCAACTCTTAACTCCATATTAAAAAACCTGTTGCTGTCAAGTCGTTTTCTGACTCATAGTGACTCTGTAGGACAGAGCAGAACTGCCCCATAGGGTTTCCAAGGAGCGGCTGGTGGATTTGAACTGCTGACCTTTTGGTTAGCAGCCGAGCTCTTAACTACTGTGCCACCAGGGCTCCTACTCCACATGAGAAGTTTATAAATAGTAATACTTCAAATTATCTGGCTAGGTTATCGTTCTATGTATGATGCCATAGATACGTGCATATATTTCAGAAGAAACAAAACATTAAGAATAGTTAAGTCAGCGAGGGTGGGAGGAGGGGTATTTTTCTTCTGTTAATCTAGACTTTCTAATTTTTCTGTCATAAGCATGTGTTGCTCTCCTAAACTTTCTTCCTCCAAACTTTTAACTGGGCTGTACCATACCCATCCCTCCTCCTTCTACCTTGTTACAGTGGAAGAGCTTTCATTCCTTCCGTCCCAAACAATCTTTCCACCTGTGTTCTGAGTTCCATCCTCTCTGGCCTTTTTGGGGGGTCTGACTCTATTTCCTGTATCTCCCACAGTCAATCTTTCCTCTGGAGTTCCCTAGTGGTTCTTTCTCCTCAGCATTTAAACGTGTTAAAGTTTCTTCCATTAAAAACAAAACATTTTCGATTAGTTATTTTTCCTATGTGTTTCTACAGAACTCTGTACTACTGCTATCACAGCACTTATATTCTACGGCAACTACTTGTTTATCATGAATCTTCTGCTCTGTGAAGGCAAGACTATGTCTCTTTCGTTCATTGCTATGTCTCACACAGTGAATGGCACATAATAAGTATTCAATAATTTATTAGTGTCTGAATATTTCTTGAAAGAGTGAAATAAGCAATTTAAAATTTCTACCTATCTAGATAAAAAAGTAAAACTGAATAATGCTGCTTATAGATGCTACATTATATACCTTTACGTAATTGATTAAATAATTCCCTTAGTAACTACTTCTCCAGAATAAGTCCTATGAGTTATTAATGAGTGCAAACACTATATTTTTAGTGACCAGGAAGATAACTGGGTTATTTCAAAATACAACCTGGGTTAAGAATCCATCTAAATAAAACACTGCCTGGAAAGATTAGCTTTAGTCATGTGCATGTTAAAAGTTGACCCTATTGGCCTAGGCCTAATGACATTATGGTTACTTTACATAAATGATATGATGAATACTTATGAAAAACCTTAAGGATGACTTAAAAAAATAATAACCTGTTATCAACAATGACTACATTTAGGACATTAAGTGGAAAAAAAAAGAAAGGAAAGAGACAGAAAGATAAGACAGCCAAAAGTAAGAGAATCTTACAACAAGAGGAAGGATTTGCTGGCCACATCAATTCCTGTTGTCTAGATCTTCGGCCCTGGCAGTCAGTGTATATCCCAATGCTGTTAAAACACAGCAGATACTCTTTAGTGGAGATCTCAACTGCGCAGATAGCATCCATTGGTTGATGTGCAATAAATGATAGTGTATGGTCATTTGAATGGAGCATACTGAATGGACTTCCTTCTCCATTCAAGGGGTATCTTAGAAATCCTGACTGGAATCCCACACAGAGTTGTTCACTGAAGATTGCCATCCACTGGACGTTATATGGGACTTGAATTTCCTTAAATTTTCTGTGACGGGTCTTGCTCTGAAATAGTTCATAACAGAGGACCTGCCTTTTCATAGCCACACACAGGCATGTAAGAGCTCCATGGCGCACCTTTCCAGAAGTTATGGTTTGACACCCTTTAGTTTCTGCTAGCTTGTAAAAATCAGTCTCTCGCCCATCCAAAGCTGACATAGGAAAAAGTCGTACGTGACGATTTCGTCCTGAGATCACAGCAACAAGCTGATCATTTGGAATGAGTTCAATCTGATGAATCTTCTTATTGTCACCAACTCTAATAATTTCTACACATAGAAATAATAATAAATCAAATGCAAAATGTTTTATTTATTAACTTAATTATATACCAATTATACACAAAAGAATATATCAGCTTATAATAAAGACACAGATATACACACAGAAGAATAAGAGAGCAGAAATCATATAGAGAAAAGGGAAAATAACTCATTATAAGATATAAAACAATTACCGTAGTAAGGAATTAAATTTAGCACTGAGGTTTCTGGCAGCTAAGGCAAAAGTTCTTGTCTGATAAAGGATGCTAAATCTTTAAGAAAAAATCTTTTTGCTGGCACTAAATTCTAGGGAACTTCACCATGGGGTTTCCATTTTAAAAAACCGAGTAACTTAGTAACTCATATTTCACTGAAGGTATTTCTATGGGTAACAAACTAATGTAGTTTAAACACACTGTTTACCCATGATCTAACTTGATATAAAGATTGCACTTAGAATACTGCATTCAACAGTGCTGAATTAAATTGGTTCTTCATTGTTTCTCCCAGTATTTAATCTCTCTCTAGAAAAAACCTGTTGTGTTGAACGTGGGAAAAAACAACAAACACACTTTAATGGTTGTCACCTCTTATAGTACTAATAGAACAATGGAAAAAGCAAGTTGTATTTTCTTTCATGTACCATCTTTAAGAATGCAATCTGAGACCATACAGCAGAACTGTTGTATAAAATGACCCAAGAAAGACAAAACACACTTGAAGTTTTAGAACTGAGGGGGATGATGGAAATTAAAAAGATAATCTTTTGACTTATAAACACATCAAATTGGATCTGGACAATTTCAGCTAAAGAATAAATAAAAGAAAATTCTGATATTATTTTTAGAGTTTAGCACTTTTAAACAACATACAGCTTAGAGTTACTCGAAAATAATTAAATTTTTTCTTACCATCTTTGGTGACATGTACAACAAATAACCCTTCTTCATTTCCCAAAGCTATCCTTTCATGATCTACATAAGACATAAAATGAAACATCTTTTTTTATTAGTAAACACTACATAAAGCTAAATAAATAAACCAGATAACTTATTAGTAAAGGAAATTTGGTGCAAGAAACTGAAATAAATAAGACAAAAAGTTAAAAAATAACAATAACAATTTGCACAATTAAATTTCCCTTCAGAATACAGCAGTAAATATTATTACTCATGCCATTTTTTAACAGTATAATCATTAGAAACTAATCTATATCAGTACTTACAAAAATAACTAAATGTTTGCTCAATGAATGGGGAAAAAAATTAAAAACCTAGTTTGTTAGTGCTCTGGGTTCAGTTCCATTTCTTGTTTTGGGGGGAAAATTTGTGAAAGGCAAATAGATTTGAATACTACTCATTAAACTCTTCAGTATTTACTAGAAAGCAACAAAAGAGTTGGAGGCATATATAAGAATATGGCTAAAATTTAAAACTGCAGACAGTTTCTTGAGGGCATTTTATATGCAAAGCACTCAGTTTTATGTAGTCCATCTTATTTAAACTTCCAAACAACCTCAGCAAGGTAATTAATGGCTACATTTTACATATGAGACTTATACTCTGTGAAACTAAGTAACTTGTTCTAAATCAAACAAGTAGAAAACAGACTGGTTAACAGATTAGTTAATCTTTGGCACTATTGCATTTTCAGAAGAACAAGCATTTGGAAAGTGTGCTTATTCTTGTTAACTGAAAAACAAAGTTCTAATATAGGTCTCATTCATTCAACAAACATTTATTGAGCATCCGTGATAGAACACATACTACATTGAGTACTGGGGATTCCTAGATGAAAGACAGTCCCTCGCCACAAGGTAGAATAGTAAACAATCATGAGAATACGATAGAAGTAAATTCATACCTATGATTGCAGCTGCCTGAGTTGTTTTAATGAGGGGTAGAGTACTGTCATATGCCTCTTTGGGAACATAGACTGAGCGGTCTCTGAATTTGTTTTTCTTCAAAATCTTGTGCAATTCACTCAGCACTCCCACCCACTTACTCTTCTCATTCTCACTATCTACTAGCATCAGGATCGAACACTTGTTATTCGATGCGGAGAACTGGGAAGCCGTGACCTAGAACAATTTAACCAACATTCATGGTATCAGAAGACACACCCTTTATACTAGTTTTATGACTAAGCTAGTTTGCTTAGCACTCACCAATAAAATGAGCATTCATTAAATGATACTGGTAATAGAGTTTAGCTGTCCCTAATCAGAAGAATAACTAGTTTTAGCATTAATTAGAATTCATGACAAAGCAAAGGTAGCAGAAACCTTTTAAACATTAGTGTCATTTTCACTGTCCTTGCCATAAAATACCAGAACACTAACATTAAAACATGCATTAAACCTGCTGCCGTTGAGCTGATTCTGACTCACAGTGACCTTACAGGACAGCGCAGAACTGCCTCATAGGGTTTACTAGGCTGTAATCTTTGTGGAAGCAGACTGCCACATCTTTCCCCTGTGGAGCTGTTGATGGGTTCAAACCACCAACTTTTTGGTTAGCAGCTGAGTGCTTTACCACTGCGCCACCAGGGCTCCTCAAAAAAAAAAGCATTACATCAATTTATATAAGAATAGCTGACGTTTACTTTGTAATTACTCAGTACTGGGTACTAATTCGAAGCACCTTAAAAGTATTAACTCATATAACTCTTATAACATCTTCATGAAGTAAGTATTGTTATTACATCCTTATTTTATATGTGAGAAAATTTCTCCATGAGTACATAACTAGTAGTCTGGTATCCAGTGTCCATGGTCTTAACCACTACACCCTGCTGTCTTCCAATTTGTTTTAAAGTCAGAAATTTTTAGAAATACTTACATTCTCTGTTACTTCATGCCAGTAACTCATATTATCACTAGAGCGGATCTCTTGAGTTAGTATTTAAATGAAGGTTTATAATTATGCAAACAGCACTGACAATCAGAACAGACTTAAATTTTATATATATATATGGATTCCTTATTAAAATTAATTTAAGCATCAGTGACAATAAAATTCCACTATGTGAATCAGTTATAGGTTAAGTGGGCCTCTGTGGGATCCCTTGGTGGCTGAGGAGAGAACAAACGGTTACATACACTGACTTTTTTTAAGACTGACCAAGTATAGCCTTTGTCTGGCTTTCCTTAGATACAAGATTCATAAACAAATACTAGCCATGTAGGTACAATAACAGGTCAGTTGTTCTTTTCTACCTCTATTGTCTTAATTTGCCAATTCAAGAATTGCACTGTGGAAGACAGCCTCCAGAGATGGCTGCCAACAATTCCTCCTACAGAATTCCATTCTTCTTATCAAGAGGTGGGGTCTCTTTCCCCTCCCCATAAATCTGGGCTGGCCTCTTGACTTGTCTTCCTCAACAGAATACAGAAGGGACATAATGCCTGTTTTGGGCCTGGTCCTTAAAAGACCTGGAGGCTTCTTTTGCTTCTTGGAAGCTAGCTTTGTAAAGCTCAGTCAGACTACTGAATGATTAGAGTCCGCATAGATAAAATGTCCACACAGAGGAGAACTGAGACACCTCAGCCAGCCCCTGGCACTAGGGCTGCAGTGGTCACATGAGTAGCCCCAGCGGACACTACAAGAACTGTCCAACCACGGACAGAGATGTAAAAAACAAATCATTGTTGTTCTAAGCCACTGAGTTTTGAAATGGTTGTTATAAAGCAATAGGTAACTGAAACACATATTAATATTAAAAATGACATTTTTAAAGAGATAAACTTCTATTTTTTTTAAGCCTTATCCAATTTTCCACTGTGTATTTATTTGAAAGCAGAATGGCAACTCAAAAATATTATACAAGAGGAAACCTATTTTAGAAGGTCTACAGGTCTTTTCACTAATTAAATACTTACTAATTGTTTATACGTTCATGTATTCCATGATATGGAGGATATAGAGAAATATAAGATTTGGGACTAGTCCAAGTAGGTTTATGATTTATATGAAGAGGCAAAATTTGTACTCATTAAAAGCTATATAATTTAGAGATCAAATTATAGCATACACACTTACTCTAAATATACAGGGTATATCTTTTCGACTTGCATGAATAACATCAGAAGCCAAGACTGAACTCACGGAAAATTCTTCATCCCTGAAGGAAAAGTGAAACATTAGAAGTCAGTGTATGTGGGTATGTGTATGCGGTTTTGGGTGTGTATCCAAACAACTCATGAGAAGCAATCCTTGACAATTGCACAAAACACCCAAATAGAACTTTAAAAAATTTTTTTTGATTTTTACCTTCATCACAACTGATAGTGCCCAAAGTAATTTTTTTTAATTGTGATAAATATACACGCAAAAAAAACATTTGCCATTTCAACATTCTTCATATGTACAGTTCAGTGACATGAACTTATGTATATCGTGTTGTTCAATCATCACCCTTATACGTTTCCAAATTTTCCATCATCCTTAACAGAAGCTCAGTGTCCCCAAGGCACTGAGTCCTCTTTTCCCCCTTCCTCCTGCTTGCCCCTGGTAACCACTAATAAACTTTGGTCTCTATATACTTGCCTATTCTAGACATTTCATATAAGTGGGATCATACAATATTTGTCCTTTTGTGACTGACTTATTTCACTCGGCATAATGTTTACAAGATTCATTCGTGTCATAGCATGTATCAGGACTTCACTTCTCTTTATGGCTGAGTAATAGTCCACTGTATATATGTACCACATTTATCCATTTTATTCATTCATCTGCTGATGGACATCAAGGCTGCTTCCACCATTTGGCATTGTGAATAGGGCTGCAGTGAACACTGGTGTGAAAGTATCTGTTTGCATTCCTGCTTTCAATTCTACTGGGTATATACCTACTAGAAGAACTGCTGGGTCACATGGTAATTCTATGTTTAACTTTTTGAGGAATTGAAAAACTGTTTTCCACATTGGCTGTACCATTTTACAATCTCACTAGCAGTGCCCAAAGTAATTTATCAAGAGTAACTGAACAGTGGCACATTATACAAGAACTAAAAATAATTACTGGGTTACCGAAAGTCACAAGGCCAGTAAGTATACTATAAAAATGAGATTTGAACCCTGGTAGCCCTTCAGAGCCTCCAGGAGACCTTACTGCCTCCCATAATAAACTGCAAATGCCCTCAATACATTCAACAAATTAAACAGATTTCTTCCACAGTAATTTATTCCCTGTGATTTCCTTAATTTGGTATTGGTACCATCACTACTTTGGTCTTGAAGGCTCAATACTTAAGTCTTATTTTTGACTCCTCTCCCTATCTTTCTATATTCATTCCCTTAGCAGGCTCTCGCATTTTTTTTGCTAATACTGCTTGCATCTACCCCCTCATATTCTGTATCTGTGAGGGATGATAATGTGTTTGTGATGTTGGTGTGAAATGAAACATAGCTGGAAATCCTGGTCTTGAGGGCAGGAGAAAGATCTGGACTGGAGATACATGTTTGGGAGTCACCAATGCGGAACAGATGACTGAAGCTATGGGAGAAAATAAGATCACTCAGAGAGTGTCTGGAGTTAGGAGGAGAGAAAAAGGACAGAACTCCAAAGGGCAAGAGCAAAGTCTGTACAATAAGACCAGAAACATTCAGAGATAGAAAGAAAAGCATATTGCTTTTCTCTCAAGAGATGTACTTACATAAATGTTCACTGATTCACTGTCTGTTTCAAGAGCTTGCCTGATTTTGAAATTTTTACTGCTTTTCCTCACACTGGAATTATACTGTAAGCCTTTAGGTGAGGATACAAACATCATACACTAGGCCTCTATTACCCCAGCAACCTCTAAACTGGTCTTTTGGACTCAAACACCAGCTTCTTTTTCCTGGCCCCTAGTCCCAACACACTCACAGACACACACATCAATCCATCTTATAAATATACCTTACTTTCTATTGTTAATTATATTACTACAGTAATATCAGTATGTTATAAAATTAACAAAATTAATTAACAATAAATTAGATTAATCAAATAAAAATGTGGCAATATTATTAAAAGAAAAATCAGTACATTTTTAACATGTAGCAATGATACAAATATTTTCACCTTCAAAAGCTTACCTCATGTCAATCACTTGACTGACTACAACACTGGGCTGAGATGCTTTTCCTTCAGCAATATCATACAGAAATAGTTTGAAGTCACAAACTACAGCCAATGCTCTTTGCCATCCTTTCTTTACTCCAGCTGGCTTAGGAATCTTAGTTTTATTTTTAGACAGACAAGCAAGCAAACAAACAAACAAAAACAACTCAACTTAAATATCACTCAGAGCTCCTTTAATTACATATATAATTACAGGGTGAAAACCTAAAGATAATGTAAACATATTATAAGTCTGTCACTTTGGTTGGTAACATTAATAATGTGAAAAAAGGTGAGAAAACATTGAATGCCTTTTTATTCTGAAAATTAAAAAAACAGTACCATTTTAACTTTCACTAGTAATTCATTAAAGTAACAGTTGTGGCTTTCTTTCTAAGTAGCATAAAAGCCAAATTTGGTAGTAAGATGAAGTCCAGCTCATGCTTTAAGTATTACTCATGGTAACAAGTAAGATAATGCCTTAATGATATCTCATACTTCATAACCATATGTCACCTCTCTGGCAAGACCATCTGCCAAAGATTCCTTTACGGAGAGTTCAACACTTGCTCATAAAAAGACAGGGACAGTACAGAAAAGTATGAGACATTTTGGAATTTATTTCTGAGCAAAGGCTAGCTTTTTGTTTTCAAGTCATTACCCCGGATGAAGTAAAATGACTAGATGAATTTTATTCACTTAATTTTCTGTCAAGAACTATGCTCACAAAGTGACTGGGTTTAATTTTAATTCATTACTAAACCTTAAAAGATTATTCAAAGCCTGACCTAATACACTTACCCTGACGTGGCCTTCATATGCTGTTCCGATTCCTTTCTGTGGATCTATACCCAGAGGACCCTTTGTCTGCTCAGGAGGAACTGGACAAGCGGTTGGAGCTTTGTTTACACAAGTTATATGACATGAGAATCCACACACTTTCGCAGGGAAAAAAAGAAACAATGTTTAATAGGAATTCATTTTTACAAAAAAGATATTCACTGGGCATTCATTACATGCAAGGTGCTATGTTAGATGAATGCTTATCTCTGTTTTATTTTAAACAAATGTTTTATCATTTGAGAAGCTGATCCACTGACTTACCAATAAGAATTTCAATGAGAAATAGTAAAAATTTCCTTATTATTGTAATATTATCATTCTGTGTTAACATAAGGGATCAAATGAGAAGCACATAGATACAAAAGTCATCTAGCCTTGTGAATAAAATGACTGACTTAAACTTTGAATCCCTAAAAGAGTACTTTCTGAAGTTCTCTCTAACTCTTCATCCCATTGCAACTTGGTGTCTGCCCTGAAATTTCTCTTGAAAGGGTTACTCCCCCCAAAAATCTGTTGCCATCAAGTCGATTCTGACTCATAGCGACCTTATAGGACAGAGTAGAACTGCCCTATAGGGTTTCAAAGTCTTAATCTTTACGGAAGCAGACTGCCATATCTTTCTCCCATGGAGCGGCTGGCGGGTTTGAACCTCTGACCTTTTGGTTAGCAGCTGAGTGCTTAACCACTGCTCTGCCAGGGCTCCAAAAGGGTTATTAACAGACATTAACTTACTTGACATTTTTGTAACATCTGCCAAACTTTACCAATCCCTCTTTTTGAAACTCCTTCTTTAGCTTCAGAGATGTCACTCTCTTGGACTACTAGTATTCCTTCTCAGATGCTATCTGTTCTTTCTCCACTCACTCATTTTTCTCATCTCCTATAGGATAAAATCTTAATTCCTTATTATTGTATCAAGAACCCTGTCTTCTCTTCTAATTTCACCTCCTGCCAATTTCCTATGTGGCCTTCCCTTTCTGCTAGGATATATCCTTATATACCCTGCTATATACAACTATTTGCAATTGTGAACCTGCCATACTGTTTCTTGCCTATATGCCACTGTACAGTTCTTCAGCCTTTTGCCTCTTATTTGCCTGCCAAACTTCTACTTAGTCTTCAGAATTCAGCTCAGATACTTTCTCTTCTGTGAAGCCTTCCTTGATATACCTATCAGGCAGAGCTGACTATTCTCTGCTTTGTAAAACCACTTATCTTGAATAAACTTCTATCACAACTTGGGCTGGATTGAAATTATTTGCCTATAAGTACTTTCCCTTACTAGATCATGAACATGGTGGTGGTATGGCACCTTTCATCTTTCTATCTTCCATGTCTGGCAGAAACCTTTGTCCCTCCATGTCTAGCCCAGTGCTTGCCAAGGAGCAGACACTCAGTGTTTGTTGGAAGAATGAAGGATCATGATTAATTCATGCTCCCCTAAAGGTATCGTATAATATTTTATCATTCTATTGATTACAGTGAACTTTAAACCAAATGTGATAAGCCAGTTTTGCTGCCTTGATTATAGTCTCCTGTCATTTACTGCTTATCTAAATAGAAATCAATATCAGACTTCCTAAAAGTAGTCAAACAAAGAGACTCTAGATATCTGTGAACCAAATAAACTAAATATAATAATCGTAAAAACTAAATGTTTTAAAAATAATATAACTTCTCTAAACTCTTCTAATATATTATTATGAAAGGTACACAATAGGCACTCAATTTATATTGCTGATAATGTAGGTGACAAGTTTTAGTATAACCCATTTGGAAATTCCTAATTTGGTAACTGGAATTGTTCAATGATTAGAAAAGTATAAATTAAGGGTAAATTTTAGTAGTTACTAATATTATTACATATATTTAAACTACTACTAAGACAATAATAATAGCTAACTTTATTGTGTGTTTTTATTTTTCTGTAACAACCTAAAGGAGATACAATTATTATGCCCATGTTACATATGACCTGCCCAGGGTCACAGAGCTCACAGATGGCAGTGCTGGGATTCAAGCCCAGGCAGTCTGGCTCAAAGCTTGCACACCTAACTACTAACAATATTGCCATAATGTATCTATTTGATACTCACTTGGTGAACCTGAGATTCTAAGACAAAATGGTAAATACAACAAACTCTTAAGTTTCATTGAGACTTGGCTGGATGAGAATTAAAGGTTAAAATATTTAAAACAAACAAACTTGTTAGGAGGGGTTCTAGATTATCTATTTAGACAACTCCTACTCTAACAGTGGATCCCAGAGAATACTTGGGAAAGAATAAGAGAGGAACTGAAGAAATATCATTGTGGGATTACATATACATACACACGGGAAAATGGATATTTTTAAACCAACAGATGCAACAAGGACTGGTATTGACTTCTGAAAACTACACAAACTTCTGTCGGACAGTCCATTCAATTATAAGCGGAGTGTCTAACATGTTATACAGGTAGTCCCCAACTTATGATGGGGTTCCGTTCCGACGACTCTGTCATAAGTTGGTTCTGACACAAGTAAAATACCTTTTTTCTTTTTAAGTTTTCATTGTTATTGCCTTTTATTTTCAGTGTTTTTATAAATATGATCTTTATTTGTCTTTGGAGGTTGGAAACATTACATATAAACTTGCAGATATATTTTAATACATACATACATAAAAAGATTCTCAAATTTAAAAAACGAACGGTTGTAAGTGCAGTTCATTGTAAGTCAAATATGTCGTAAATTGGGGACTACCTGTATTTTGTTTTGCTAACAAGCAAAAATCTTGCTTCAAAAAGGCAGTGGATCCTATACTGGATCTAATTCCAATCAACTAGGGAGAAATAAAAAGAACAGGGATCTTTAGAGGCTGTAATGATATTACTGTAATGTCTACAAAAGTATGGCAGACAAAGGCTGGGCATAGCTGAACCTGTCTCCACAGCTTTATTAAGGTAGGCTTCAAAAGGTTTGAAGAAGGATAGTCACAATTTTATGGTGTAAGACTCTAGAAGGGAAGCAAGCCTCAGAAGAGCTCAAAAACTCCTACTATGATATTGCAAATGATTCTGATGCATCAAAAATGACAAGGGACTTAATGCCAGGTAGGAGCCCTGGGTCCTTTCAGACAAACAGGTTTTAAAATGACATTTACAAACATTTATAAGCACAGCTAAGTTCCAAATGAGATAAGGCTTGAAAGCTGTACACATTCTCTCCTTCTTTACCTTCAGTCACACGTTCCTGGTCAATGATATAGACTATTTCAACTCAGATTCCTTTTATCTTTTCTTCTTGCCTCCCCTTAAATACATTTCCCAGGGCTCTGTCCTTGTACTTGTTCTCATTCTATATCCGCTTCCTGCACAATGTTATTCATATTCATGACTTTGTACACTCACAACTCTCAAATCTCTACTCAACTCTGACCATTTTCTCTGGCTCTAAACTCATCATCTAATGGACTAGTTAGACAATACAATCTGGATTTTCCACTTTGGTTGCAACAACTAACCAAACATAGAATGCATTGCCTTAAGACGCCATTTCCCCCTTACTCAAAGTCTTCAACTGCAGGCTAAGTACATTCTATGAAGAGAACACAGGCATCTGATGGTGACTGACTACGTTCCCTCTAAGGACTCTTCCAACTCTAAGAATGGAAGAGCTAAGAAATGGAAACTAGTATTAGAATTTGAATTAACAAATATTTTCTTGTCTTTTTCACCAGATATACCAGTAAATCATGTATAAGTCTCATCAGAGGAAAAAAAGTATATTTATAAAACATTCACAAATAAATAATGTATCTCCCCATAATTTTAATCATATTCATTTCAGAAGTCCTAGGAAAAATAAAGTGGCACCCAAACAAATATGCCTTGTTTTCTGCTGAAATGACCTCTGATCCTTTTCCCTTCATCTGTCAGAATGTAAGCTCACCAGTGCAGAACCTTTGTCTTTTCCTCCCATCTACTGCTGTATCCCCAGTGTTTAGAAGCACACAGCAGGCATTTCAGAAACATGTGATGTGCAAATCAATTAATTGATACAGAAAAACCTCTGCTATTAGTACTAGGAATAAAATATCTTCTAAGGCATAGTGGCAGATATTTAATATTTCTGAAGACATATTGTGTTGCCTACTTTTCTACCAGCAGCTTGCGTGTTGCTATGATGCTGGAAGTGGGGTCACTCGTGGTGGACAGATTTCGGTGGAGCTTCCAGACAAAGACAGACTAGGAAGAAGGACTTGGCAGTATACTTCTGTGAAAATGGTCAGTAAAAATCTAATACACACCGCAGAACAAGGACCGGGCGGTATTTTGTTCGTTGTACATAGGGTTGCTATGAGTCAGAACCAACTGGACGGCACCTAATAACAACAACAACACTTTCCAACAATAAGTTCTCTAATAAATTAAATAAGGTTAAAATTAAATGAACAGATTCAAGGATCCCTTTCATTTCTCCTGCTATATAAGTTAATGGTTTTTTCCAGACCACAAATGCATCCGAATAATAAAACAAATATAGAATGAAACATGTTTAAATGTATCTCCCTTGACAAATGTTTCTGGCAATCATCTGTCTAGTTTCCCTAGCATTCAGCACGCTCTAGCAAGGTGCTCACTTCATTGCCTCCATCTTGTTATCCAAACAAAAACTAATGATTAAGTAAGACAAACAAACATTCATACACCTGTTAAAGAGAATAAAGTTTTTTATTACAATTTAGGTAGTAAACATTAGTACTCGAATTCACATTTCTTTCCATGTTGTTCTTACCTTCACACGAACAGCCCTGTCTTATCAAACCCACCATCAACGAGGTACACTGATGACATTTTGTAGGAGCCGTAAAAGATTTTACAAAAAACTGATGAGTCTTGCGCTGCAAAACAAAACAAAACAAAACACACATGCATCGATATTAAAGGATTTCTATAATGTGAGCCCTCTGCCCCACACCACCTATCAGAATGTTTTCTAAATTGGGAAGGAATAAATTCTTTCCATTTTTAAACCATTCTTTCCATTTCTCATTACCATCTTCTTATAATTTATGCTCTTCAAATATTTTTATTAGAAAATATTGAGCCAGACTAGGTTAAACACTATGTAAGAAGTTGAATGATAATCAATTGCTCTTGAATGTCATTTGAAAAGTATGTAAAATAAACCTTAGATTTTGGGGGGCTCATAACTCTCGACTGCAGGATTTTTACAAACTCTTCTTTAGCAATGTGTTAAATGAAAGTCTGCGTATTTATACCTCTACATCTATATAAAGTTAATACGCTTTTATACCTTCTCAGGAAGAACAAAGAGTAAAGTTCTTGTTTCTACTGTAAATCATGTATTTCATTTTTCTGGGACCAAGGCCAAAGAACATGATTCACAAATCTGTTTTCTTCCATGGAAGCAGGCAGTATTATACTTGAGCAGATCAAAATACATACACACATATTATTCCAGAGACAGATGGCAGCTGGAAATTTCTTAGTGAAAACCCTGTAGTTCTCTAAATCTTGTCTGATTTATATGGTGGTACACCAATATAGACTTTACCTCTTTGGAATACTCCTTTTTTCTCCAAATTAATTCTTACCAAGTTTAATACTAAATGAATTATAATAAATATCCATTCCTCCATTCTGCTGTGTGAACTTGGGCAAAGTACTTAACTTCTTTGTGTCTCACTCCTCTCATCTATAAAATAGGATCAATAATAGTATCTACTTCACAGGGTGGTTAAATGAGTATTAGTACAAATGAAGTCTTTCAGACAGTGCCTGGTATACAGTAAGCACTTGATAAATATTTACTTATTTATGCAAACAAATAATTCTGTTAATTATTTCTTTTATATGTGTGACTAATTTAAATTAGTAAGAATTTTATTCTATCTTCTGATAAAATGTGAATACACTGATTAAAAAGTTACAAAGGAGTAATTATTGCAGGTAAGACTAACTTATATTAATGATTTATCATATTAACAAAAAACTAAAGGGAGTATTGAAAGTTTCAAAATTCAAGTTAAAAATAAATTCTGCCTTTCTCAACTGGCATAGGTGATCTTCACACCACAAAAGAAGTTACAAAAAAATAAAAATCAAGAGGAGTATTAGTCCTGGAATGGGGTGAGACGCTCAGATTTAGAGCAGTCATGAGCCCTGAGTCAACCTCAAATCATTCTGTTCTATAAGTTCCTCAGGATCCTTGGTCAGTTTCAAGGCAGCACTGGGATTTGACTCCAAGCGAAGCAGAACACAGGCTATCTTTATACTAACTCCATGCTTACTGAGCACCAAATAAGGTGCAGGCATTATGCCAGTATTTTATATACATACATCATCTCATGTAATGGAAACAACAACTCTGGAAAGATAGATATTATTCTGTTATATATATGAAACTCAGGAAAATTAAGTAAGTTACTCAAGGATATACAATTAATGGCAGAGTTGAAATTCCAGTCCAGATGTCTGATTCTGCAACCTCTCAAAGTTTGGTAATCAAAAAATATACCCCTAAAAAGAACCAAGGACTACAAAGGACACAGGTCAAGACTAGGGCCTCCATGTCTGTGACAAACACACAAGTATCTAACTTGTTATCATCGCGTAAAATTTTGCTCAACCTTTCTCCTGTATACTTATTTTACTCTTAATCTTGGCTCTTTGAGAAATTTACTATTAAAAGTAGATTTTCTAGTGCTGACTTTTTCAATTGTTCAAAATACATTAATGCAAAGATGTAAAGTTAGTTCACTGATTGGTTTTAGAGGCTTTGTTTTAAATAAAAAAAATTAACTGCTCAAGGTAAGTAACTTCATTCTTTTCTTCTTCATCTTAAGTGTGACAAAATGTATCTGAAACAGCAGCAATAAACAACTGTGGCTGTGATTAGTTTAACAGTAATTCTTCAAAATACCCAAGGAATTGCTTAAAAAACATATTTATTATACACTTTATTTCAGAGATCTACTCAGAAGTCACAATTCTGGGTATGCAAGAGTAGGGAAAAAACCCCACAAAATCCAGAATGTTTTGGCAGAGCATTACTCTTAGGCGACCAATCATCCAAGTGGTAGGTGACGGCTGAATTGTGGGAGGAGAGGGGGTGCGGTTTACAATGAAAGATTCAGTGGTCCAAAGACCATGATTTTGATAGCATCAATCTTCAAGCAGTACACAGCAGGATTTTGGTTTTGCTTGTTTTTGGTGGTGGAAAGATGAATAGATAGTAACAGAAAGATAGAAGAATTCAATCCTAGGATCTACTTTCCTTGGCTTCTGATCCTTCAAAGATTCCTGTTCTCTGCCTCCTGGTTAATACTTGATTTCTAATACTTACTTCCCAAAAGGGTAATTGGAGAAGGAAACTTTTTTTTTTTTTTTATATCTGGGAAAAAGGGTATTAAACCAGAATTAAGTTTTAGATGATGTGGTAATTTGGGATAAACTGACAATTGACTACACCTCAAAATTCAAAGAGGTAGATTAGAAAGCGGGGTTATTTTCCATCTCAATTTCTTCTGTGCTGCAGACTTCAAGCTACTTAATGGGGAACGTAAAATATTTTTAGCAGAAGATGTGAGAGCAAAGTAGAACTACTACTCTTAGTGAAAGCTTAAAAATTAACTGTGGGTAATTAAAATTTTACCACTAATAAATGACAAGCAAAGGAGTCTCTATCCCACACGAACTCTTCTTTTTAATATTTTTATATGTTTTCTTTCCTTTTTAAAAATTTTTTGAGATAATTGTAGATGTACTCTTTCATTTTAAAAAATGAAGTAAGTATTATTTTATATTTTGGGAGGAACATCAGGTGCACAAAGTTAATACTCAGTTCATAAATACTATCATCATAGCTTGCTAGAAGCCCTAGTCTTGCTTTATTTTGCCTTACAGTTTTTTTCTATTCATCCCTGATGATCCACTCCCTATCCTTCCTCCTGACATTTGACACCCAGTTTAATACACTGTATAAAAGGTCCATACATTTACGTGCTTGACCGCTAACCAAAAGGTTGGGTGTTCGAGTCCACCCAGAAGCACGTTGGAAGGAAGGCCTGATGATCTACTTCCGAAAAATCAGCCACTGAAAACGCTATGGAGCAGTCCTACTCTGACATACATGGGGTGACCAGGAGTCGGAGTCAACTTGATAGCAACTGGTTTGGTTTTGGGTTTTGGATATGGACATATTCTTATAAATTAGTTTGAGTGTGTGTTTCTAATTAAGTAATACTGTGCTATACATCTGCCACATTTTATGTATCCTTCCCCCATTTCCAACTCCCTGCTATAAAATGTTGCAACAAACGTCTTCATACCTATTGTCTTATGGATCTATACAGAAGTTTTTCTGAAGAAAGGCGATTGTGGGTCCCATGGTATATACCTACTCCAGACAGCTGGGTTGCTCTCCAGAATGGCTGTACCTGCTTATACTTCCACCAGCCATGTTTGTGGAACAGCCTGTTTTTCTATATCCTTGATGTTACCTTACTTAATTTTTGTTGATTCAGTGAGTATAAAGTGATAATAATATAAAAAATTATTCTAATGTTTATTATCTCCAATTATTAATGAGGTTGGACATTTCTTCATATGTTTGTTGGCAACTAGGGTTTACTCTTCTGGGAGTTACTTATTCATATTATTTACGAATTTCTCAACTGGATTTCCGGTTTGTTTGTTTTTCTCATATGGAGTTGCAGGAGTTTCTTACAATAATCCCTTGCTGGTGTTTGTTATTGCTTGCCCTTGAGTCAGCACCCAACTCATGGTGACTCCATGCCCAAGGGGATTGGACCGTTGTGATCCATAGGGTTTTCACTGGGTGATTTTCAGAAGTAGATCACCAGGCTTTTCTTCCTAGACTGCCTTAGCCTTAAAGCTCTGCTGAAACCTGTTCAGCATTATAGGAACACACAAGCCTCCACTGACAAGTGGTGGCTGTGCTTAAGGTGCACTGGCCAGGGATCAAACCTGGGTCTCCTAAACGGAAGGTGAGAACTCTATGACTGAACCACCACTGCCCTTCTTGTTGGTGTCAGACATTAAAAACATATTCTATTAATCTGTCATCACCTATTGACAGTGTTTTCACTCAAAAGACAGCTTTAATTTTATGTTTGTGATTTGAGATCTTACGTTAAAAGCTCATTCCCCTTTCAAAGGTCACACAGAAATTCTCCTACATTTTCTCCACTCGTTTGTCAGTTTGTCGTACTGTAGTGCCTTGGCTTGTGTTGATCGAAGATACGCCACCAGTATTTCAAATGCCAGCAAGGTCACCCATGGTGGACAGATTTCAGTGGAGCTTTGAGACTAAGACAGACTAGGAAGAAGGAAGAAGGACCTGGTGATCAACTTCTGAAAAAATTGGTCAATGAAAACCTTATGAATAGCAGTGGAACACTGTCTGATATAGCACCAGAAGATGAGACTCTCAGGTTGTATGACATTCAAAACACGATTGGGGAAGAGCTGCCTCCTCAAAGCAGAGTTGACCTTAATGATGTGGATGAAGTGAAGCTTTCAGGAACTTCATTTGTTGATGTGGCACGACTTAAAATGAGAAGAAATAGCTGCAAACATCCATTAGTAATCAGAAAGTGGAATGTATGAGGTATGAATCAAGGAAAATTGGGGTCATCAAAAATGAAATGGAACACATAAAGTTCGATATTCTAGGCATTAGTGAGCTGAAATTGACTGGTATCAGCCTTTGTGAAGCAGACAATCATATAGTCTACTATGCCAGGAATGATAAATTGAAGAGGAATGGCATCACATTCATTGTCAAAAGGAACATTTCAAGATCTACCGTGAAGTACAGTGCCTACAAGGAAGACCAGTTAATATGACTATTATTTAAATTTATGCACCAACCACTAATGCCAAAGATGAAGAAATTGAAGATTTTTAACAACTTCTACAGTCTGAAATTGATAAAACATGCAATCAAGATGCATTGATAATTACTCGTGATTGGAATGTTAAAGTTGGAAAAAGAGAAGGATCAGCAGTTGGAAAATATGGCCTTGTGATAGAAATGACACTGGAGACTTTTGCAAGACGAACAACTTCTTCACTGCAACTACCTTTTTCAACAACATAAACAACATAAATGGTGACTATACACATGGACCCTGCCGGATGGAATACACAGGAATCAAATCAACTACATGTGTGGAAAGAGACGATGGAGAAGCTCAATATCATCAGTCAGCACAAGACCAGGGGCCGACTGCACAACAGATCATCAATTGCTTATATGAAAGTTCAAGTTAAAACTGAAGAAAATTAAAACAAGTCCACAAGAGCCAAAGTACGACCCTGAGTGTATCTCACCTGAACTTAGAGACCATCTCAAGAAAAGATTTGACGCACTGAACACTAATGAATGACCAAAGACCAGACGAGTTGTGCAGTGACATCAAGGACATCATACATGAAGAAATCAAAAGGTCATTAAAAAGACAGGGAAGAACAAAAAGATCAAAATGGATGTCTGAAGAGACTCTGAAACTTGTTCTTGAATGTACAGTAGTAAAGTGAAAGGAAGAAATGATGAAATAAAAGAGCTGAACAGAAGATTTCAAAAAGTGGCTCTAGAAGACAAAGTAAAGTACTATAATAAAATGTGTAAAGACCTGGAGTTAGAAAACCAAAAGGGAAGAACATGTTCAGTATTTCTCAAGCTGAAAGAACTGAAGAAGAATTCAAGCCTCAAGTTGCAATACTGAAGGATTTTATGGGCAAAAAATCAAATGATGCTGGAAACATCAAAAAAAGATGGAAGGAATACACAGAGTTGCTGTACCAAAAAGAACTGGTCAACATTCAGCCATTTCAGGAGGCAGCATATGATCAAGAACTGATAGTACTGAAGGAAGAAGTCCAAGCTGCACTGAAGGCACTGGAGAAAAATAAGGCTCCAGGATTGAAGGAATACTAATTGAGATGTTTCAACAAATGGATGCAATGCTGGAAGCACTCACTTGTCTATGCCAAGAAATTTGGAAGACAGCTATCTGGCCAACCAACTATGCATCAGGGTTGTATGCTTTAACCATATGTTGATCCAGGACATTCTGTTTTGTTAGGTTTGAGAATTCTTAACTCCTGCACTGTCAGATTTTCCTGCAGTCATATTTCCCTTGCACTCACTTGTGTCATGGAGCCTGTAAAGTTCACTCTGAGTTTCTGCTGCTGTTCTCAGAACTTTCCAGCAGTACCTGATGGCGATTTGGTGCTTTTCTGGCTCTCAGGGCTATCACAAGTCATTTTATTTTACCTCTGCTTTTTCTACCACAATTTTTAATACCATGTAGTTGTTGCAGCTTTTGGTGGTTTGTTTCTATTGGTTCATATTTTGGGGTTTATAGGAAAATCTTTTCATCTATTATTGTTTAGGTCTTACCTGGGGGTCTTTTAGTTTTGCTTTCCTAGACTCTCTGCCTGTTTCTACTGGAAGATTCAGTGAGATTCAAAAACTATGCTACAACTGCTACCAAATTCCCAGAATCCTCTATTGACTGGATTCTAAAGGTACACTGACCAGAATATTTAATTGAAAATGTTTTTAGATTGCTTTTAAAAAGGTGGTATTGATTCACATGTCCACCTATAATCTTAGAGTATACTATTGATTAAAAACCAAACAAAAAAAACCATTGTCGTCAAGTCGATTCTGACTCATAGCGACCCTACAGGACACAGTAGAACTGCCCCATAGGGTTTCCAAAGAGCGGCTGGTGGATTTGACCTGCCGGCTTTTGGTTGGCAGCCAAATTCTTAACTACTGCACCACCAGGGCTGTCTACTGATGACAGGATATGTATAACATAAATGTACAGGTATACCTCATTACTAGTTTAATTTGCTTTTCCCCTACTTCTATACTAAGTTTAAGCATCTCTACAGTTTGTTGGCCATTTTGATTTGTTCGTATGCTTATTCTTAGCTTTTGACCAGGCAACTGTTAATATTGTTTATTTCTTTGCAGATACAATATCCCTGAAGATATTAATCCTCCATTCTCTGCTTTACATTTTTTCCCTACTATACTGTTCGTCTGAGGGGTGTATTAAAATTTATCTCTAATCTGCTTCTCTCCCTAGTTCTTTCAGTTCTTGCTTTATATGGTTTAAGCCTTTATTGTTAGGTCCATGTACATTTATAATCATTATATCTTCTTTATCTACTATTCCGTTTAGTAGTATACAACATCTTCTTTTATGTCTGTTGGTGTTTTACATCTTACATTCCATTTGTATTATATATCTGTGACCCCAATTTTCCTTTATTGTCTACCTTTCCATATACCTTTACTTTAAGCCATGCAGTTTCCACCTGGTTCTCTTGATATGCTCGCTCTGAGAAAACCCAGCTGCCATGTAAGAAGATTGAGACTGTCATGCTGGAGAGACCATGAGTAGCTGCTGACAGCCAGCATTAACTGCCTGCCATGGCAGTGAGCCATCTTGGATGTCCAACTTAGCTGAACCTTCAGACAACTGCAGACTCAGCTGATATCTGACTCCAACTTCACGGGTGACCCCTAGTGAGAACTTCCCATAATCATAACCCATAAAATAGTGAGCATTATAAAAAGGTTGTTCTAAGCCACTAAGACTACCAAGTCACCATATTTTCCTTTGTTCTCTTGTTCCCTTTCCTGCCTTCCATTCAATGGATAGGCTTTCCATCTGTAGGTCTGAAAGCTATACTTTTTAGTTCCTAGTCTTCTGTTTGTTCCCTTCAACTTATTAAGAACCATATTTATGCTTACTTCCCTTAACAATATTAAGTTATCAATAATATTTAAACATATTTACATGATACTATATGCCACCATTCTAACATTAAACTTTAAAGTTGTTTAAAACTTAAAACAATACAGTAAGATAGGTACTATTACTATCCTTATTTCATATATATATACTACTTTAGGTGAAAATTTACAGAGCAAATCAGTTTTCCATTCAACAGTTTATACACAAATTGTTTTTTTTGACATTGGTTACAATCTCCGTTATGTGTCAACACTCTCCCCTTCTCCACCCTGGGTTCCCGGTTTCCATTCGTCCCATATTCCTGTCCCTTCCTGCCTTCTTATCTTTGCTCTTGGGCAGGTGTTGCCCATTTGGTCTCATTTATATGAGTGAGCTAAGAAGCATGTTTCTCACGTGTGTTATTGTTTTACAGACCTGTGTAATTTTTGGCTAAAGGGTGAACTTTGGGAAACTATCCTTATTTTTTGATAAAAAAACGAAAGCAAAGAAAGGTAAGTACCTTGTCAAGCTCATACAGCTAGTATATGATGGAGCTAGGATTCCAATTCAAGAAGTATGGCTGGGAATTCACTATGTTAACCACCAGGCTATGCCGTTCTGCAATTTCTCCCCAAACAAGACAAATACCTTAGCATGCTCACCTCACTTTATCCTTACACCAGTCCACATTGTGTTTGTATTTAGATTAGTTCTGGATTGCTCTGAATATACATTTTCTCTTTCTTCAATTTTGGTAGAGTGGGACCCTTGCTTTTTTTTAGACCAAAGTAAAGTCCTCTAAGATATCAACTCATCCTTATTTCCCAAATCTCTCACAAATCCTCTTGGATTTATATCTTTTCTTGATGAAGTGCTTCCTCCAAGAGTATTTTCAAAGAAGATTTTGTATAATAAACCTTCTAAGTTCTTGTATACCTGAGAGTATTTTTAACTTGTTCTCATATTTAAGTAATAATATATCTGGATTAAAATATTTAGATTCAAGTTCTTTTTCTTTAACACTTTGAACAGATTTCTCAGTTGTGTTCTCAGGTTGGTTTTGAGTAGACTAATGTTAATTTAATTTCTGTTTTTTTACACAGATGATCTCCTCTTTCTTTTTGAAAGTTTTTAGAATTTTCTCTTGATTTGATATCTTTAAATTTTACTATAATGTGTCTAGGTGTACATTTTTTCTTATCTATTCTCTTTAGCACCTAATGGTGTTCTTCTATATAAATTCATCTTTAATTCTGGGAAACTTTAGGTCATTATTTCTGCAAGTATTTCCATCTCTCCGCTTTTTTCTTTCCTGCTGAAAGTCCTTCTATATAGATATTGATGCTATTTCTGTCTATACGTTTACTTTTATATTTTCCATCTCAACTTCCATGTCATTAGCTTGTTTTTCTGCTATATACATCTGCTATTATATACATGTATTGCGTTCTTTATTTCAGGAGTTATATTTTCATATTAAGTATTTTCCATTTATTTTTCTTTATAAATTCCTTATCCTATTTCACATTACCAATATACCTCCTTTCTTGTCTTTTGAGGATATTTCTTATGCTTAAATTCATGTTCTGTCTGGACTCAAAATTTTGCTTTATCTAGCATCAGTTATTTAGTTTGTTGTCTTTTTTATAGCACTTATACTTTTTACATATTTTATTCATTTCTCTGATCCATCAATCTCTCTTTCAATCTGTGGTTCTAAGGTTTAGGGTGAGAAGAAGGAGATAAGTGCAGTTTTCTAACTTCTAGAATTTCTTTTTAGGAGCTTGAGATAAACAATTAAATCTTCATGTTCCACCATATACAATACTTTAGCCATACCCATGTTGAATAGAATGGAAAAAAAAAAAGACTCCAACCAAATTTTCACTAAACATTTCTCTTTCTCAGTAGTTTTATTAACCTCAATCTCAGATTCTTCCACTAGTGGTCTCAACTTAATGCCTTCCTTATGATACATTCCCCAAGAACTGCTCTTTACTATAAAAGACTTCAAAACATTGAATTTAAGAAGACAGAAAAACAAAACAACTTTATACAGTCGTGCTACCTTTCTCTGTGGGTGATTATTTCCTTTCATATAGAATTTATTTTCTCTCCAAGCTTTTATGTTTGTAACTTTGAAGAAACCAATAACAAAAATCACAACATCTACACAATGCAGAAGAAATCCATTCTCATTTTTTTTTTTTTTTTAGGAACACACTATGCTTATAACTAGGCTGAATACCTTAGGTGGAAAGCCAGTTGAACCAGGGCATGCCTTTTTCCTTAAGGTTGGTGTGTGAACTGGAAATGGAGTAGAGTCTACAGTCTGAAACCAGGGACAAAAAAAGAGATAAATGTCATGAAACACTATTTATTTCAAACATCACTAGAAACAAATCAAAGTAAACAAAATAAAACCAAACAAAACATTAATAAGACAAAAAGTTCTAGTTAACAGAAAAATATCTCACTGACTTCATAGTGTTGATAATTTAAAAATTTCCCTGTAATCTCCACAGATGAAATATTTTTTCAATTAGTAAAACTCATTTCAATATGGAAATAAAAAAACAATCTGGAAAAGAACATTTACAAAAGAAAACAAAAATCATAGCATGTAGCCTATAAAAATAAGGATATTGATTTTGAAACTGATCTCAATTTTCTACATTAATTCTAAAAAGTATCTGAAAGAGTTTTTAGCAATGTTATGATAAAAAATGTTTAAAAACTCTTAACTCTTTGATTTCCATATATAGAATACACATTACATATAAGGAACACAATTTTGTGGACTTGAACATATGTGAAGAAGATTAGTGGGCTTTTTGTCAGAAAGTAATTTCCAAAGAAGGGTGTTAGTATTATTCGAATTCAGAATTTATACACAAATTTAGTTACAAGTCATATATTTATTAGCTACGTAAAATACAGTCTTCTTTTATGGAGTGTTATTGGAAGATAGTTCTTTGAATGAAAGGAGTCAGTGATTTTACTGGATATTATTATGGGAAAAAAGAGACACCACTTAATTATCAATGTATAAAAAAACAGACACAAAGAATGACTTCCTCCCAGAATGCTAAGCAAGCCAACCAGAGGAAAAAGGTAGTCATTGTATAAAGTTACAGAATATTCTCAAGTATTGAGAGAAAAATGGATGATTCCTCTTTGCCTTTGTTGCTATATAGTATCTGACAGTAGACTATTTTATATGTCTTATAGCCTTAAAAGTGAATTACGTTGCGCTTCTCAGAGTTTTGTTTTTAATTGTAATTTAATTTTAATTTAAATTTTATCAGCTTGAAAAAAGTTTTGAACTCAACTTAGAATTAACACTTAAAAAGCTAACTATGAAAGATAAAAGAAACACTAAAAATCTATTTAAAAATTAATGAACAGTTTACAGAAAACAAAATTGTCATTATAATATACATAGAAAGTCCAAGATAAATTATAAAAAAGGACCCCATCATCATAGCAACAAAAACTTTAAGGTACTTAGGAACAAATCCAACAAGCAATATGGAGTACATTCATGAAGAAAATAATGAAATTTTACTGAAGGTGGTAACAGAATTCTAAAGAAATAGATATACCATATTCATAGATGGAAAGACTCAATATCATGAAGATGTCAATTCCCCTTATATAAATCTACAATGTAATTCCAGTCAAAAGCCCCACAAAGAATTTGACAAGCTGATCCTAAAAGTCATATGGAAAACTAAAGGGTCAAGAAAAAAATGAAGAAGAATGACATAGGTGGGGATGGCTCATCATACCACGTACCAGGAATTATTTTTGGGTATAGTAATGAAGACAATGTGGTGTTGGTGCAGAAATAGACAAAAAGAATAATGGAAGAGAATACAGAACCCCCAAACAGACCCATGCATATAAAACAGAGATAGCATTATAAATCAATGGAAAAATATATGAGAGTTGATTGTTCATATGGAAAAAACAGATTAGAATCCCATTTCCCATAATATATAACAATAAACTTCAGCTTGATTTTTCTAATATATGAGTGTGTAAAGGTCCTAAACACATAAACAAGCGATTTTAAAACATTTAGAAGAAAATATGGAAGAAAATATAATCTGTGCAGAAAGAAGAAATGCTTTAAAAAGACATAAAAAGCAGAAGTCGTAAAGGAAAAGCTTGATAAATCTGACTACTTAAAAATTAAAACTTCTGCAAGACAAAAAGACACTGCAAACAAAATTTGAAAATAAGCCACAGACTGGGAGAAGATATTTGCAATGCATATAGTCAGCAAAGTATTAGAACAAAGTATCTAGAACATATAAAGAACCCTTAGACAACAATAAGAAAAACAATAGAACAATGGACAAAGGATACGAACAGGCAAATCATCAATAGCCAATAAACATATAAAAGGATGCTCAATATCACTAGAAACCAGAGAAATGCAAACTAAAACAAAAATGCCACTTTACACCCATCAAGTTGGCCAAAGTTAATGCCTGACAGTACCAAGGGCTGACAAGAATACGGGGAAATGGGGAACGCTCACACAATGCTTGTGGGAATGAAAATTGGTTCAACAACTTTGGAAAACAATTTGGCAAGATTTAAAGCTGAAAATGCATATATCATACAACCCAGTAATTTCACTTCTACATAAACTCTGCACATCTGCACAAGTAGATTCTACCTATAAGAATGTTCACTTCAGCATCGGTTGTAAAAGCAAAAAACTGGAAGCAACCTAAATATCCAACAATAGGACAATAAATAAGTTATGGTATATCCATACAATGGAATATTATGCAGCTGTTACAATGAATGAACTAAATGGTCATGTATCTATATGCATAAACCTCAAAAGCAAAATGTTGAATGAACACATTTGCAGAAGGATACAGATAACATTTGTGTAAATTTTAACTACACAACAAGCATTCTATACATTGTTCATGGATACGTAGAAAACAAACATAAAACCAAGGAAGGGAGGATACACACTAACTGCAGGATATTTAGATTTGTCCGAGAAAGCAGAGAGGGGAATGGTATAGTGGAAGATATTCCAACTGTATCTGGAAATATTTTATTTCTTTAAGAAAAAATCTTGAAAAAAAAAAGGGGGGGGCACAATGTTCCTATCTGTAAAATCTGTGGATGGTGGTTACATGGGTGTTTATTATTTTATTCTGTGTGTGTTTGAAATATTTCACCATTAAGATAAAAATGTATGAACCCAAAATAGTAAAACAGTTATAACCAAAAAAGCAGAGGCTCTAATCAGCTTGGCAAGTCTGAGAAAGTCTACAGTTTGAAAAAAACAAGGTCAGAATCTGACTGTAACTCATACTTCATCTAGCTTTTGAAATTGGACTATTTGCTTCTATTGGAACAGTAGACACCATGGAGATTAAAACACTGGAAGCCAAGGGGCTCTGTCTGAACTGTAATGCTGACTGAAGAATCAGAACTGCATCTTTGAGGCAGAATGACATGGACTTAGGTACAATACATCCTTCTGACTTGTTGAGAAGATGATCTCTGTTATGCAAATTGGCCAACTGGCTGTTTAAAACCATTGACTGACAGGAGATGTCAACACAATATTGTTTTTGTACTATTAAAAGGTACAACTTATTTGAATGTCTATTTCTGATTTACCAGTTGGAATAAACTATCCAGTTGCCAGTAGTGGCAATTTTGTTTTTAAGCTCTACTTATTATGTAACAAATCAGTTATATCATGGCTTATTACATTTAGTAAAAGAACTAAAATATAAGAACAGCACCTGGCCCTACCATGTGCCTATAGAATTTGTATCCAAAAGTTACATAACTCTCCTCTGTTCCACATAGTTCTCTAATTAAAATAAAGACTACATTTATAGTTAAATAAAACTTTCTACTTCAGGTTGAATTTTCAGGGTAGTTTTCTACTCCTATCTACATTATCAACTAAATGTAATAATCTCCAATAGACTATGACTTATTACACAAATATCTGATTAAAACAAGAGAGACAAATTTCACTTGTTTTTGCAATGAGAGTCCCCTTTCCTGACACAAGTGAAAAGTTGTGGAGCAAGACTGCTCCAGTGAGGCACCTTAACTGGCTCAGCTTCACTAGATGTGGAAGGAGATGTGGACCTTGACTGGATGTAAAACTTGACGTTCGGATGCCGTACATTTGTGTTCTCAACGGGATCAGTCTAGGAAAATAAGTCAGGAAAAACAAAAACCCAAGAAATCACTTTTAAACAATTTGCAGCTCTTAGCAAATTTTTGTAAGGCATGATCACGATAACATTTCTTGAAAATGGTGGAAACAAACTTTAAATATTCACATTAGGGATATGTCATTATACAAAAGCATAACCACTAGCTTTAATGTAAACAAGGGCTAAGATAACAATAGTTAACAAAAGGCTCCTTCCCAATCTTTACTGTTGATCTCTTACTTTGAGCCCGGATCTCTGATGCATATATTATGCTTGTATTCCACATAGAACTTTTGTATTTCACAAAATACTATGTATATGAAATAAATGCAGAGTATGTAATAAAGATATGTACTGCAGATTAGAGATGAATAATTCTGTCCTTGATAAAAATGAAATTTGGTCCTCTACTAGGCATTAATTGAAAGTAAAAAAAACCCTAACCTATCAGCTTTATGCTTGTCATACTAAAGTAAATCTTTTTTAATTTGCAGCAGTAGAAATAGTAGCCTTTACATTATTTCCCCCTATTAAGCCAAGTACTTCTGGAAATTAAAAATGCTGTGTTCTTATGGAACACACTGATTAATTATCTATTCAGTTGGGCAATTTTCAAAATTACCAGGATTGAGTTTTTAAAACGAAAGGCATTGAAGGCAATCTGGGAAGGAGGTTAGAAAACTTGTTTTGACACAAGAACAAATGCTTAGATCAGAAGTTACAAGTCAATAAAAAGAGCATCAGCATTTACAGAAATTTAAATATGTACTTAAAATGTTTTTTCTTTTTCTTTATCACAGTTACTATTTTAGGGGGGGAAGACATGAGAGGCTGATAATGTACTCAACTACTCCTTAGAACTGCCATTGATGAAAGATTTGGGTATATTCATGAAAATATGTTCTCACAAAGTAGAAATTTTAGAACAATGGATTAAAATAACTATAGCTCTCATACTTCAAATTAAGGGAACAAAAAAATCTCTTTGAAATATGGACTAAATGATAAATGATTGTGAATAGAGACACTTGGAAAAAAGGTTTGCCAAGATATTCACTTTTCAGCTTGGTTTTCAGCCCAACAGAACTCTGGGTACACGGCTTCAATCTCTAAATGCACAAATTATTTTCTCAAGTTGGGGATTTTTCCCACCTATAATTAATATACAAGGCTGTTATGGATTTATATGTTGCATATATAGAGTCAACTTCTGATTGACGTGGTATATTAAAATCTGCCAGGTGTGTGGGAGCTGCAGGGACTAGCTAGTGGGCTGGTAAACGCTATGGTAGCCTTTTGTAGTTTCCCACCTATGGCCTCTGGAATCCCAGCATTCCATGAAGCAGGACTTTTGGTGGGACCTACTAACACGGTCACCAGCACAGGCCTTAAACCTTTAGTTAGTGGATTCGGAGAAGAGGGGAAACGGCAACTGTCAGTGAAGCATCTAGCTACTTACCAACCGCTAGAGTATTTCAATGTTTACACTGATGTATATCAGCTGAACATCAGCTCTCTGTGTGTGGTGTGGCCAATTTCATTAAACTAGTAAGTTTTGTGAAGTGAGAGAGTCAGGTCTGAATCCCATCTCTTAACTCCAAATGCAGCACTCTTTTTGTTGTACAGAGCCATTACTCTGCAAAGTAATTTAACGATCATGGAGGCTAAGTTATATTATCTCCTTTCCTGACAGTGAGCTTTGATCAGGAAGAGGACAGAGAAAGAAAGAAACATGGGAGGCTCTGAAGACAAATTTTACCCAGCTCATAGTTATACTCAGGGACAGCCATGGAGAAGGTAGTTTAAATTATTAATCTGAAATATGACCCTGGTTTGGGAATAAGGCAGAAATGTCTTAGACTTTCTAAAAGTCTCCTCTTTCTAGTTTTTGTAAGATTATATAAATTGCAAGCTGAATAAGAGTCCATGCGAGAGGGGATTCAGTTAAAATGAAATTGATACGCAAAGCACTACTAATACATTTTACACGAATAAGAACTTAAAACTGGCTCAAATAATCGAAAGTTTTAAAGTCCTGACCAAGTAGGGGATTCGCTATATGTAAAAAAACTAGGTCATTTTAAGAAAAATTAAGTTTCTGACCTGTTACACAAAAACTTTTAGCCCTATTGTTTGATTGAAAGACATAAAACCAGAAGTTCCTGTGAGAAGGATAACGCTGTGAATAGGACTGAATAGTTAATATAGTGGCTTTGTACCTCTGGGTCCAATTAGTTTAAAAACTCTTCCAAAAAAGAGAAAGTTTGTTATTTCCAATTGTACTGATTAAAATTTTAGTGGGCCTGCTCTTTGAGCCACATGAACGCATGCTGACATAAGTTGAGCTTACCATTTTATACTTTCTTTTGCAGGAATTAGAATACATTGCCTCAAGCCATTTTACCACATGTGGTCCAGTAGTGTGTCAAAGTCTGTTTCCAAGGCTTCTAGAACCAATTGTGCGCATCTCTTCCCAGCCCCGAGTTCAGTGAGGTCACTTTAGTAGCTTGAAATCTGTCAGGCTATGCTTACAACATGGAAATTTGCAAACCCTCAAAATTAGGGCTTCCTTCCTGCCCCAGAGTTGGTTGTTAAAATATTTACCAGTACGTTTCATGACCCTGTGAAGATGTTACATATCACAGTGGGATATTAGGCAGAGGAAAGATATACCATCACAGCTTAATCTGTGACTGTACCAAGTAGTGACTCTTAAAGAACTCTTGAGGCTTTTAATACACACCTCTTGGCTCTTCTGAAGAATTATGGGCATGTGTGAAAGTATTTTTGTCCTAAGTAGTTTTTCACTCATCAAAACATGAAAGAAAACAATAGGAACGAGCATAGATTAAAAAATAATTTCCTTAGCTGAATGAGGTAAAAGCTGATTATTCAGAAGCGGAAAACACTTAAATAAAAAAAATAACCCAATACTAATTGTAATAAAATATAATAATAAAAATTACAATGATAGCTTTTTAGAGCTGATTCCCTTAAAGTAAAAATCAATTCCGCAGATTAAACAAAACCAAGTGAGTTTTTGTTAAAAAAGTTAAAAATAAGTAAAGATACTGTAAAATATTTTGAAATGGCATTAACTGGCCATATTAAAAATTTGAACGGTGCCATTTACAATGATACTCTGATTATTGTTTAACTGAAGTTGAAAAATTACCACTTTCTTTTCTAACATCTGTTTCTTATAAAGATAAGAAACAAATTTTGGTAAAAATGAGTAAACCCAAGGCAAAAATGTTTTGGATGTCAAACTTAAAAAAATTTTTCAGCTCTTTTAAAAGACTTTATAAGAAGTTACTATCTAATAACATTAAAACACTTCAATATTTTATTTCCTTTCTGAATTACTGCCAGTGTAAACAATATTTCAAAAGATGTTTAACAATAAAAACTAAAAAAATACTATACTACTTACACATTTTCTTTATCATAGTTTTAATTACCACCACCAGGACTGTGTTTTTAAAGATATTATTGATTTTAACTATAATTAAATGCTTACCAATGCGTTTAAAATCAATAGTTTATTCTATCCTCTAAAAAGCAAATAATTCTACTAAACTTTCAGAATACGCAATATCAGGATTTAAAGATAGCCCGAAATTAATTTTAATAATTAATTGGTAATGATTCAGTATAGTATGGCAGGAAAGCAAAAATCAGTTATTTTTATACAAAGTACTTTAAAACCTTCTAAACAAATGTAATCATTATTAATACTATATTTAAACCAAGTTTATAAATCTGTTATGAAAAATATTAAAGCATTATGTATAAGCAATGAATTGAATACTCAGTAAAAACTAAACTACATGATATAAATAACAGACACCTTAATTCAATAGTTGGGTTTACGATCATAGAAAGAATGACAAAAAGGGGAAAATGACAAAATCCAATAGCTAATATTTATTGCACTGTATACTCTGATATCCAAAGACAGATCTTGGAAACAAATCTTAACTGAACATGTAAGCAATATACTCAACATTTCTAAGCTGCAATCCACTGAGAAAAATAAATAAGGAATATCTTTATATAAATGATTTTTTCCCCGTATTTTGGGCTAATATTTTTTCCTAAGTAAACATACTTTAAGAAGTTATTCTAAGGAACAGGCATTAGAAACATCTACTATACTCCAGTGTCATTTTATTTCATGCTCTAATATTAAAAAGATGCAAGAAAACTTAATATCAAACTTTCAAAAAAGCTTATCAGCGGTATTGGACACACTGCCTAACACTGTCATGCAAAAAATCCGTAACATTCTCTGAATTTATTAAATCTTTCTGATGAATGATCCTCAAAATGTATTTTTAGAGTAGCACAGTGAAATAGAAAAGTATTTTTTTCAGGATCAGGCAACTGTCTCATTTTAGATGACCTACTTATCAAGAAGTCCTCAAGACCACCACAGTGGTCGTCTTATAAATAATAAAAATAACTGAAACCACTCATCTTAAATATGCATCAATGGGCCTTTTTTTAGGCCAAACAATAATTACAGATTTTAACAAGTAGCACCATTCTCATTAGAAATCTGGTTTTAAAGTAAAACATACCAAGGTTTTATATGGATTATAAGTGGCCAACTTATTTAAAAAAAAAAAAAGCTTCTATCTAATATGTTGTTTTGTATTGTTAAATATAAAATTCTAAGTTAACCCAGAAAAAAATTCAATTTTCAAAAGAATTTTCAGCTACAAGTATTTTAAGAAGCAACATGACAAATAATCCAATATTTAAACCTTTAGTGATATAATTTTTTCTGTTAATTGAGCTTATGATAAAAATGATAACAGTATTACAGACATACTGTACCATATGGAAAACGGTACATATAACATTTTATCATTTTAAAACAAATTACTGAAAGTTATGACTAGTAAAAGAAGTCCTGGTGTGCAGTGGTTAAGTCCTTGGCTGCTAACCAGAAAGGCTGGAAGTTTGAATCCACCAGCTGCTCCTTGGAAATCCTATAGGGCAGCTCTACTCTGTCTTACAGGGTCGCTATGAGCCGGAATCAACTAGATGGCAAAGGATTTGGTTTGGTTTAAGTGTAATCTTACTAGTTACAAATAATGTAACTTGTTTCTTTTTATGAAAATTGCTCCTTAAGTACTTTCAATACATTGATTTGAATACCTACTCTTCAGAATTAATAAATGTTACAAAAAACACATAAAAAAAAGCTAACCCCATGTTGGTTATTTATAAGTTCTGTTCTAAACTCTAAAGGAATAACCTGTAATGAGACATTCACTATAAGTGACAAAACTATGGAACTCTCCCTAACCGTCTGTATTCAGACATTAATAATACCATAAATAAATCTTTCTTATATTATGCCTAATAACACCATTTATAAAAAACGTAAGTATGCAAATGGTAAATGAGGCTTAATGGCATAGTAAAAACAAGAATAAACGTTTGTATGATAATTAACAGTCACCTAAAGAATTTTAAATTTATGAAAGTATTACATGCTTGCTTGACTGACAACATGACACATAGAATCGTATGTCATGTTATCAGATTCAAGGTCACTGTTAGGAATGGTAACTATCTGTGCCCTACTGTAATACACTAATATTTCCAGGGACTAATGAGGTTCCTCACTATTCCATTGAGACGTTTTCTATTTAACTGTTGAATAACTGGTAATTCTTCAATCATTTCCCTCTTCATTACCACTTTTCAGTGGCTGACTTTCTATTAGATACTTGACCAAGGAAAAACTGAAGAATGCCAGAAAGCCTGTCCACCTGTATTAAAAACATATATATATGATAATTATGTGTGTGTGTGTATATACACACACATATATATGATAATTTTAAGTCAACAGATTCTGGCTAAGGGTGACTTATTCATACTATACAGAATAAAGAGTAGGAACTTCCTAACAGTTATTTCCTTCAAAAATTTTTTCCTTATTTTAATATTCACAGATATGTTCCGGGTGGCCAACAACCATGGAACTCTATAAGGCAAGTGGGATGTTACTATCTATAATAAATTTAATCAGAAAAACAATACCTCTCTGAATTATAACCTTGTTCAAAAACAAGTAGGCAAAAATTCAGTGAATTTACATGCTGATAATTTGAACCTAATATAATTAAGCACACATATCTTAGTCCTCCCTTCTACAGGTTATATGATACTTTGGCTAACATATGATCAGACTAATTTAATAATTCCAAATACATAATGGTTTTGTCTACATGGTAAAAAAAAAAAAAATCAAGAAATAGTTGAACCAGCAATCTTTCATAAACGTCAGTAATTGGTTCGAGATTAGAGATGTCAGTTGAACTCACAGTGTTAATGGCTATAGCACTTGTAGCTGAACTGTTTATTCATTTTTAAACTGCAGTTTGAAAATAAATGCTATATAACTATTAATCATGTTTATTTTATAATCAGCTCTCTCCATCACGCCAGAAAGATAGGAGAACAGGAAGCAATGGGCCACTCTACTACTTTCCATGCCCTCTATAACCCAGAGAATTCCCTGATCTAGAAATTTCTAACCCAAGAATTCTGGATTTAAGATGTTGATCAATTCCAATGATCATATAAAGTTGACAGGTCAAAGTTAAAAACCTGCACCTATCACTGACACTCCTTTTTTAATGTTACCATTTTATATAATGTATGGAAATCAGAGCAAATAATCTCTGTTGGCCCACTGCTTCTCAACTGAGGAGTATCTATGTGTGTATACTGGTGCTGGAGTGGGGGCTGGTTTACAAAAATTTGAGACCATTCCATATATTAGATTCCCTACTCTGAACGTACCAGAATCTTGTAGGATGGGGTAGTGGATGGCCCATCTCAGATTGAGAAATACTGAGCCAGACTTAGCAAAGAAGATGTTTATGGTATGTTATCAATACATATATAAAGAATGTTACAAATATTTTTAAAATCTTGGAATTATCTTAGACTATAAAGGACTTAGTACATAGTCTCAAATCTATAAATATATTTAGGGAGCTTCCTTTGAACATAAAAAACAAAAACAAAAACCCCTCAAGATCTCTCCAGAACTGATTTACATAAAATTGTAGACAACAAGATGTCTGTGTCTCAAATCTTTTTTTAATTTTGCAAAATATGAATTATCATGTTGTCTTTCTACATAATTAACATCTTTAAGAAATCTCTACATATTTGCTTGTGTCAGATTCTTATTTAGAAACTCATTTACTTCATATTTGATCAATTTTGAAAGCCTACTTTAGGATTACTTTTTTTTCCAGTCAAAATATAAAAGACATCTTATCATTTTATTAGTTTAGTTGGTTACAGAAATTTATGTGAACACTTCTAAAGCTTTAAGGTCAAAGCCAAAAAAAAAAAAAGAAAAAAACCCAAACAAACAGAAAAGCAGAGCAGCGATAGCAGGAACAGCAGCACAAAACATGCAATAAATGTAGTAATACATCACAAAAATGCCAGCATGTTCTGCAACCACAGGCAAAAAGGATAGGAGGTAGGGCAGAAGGGGTAATGGGTACACAAAGTACAATCATCTCTTACACGTCTGCCTTTGCTAGCTGGAGTACAGGATGAAGAGCGCTTCAACAAAGAAAGGAGAATACTGTATGTTACAAATATTTATACACATTACACTCTCAATGACTTCTAGTGTATTAATAAAGTATATAAATATACAAACAAAGCCACATTTTTGGGTAGATTGAAAGTACACTTGTTTTCAAGAAAAACTGGTGGATAAGACAGTAAAAACAAAAAAACAAAACAGTTGCTCAGACTAGGTCTAAAGGTGATAATATAGTTATCATTGGACCATGCACAAACAATGACTCACAAAATAATGCTCCATACACAAGTGGTGGACAATTCCTTTTCTGGAAAGGTTTGCAGTGGTAAATTGAAACATACCAGAGAAAAAAAGGACCTAAATAATTCTGATTCAGTGCTGACAGGCATTTAACAAAATATTTAATTAACTGGCTTTGCTTCAACCATTTACCTACCAAGTTTTTAGTCTTTTCAAAGATGGCATTTTAAATACTAAGAGCTAAATTACAGCTTCAGAATTATTGATAATGGACTAAAACAAAAAGTTACTTCAACAATATCATCCATCCTGACTATACATTAGGCTTAGTCAAAAGAGGGACCTTCACTTTTCTGACATTAAAGAATTAAGTAAAAAAAAGTAGCAATTATCTCAAAATACTTTTCAAGTTTTTGAAACTTTCTGTAAACAGCAGAGTTTCTCAAATATGAACCATACCTACTTAAGTAATTTGTTATATGCAATCCAAACTAATATTTATTCAGAGTTTATGTCAAATATTATGCAGATATATGGATTAAAAGATAAATAGGGCACTCTGTGCACCTCCAAACAGTTCACACACTGGTAGAAAAGATAATATGCTAGCAACAACATGACAAACGCTATAACACATATATGTATATAAATATATATATATAAGATTTTTATGGGAACCTACAGGAGGGAATTTATAAACTGGGTCTACAAGAATTAAAGACGGTTTCAAACAAAAGTGAAAACTTGAAGGACGAGAAGCATCATTCAGAATTATCAGTTTTATTTTTACAATAACTCTGGCAGACAGGTAGACAGGAACTATTATTTCTTTCTACAGGAAACTGTAATAGAAGGTGACTTAACACTGTCCTAAAGAGTATGAGTCAGAATCAACTCAACAGCAATGGGTCTGGTTTTTTCTTTTTAAAAAAAGAGTTATTAGAAAATCAGGATTAGAAGACCTGCAGATTTCTAAACAAGCTTTTGTTCCTTATCCCAGTCAGTCTTCCATTATTAACACTAAAGTCTCCAAGTTCAAACCCGGTTACAGTCCCTTCCTTATTAACAGGAAGTACTTTTCTCCCTGTCCAAAATGAAACTCGTCGCTTTACCCGTTAAGCCTTTCAATAATTATCACACATGGGGCCGACTAAATCTAAGCCCCATAAAATGAATACAGTCACCCTGATTCTGATCCCTGCCTATGTCTTCAAACTCATTTCTCATCAACCCATCTCACCCTTTCCGCTTTCAGCAAACTGAACTGGAATCTCCCTCTGTTCCCCACCCCCACTTCCGACTAACTATGCTCTGTGTACCTAGCATATACTACATGCCCTTTTATGCAGCTCTACTTTTGTTTTGTTGACCAAACTCAGATGTGATGGTCCAGCCTAGGCAATATTTCTTTCAGAAAGCCTTTCTGGACCCTCCTGGTTCAGGTAGGTATTTCTCCTTTGTGCTTCGCGATATGCAGTCCATACCTTTTATTAGTGTATTTCCCATGTAGTATTATAAATATCTGTTTGTTTATTTGCCTTTTCCACCAGACTGTCAGATCCTTAAGGGCCAGAAATATCGTATTATGCTTAGCACAAAGCCTGTATATTAAAAAGTTCTCAATAAATGTTGAATGAATACTTCTGAACGGCCACATTTCTTATGGAACTTACCACTTTTCATGCTGCATAGTTCATAACTGTGTATTTATTTTTCCTATTAATAAGTATTTTGAGGTCTAGGTCTGTATCTAATTATCTTTGTATACAACATTGTGCACAGTATAGCACTACACATGTAAAATGTACTAAAATGTTTAACGTAGAGAAACTTTTATTTTTTGGCTATCCCTACTTCTTGACCAGAGTGTGCTAAAACCATGAAAAAGAGCATGAATAACTCAAAAGTAAATATGTTATCACTATACTAAAAACAAGTCAAAATGAACACCGCTTAAAATTATCTCTGAATATGAAAGACAACATATTTTCTAAGCTGGGATTGTTTAAAAGCTAATAATGATATGAAATTGCCATAGCAATAATATCCTACCTAGAAACCAGATATCTACATTTATATTTTTAATAGAAAAGCATGAATTTTACTTTTTCTTGATGATGCAATTAGAGAAAACCAACTAATCTGTCTCTTCCCTCACACATACACCTTCAAACACCATGATTTTCTATAAACATTGAAAATAGTTTTCATAGCAAACACTGAAAACCAGCAGTTTGTCTTAATATGTAATCAGATACCACTTAAAAACATGTATTTCATATCTAGGTCTATGAATTGCCACCAGAATTTTAAGGCTGGAATATGGAGGTAAGCACGCAAGCAGAAACCCAAGTAATTTATCTTACAGACATATAATTTGACTAACAGTTTTTAAGGTTCAGTTAATAAATTTCAAAGGTCTTATTTAATAGAATACCAGACATATGCACTATATAGTCATGTTTCTACCTAGACTGCCTAAGTATATTACAATATACAATAATATGTACATGTAATATACATATAATATACAATATAATAACTGCCAAATTGAGGCAGGATTGTGTATGATGAGCTTCTGAAGTGTGAGACCTTCAAGTTGGGTTGTTTTAAATATATCGATGCAGTTTATTCCTCAGATGGAGCTAGGCATGGCTTTGGCCATAGGATTCAAAAATCTTTACAATGCATGTTTTAAAAATCTGTCTTCCACTAACTCTCAATTATGATAAATTTTCCCCAAATACAGCTAAAACTATGCTGCCAAGCCTCAGATTTCTGTGATTGGTTATGATAGATGTGAAAGCAGATAAGGGAGAGAACAATGTTAAAAGCAAGAGATGCATGAAGGAAGCCAGGAGCCAGGGCTGAAATTAAAAATTTCAGGACATCTCAGCAATATTTTATATGAGGTCAAAACCAAGACTAGGACTCAGCCTGCCAACATTCTCAGCCTACTTGCTTCTCTTATATGCTAGAATATAAGAAATGAAAACAATAGTAGAAGAACAAGACAGAAGGTACTATCTCTATTTCTTTATGTCTAACCTTTATATGATACTGTAAAAACCTGTGAAAGCTGGAACATATGTAAGGTGGAAACCTGTCAGAGAAGGAAAACTCGAATATTTCCCACAAAAATGAACGACAGAAAAGTGGTAAGGCTGCACCCTGTCAAAGGTGGAAAACCTGTGAGACCTGGAAAAACAAATCAGTTCAATCAAGTTCTGGCTCTCATAGGTTTCACTGCAGTACTTTAATTCCTTGATTTACTCTTCCCTTAGCACACCAGAGTAAGGCAACCTCCAAAAAGCAGGTGGAGTATGTTCCCATTATGCCAGGCAAGTGAGCAGTTTCAATTTTTGTGAACTGGTCCTAAATGAATATAGAATTATAATTTAATAAAACTTGAAACTTACCTCGTACATATTTAATATTCTGACAGTATATTTATTAAATATAAAGAATAAGTAGTTCATTTATAGGACTACAATTAGTATTACCTTTAATGTAGTCAAACCAAGATTTTTTGGTTCAGTTGAAAAGAAGAAAATGAACTGAACAAAGTAGGAAGTTGCTACAAGGTTGATCTGATGACCCGTGGATCTGTTACCATCAGGACGAAGGAAATGGATGGGAGAGAAAAGTGAGAACTCCAAGCTATGGAGCTTCATTTGCCCTTCATCCTGTTTGTTAGCTGGAGAATAAGGTTGGCCCTAATATGGATTATCAAAGGCAGTCCATGATTGGGCATGTGGGTTTGGGAGAAAAGATGAGGGTAGAAGAGAAGGTAATTTCCACAGAAGGGATCCTGGTATCTGTTTTACTGCTTTCTTAACACCTCATCTGGGAGTGCCTTACCATAGAGACTACCTAATCAAAGTGGTCTCAGTTTCCTTTTAAATTAACTCAAATCCCTTTTTATCTGTCCTAAAGAATGTCATACATAACCCCTTTATCACCACTTCCCTTCTCCCCCAAAGAGAATCCTAGTAAGTTACTCTTTTGTGATAAATAATGGTTAAAACTACTTGGCTAAACATTTTCCAAGTTCTTTTCTCCTTTAAAAGTCAATGACTCTACATGTAGGAAAGCTCAAATGCCTAAGTGCTCCTGAGTTACAGAAGCAGAGCGTTGAGAATGTATTCTGCTTTACCTGGTTGCCTTCATCTTGTTTTCCCAGGGGAGAGGAAGGGATTGGTGCTACATATACTCCTTCTCTTCTTATACATGTGACTTAAAAGGAAAACATCCTGTTCTGAACATCTTTCATAACTGCCAAAAATCCCAGTATTCATTTGATTGCTGAATTAACAGGCAAAAACATATGGTATTGTTTTAAATAAATAAATCATAGTTATAATAGGCCTGTGTGGGAGAGAGTTAAGAAGAGAAGTAGAAGGTAATTTTGGAGGAGAAGATGCACCGGTGGAAAAGCTTTGAATAGTCAGAGGGCAGCTTGAAGGCATTGGGCTCCCCGGCAAGAGGGAGAAGGTAAATGACATGTGAACACCAAAGAAAACTCCCTTTTGCTTAATGCTATTCTTATTCCTCCTATTCCTACAGCTTCCAGCTACAGTCAAATTTTAGGTCTTCAATATAATCTTCCTCCTTTCTACAGCAATGAGACAGAAAACAGAATAGAATGACCAGATGGATGCTTATTATGGGTTAGTTAAACATTAGAGTCCACTTACTGTACTCTTCTTATTACATTTATGCACATGGCACACCAGTCTAACTAGTATGGCACATAAGAACAATCAAGATTTGATTCATTCCTTAAAAATCCAAATGCCTAGCAGAAAGGAAGCTATAGAACTTGAGTTTTATACTAAATATCATGGATGCTGAACCCAAGCATGCCAGAGACAGAATTCTATTATTCAAAACATCGTTCTACTTTGACTTTGTGGATAAAGTGGATGATAACTCTGGAAAGGATGGTCATGGCTGTGAACTACGACGAGAAACAAAGAGGCTTGTGCCATAAAGTATAAATTGAGAATATAAAATATTAAAAAGTGGGAGATCACTGCTGGCCTTCCTCTTGACAGATAAAAATAATTTCCCACATTGTAATAAATTGACAATTCCAGAGAAAAGTATAGAGTGATTCATACTGGTGGTGGGTGGAAGGCTCAATGGTGAAGAGCTAAGAAAGTATCAAAATGAAACTGAATTGATGGGAAAAAGAAAAAAAAAAAAAAAAAGGAAATAAAAGAATATAGTAAGAGAGGGGAATCAGCCTATTAACAGTAAGCAAATAATAACCAATATCAGTGAGGGCATTACACATATTGTTTCTTTAAATCCTCAGACAACCTCATGAGATTGGTGCTATTATCATCCCTATTTGTCAGATGAGCAAACTGGGGCACAGAAGGTTAGGTGATTGCCCCAAATCATATACTTAGAAAGTAGTAGAGGCAGGATTTGAACCAGCTTATGTGTTTAACCAATAAATTGAGAGAATGGAGCTTAGGAAGCAAATGAGGGAATACTACATCTTTTAAGAACGAGGGCCTGACTCACAGAGATTCAGGCAGCCTTTGTGAACGCAACCCCTTTTTACTTTTTTGCCAGGAGTTCCTTTACACTGCTGTGGGAGGAAAGGGGATGGAGAGAAGAGTTTGTTAGAAAGAAAAATGAAAATGGTTTCCTAGTGGAAAGAACAATTAAAATAATTTACTCAAATTTCTTTCTATTCTGTGAATGATATCTGTATGGAAATACCATATTGAGTGTTTTAATATACTGAACACCAGATTATAACATGCAATATCATTGTACATAAAGACAGTTCTCTTTTTAACACATTGTAGAATCCACCAGAATAAATTCTTTATCTCAAGAATAATAAAATAGTTTCCATTTAGAAGCAAAATATACACACTTTGGTATAACTATTTTAAACATATAAAAATCACTTTTTTTGTTAAATAATAACAAATATTCCAAATCAAGAGGTTCCTATAGTAGAAAATTGTTCTGTATAGACTTCTGAATATAATACATATTCTATTTAACAAAACATAAGAATAAACATTTAAAAATTTTTCCTTGGTTTTAAAAACAGTTCAAATGTATTTGAACCCACTTTATTTCCCGATTTCTGAAAAGAATGAATTTTAAACAGAATAATAAAATGCCTTACAACAAGGATTATTATGCTGTTTAATGTGGAATAAAGACAATGTATATGCCAGGCAGTTCTATAAAGAGAATTAATGACATATATTTTATAAGAACTTCTAAATTATTAAATCTATAGAATTAATTCAGGAGAGAAAATGATAATGCAGTCAATTTATAGTATATATATTAATTAAAATCACTTTCCATCTTAGAAGAGAAATTCTGTCAGCATTAAAAATTGATCTGTACTCTATTATTGTGTAATGATAAAACATATTAGAGAATTTAATAACGAATAACCTTTTCTGATTACATCAGAGGATTTATTTTTAAGTAACAGAAATTAAATAGTAAAGTGCTGAAAAGAAGAGGGGAAAGTAAAATAGAAATCATCATGAAAAAGAAAAATGAGCAGTTATTTACATATAGAGTGACAAAAATCAAATAAGCATCCTGGCCTTCAGAAATGTTTACAAAGAATGGAAATAAAGAGATTCTCTGATGGCCAAATTATTTTTCAAAGTATATTTTTTACTTTATTATGCTTAATGATAAACACTTCATTATACTTGAGATAAGAAAGAAGCACATTTTGGCCCACAGAAAAATTCTGAAGTGTGATATTTCTAAAACTGACTGCATTACTGGGAAATTCTTCAAATCAATTCACTGATCTCTTTTACTGAAGGATGCATGGGTTTGAAAAATCAAAGACTTACGTCATCCAAAAAATCAATCAGTGAAGATGAGGAAGAAGAAAAGGAATCCTATTTAAAGAATACAGCAATAAAAAAATAGAAAATATGGATGAAGCAATTTAATAAGAACAAATAATAAATCAAATATTTTGTAAAACAATTGAAAGGCAAATGACAATAATTCAAATAAATGAGAAAAGCAGTCACTGTCATTGTTTCTCAAGAAACTCAGAAATTTATTATTTTGAAAGTGATTTTTTTCCTTTTCCCAAAGGAATGAAATATAATTTATATACTATGCTCAAAATTTATTAAAATGAAGCTCATGGCAAATCATTAATAATCAAATTAAATGTAAGCACTTTAGAATGTAACAACTAAAAGTAAGCAACCCTGCTTCTAATTCTTCCCACTAGAATGTAATAAGCTCTTTGACGAAGAAACACCGCTGTATCTCCCACACCTAGACAGTGTCTTGCAAAGAGATACACAATTATTATCTGTTGAATAAAGATATGATCACTAACTTAAAGTTTCTAAGACAAAAATATACCTGGTATCACAAAATTGATTTTTTTCAGCAAATCATTTAAGTTTCAAGGAATGACAAAGAGTCACATAATCACATTTCATTATTAGGAAATCTGCCTAATAAAGCCTATGTAATACTTTTAACAAAAAACATTTCTTACTGTATACTTTATAAAAAAAAAAAAAAAAAAGAGCCAGCAATGCCCTATTGCGAACTTGGACGTTTTCACTTGCTTTTTGACTCTATGCTTTGGATTAAAAAGAAGTGTCAAACTAATTTCAAAAGTTGGAATCTATTCTGTGCTTACTGTTTCTTAGGGGAGGAGATAAGATTGCTTTTAAATTTAATAATGACTCTGATGTTTAAGACCTTTCTTAGACGTTTTATTAAATATATATGTGATTATAATTTACATAAAAATGCAGAACATATTCCTTTCCTAATATGTTTTTGTTTAGGTAAGATTCTAGGTCCTCTTATGTGGGATGTGATAAAGGTGTTATTGCAAATAAATTTTAAATCACAAAGTGAGTTCTAAACTGAACCAGAGAGGATATTTTAAAAGTTTAGTACTTACTTCAAATTGATCCCCATCGGTAGGCGTATTCAAAAATGCCAAGAAAGAATGCTGTGAGTCTTGGTGCTCTATACCTAGAAAACAGCAGCAACTTTTTTTAAACTAGAACGATTAAAATTAATTTTCATGGATAACCTTTCCTGTCTGAATCTATTAAAAGCTGTTCACAAACTACTGTATTTCAAAGATGATCAATATTACTAACTACATATTTAAAAAACTAAATATACATAAGTGTTTCTTGAAATATAACTTTGTAATTAAACTACATCAGCTCCCACGAAATACTACTTGTTCTTGAGTTACTTGAGTTCTTTGGTTTCTTTTCCTATATGTCACTGCTGTTGGTTGCAGTCGAGTTGATGCTGACTCATGGTGACCCCACGTGTGCACAGCAGAACTGTCTCATAGGGTTTTCAAGAAGCAGATCACCAGCTTTGTCTTCTGAGGCACCTCTGGGTGGGTCTGAACAGCCCACCTTTTGGCTAGTGGTGGAGCACTTAATCATTTGTGCCACTCAGGGACTCCTTTTGCCATACAGTACATCATAAAAAAATACATTACATCTTTTGGTAGACTTGAGAGAATTAAAAAAATAGAATTTAAAAAACGTATATCTTAGTTTTCTAAGTGAATTTGTCACCAAAAAGCATTTGTTTTGAAATACTCTTACCAAGCATACAGTATGTACTGACTAATATAAATAATCTCTTGTAAGACAGAAATTTAGTGATAAAAAAAAAACTTAATTATGAAAAAACTTGTGTGAAGGTATTAACCTGATTCAAGGTATTGTTTTAAAATTGACAGAATGAAGAATCTAAACCCTAATTTTTCTCAGATGAATTTAAAAAATGTCATGCACATCTCTTGGCTATGGTATTAATTTTAGATGCATAATTTCCAAAATAACTCTTAAAACATGCATATAGGGACATTCAAACACTAGAGAGGAAAAACCAGAAACAACCAAGCACAGATTTTTTATTTCCAGATCCTTAGCAACTGGCATCAACTGTTATCATCGTTAGGTGCTGCCAAGTCAGTTCTGACTCACAGCAACCCTATGTACAATGGAAGGAAACACTGCCCAGTCCTGCGCCTTTCCCATGATCATTGTTATGCTTGAGCCCATTGTTGCAGACACTGTGTCAATCCATCTCGTTGAAGGTCTTCCTCTTTTTCGATGACCCTCTACTTTACCAAGCATGATATCCTTCTCCAGAGACTGATCCCTCCTGATAACATGTCCAAAGTATGTGAGACATAGTCTCACCATCCTTGCTTCTAAGGAGCACTCTGGCTGTACTTCTTCCAAGACAGATTCGTTCGTTCTTTTGGCATATTCAATATTCTTCGCCAACACTATAATTCAAAGGTGTCAATTCTTATTCAGTCTTCCTTATTCATTGTCCAGCTTTTGCATGCATATGAGGTGACTGAAAACACCATGGCTTGGGTCAGGCGAACCTTAGTCTTAAAGGTGACGTCTTTGGTTTTTAACACTTGAAGGAGGTCTTTTGGAGCAGATTTGTCCAATGCAATGCATGTTTGATTTCTTGACTGCTGCTTCCATGGGTATTGACTGTGAATCCAAGTAAAATGAAATCCTTGACGACTTCAATATTTTCTCTATCATGATGTTGCTCATTGGTCCAGTTGTGAGGATTTTCATTTTATGTTGAGGTGTAACCCATACTGAAGGCTGTGGTCTTTGATTTTCATCAGTAAATGCTTCAAGTTCTCTCCACTTTCAGCAAGCAAGGTTGTGTCATCTGTATAATGCAGGTTATTAATGAGTCTTCCTCCAATCCTGATGCCCTTCTTCTTCATTTAGTTTAGCTGCTTGGATTATTTGTTCAGCATACAGACTGAATAAGTATGGTGCAAGGATACAACCCTGATACACACCTTTCCTGACTTTAAACCATGCAGTACCCCCTTGTTTTGTTTGAACAACTGCTTCTTGGTCTATTTACAGGTTCCTCATGAGCACAATTAAGTGTTCTGGAATTCCCATTCTCTGCAATGTCATCCATAATTTGTTATGATCCACACAGTCAAATGCCTTTGCATAGTCAATAAAACACAGTTAAACATCTTTCTGGTATTCTCTGCTTTCAGCCAGGAACCATCTGACATCAGCAATGATATCCCTGGTTCCACATCCTCTTCTAAATCTGGCTTCAATTTTTGGCAGTTCCCTGTCAATGTACTGTTGCGCCGCTTTTGAATGATCGTCAGCAAAATTTTACTTGTGTCTGATATTAATGACATTGTTTGATAATTTCCACATTTGGTTGGATCACCTTTTTTTGGAATAGGCATAAATATGGATCTCTTCCAGTCGGTTAGCCAGGTAGCTGTCTTCCAAATTTCTTGGAGTAGACAAGTGAGCACTTTCTTCCTGCATCTGTTTGCTGAAACATCTCAATTGGTATTCTGCCAATTCCTGGAGCCTTGTTTTTCGCCAATGCCTTCAGTGCAGCTTGGACCTCTTCCTTCAGTACCGGCATCAACTAGTTACATGCTTTTCATGTTACTCTCTAATAATAAACAAAGTTAGGACCCACTGGGTGGCACAAATGTTTAAGTGCTGGGCTACTAGCTGAAAGGTTGGCAGTTTGAATCCACCCAGTGCTGTCTTGGAAGACAGGCTTGGTGATCTGCTTCTGAAAGGACACAGCCTTGAAAACCCTATGGAGCAGTTCTACTCTACACACATGGGGTTACCATTAGTCAGAACTGACTTGATGGCAACTAACAACAACATCTTAGTTACCAGGTAAGGCTCTATGTTCAGAAATTCATTCAGTCTGTAAATATTTATGGAGAGCCTATTATGTGCCAGGTACTGACTTAGGTACTGGGGATATAACAGTAAACAAAGTAGAAAAAAAAAAAAATCCTTGTCCTCATTAAGTATACATTATATTAAAGTAGTATAAACATGATGTCATAACATACAGTGAAATTTTATTATTCTGCAGTATTCAAAATACAAATACAAGGCTATAGATTAACATGCGTTCTTAAAGCAGTCTGATAATTTTTTTCAAGTTTACATCTATTCTAAAAATGGTGCAGTCAATGTCACCTAGTGTAGTATTCTGCATTGGTCTTTTTTCTACACAAATTGCCTCAAAGACTGCAGGGCCTCCATGTCTTATGTATTCTTTTCCCTCTTCTCACTAAATAATGTATACCCCTTCCCACTCTTCATGAATTAAAACTCAGCTTGGTTCTTGTTTTAGCATGGATGGCTTGTACCCCTAATCTGAGTTCCTATGTACTTTTTCTGGGTTCCTTACCTTTTCCTGGTCATTAAATTCACTCAACAACAATTTACTGAATATCTACATTTAATGACTTTTCACGTTAGCTCCTTTATGTGGCTACCCTCTGCACTCCACAATTTTAACAGCAGTTTCAGAAACTCAGCTCCTTTACCGCACATTGTGTCGCAGGGCTAGGGAAGGACAGGGAAGCACTTAGGCACAGCAGAAACCCACTGCCTAACTCAACATTCAGTCCTTTGTCAGGAAAATGAACTTCTAATATCTGCCTAGAAGATATCCCTTCATTAAAAAAAAAAAACAAACATTCTGAACTTCTTTTTATTAAATCTTCACATACTTAATGCTTATTATTATGGAAGGAAAACTTAAGAAGTTCATGTAATAGAATCATCGAACAATTTTGAGTTAGCTTTCACATTAATGGAAAAACGCTCAAGTCAAGTTTTTAAGAAAATGGTAATAATCTTGGGAATTTCCACAGGGTAAGCAATCTAAGAATCAAACATGGAAGAAGATACTGAGATGCCAAAATAATTCTTCCCTACTGAATTGACTTTTAATACTGAAGCAGATTAATCTGAAGTTATTTCATACATTATTTCCTCAACTACTCTGAGAGTGAATTACCCCCAAGATTATGTACATTTTAGGAATATAAGAAGTGCTAGTAAATACTTATTTAAGTATCTTTACCAGTTCTTACAGTTAACACACTCTGTCATTGTCAGAGTAATTACCTCATACTATAACATTTGAGAATATGATAAAATATATAAAATTTTCTTTTCAATTACTAAACTATTATTCATGAAATAGTCCATGACACTGAAAAAACAGTTAAACTTATGGCAATGTGACTTTTTCTGTTACTATGAAATCTTAAAACAATGAATATTAAACAAAACAAAATGACTCAGAGAACAGTCTACCAAATGTGTGTGTGCTTAACACATACAATACATATATTAAAAAATGAAAGAAAAAAAAATGAGCGCCAGAATTGCTTATGTGAGCAATTCTCCAACCTATACAATAAGTTGACTGTTACATAATAAAATGTACTCATAGCAGAATAGTAAGTCCTGATTGATGCAAACACACGTTCCCATACCCTTTTCAGATCTAAGCTCTTCAGTGTCCTTTATCAGGTGTTCGATTTCTGCTAGCAGTTCCAAGTTCTTCTTCTCTGAATCTTTTAGTTTACTTAAATAAAGGACAAAAAAAAAAAAGTCATTAATTTTAATTGTTGGTTAGTGAGCCACCTTGTTTGTAATTGGACTTATTTTGTTGAAATGTCAAGATAAATTGAAAAAAATAAACCCACTGTGGATGAGTCTATTCCGACTCATAGAGACCCTATAGGACAGAGTAGAACTGCCGTACAGGGTTTCCAAGGCTGTAATCTTTATGGAAGCAGACTGCCACATCTTTCTCCCATGGAGCGGCTAGTGGGTTCAAACTGTTGACCTTTCAGTTAGCAGCCGAGTGCTTAACCACTGGGCCACCAGGACTCCTTCAAGATGAACTAGGGGAGGGGAAATCCAGCCTGTCATCTCTCTTTATGTACATAAAGGTTTACTGGAACTCAGTCGTGCTCATTCATTTGTGTATTGTCTATGACTGCTTTTCCACTACAATAGAAGAGTTGAGTAGTTGTGATAGAGACTATATGTCCTCAAAGCCTAAAATATTTACCACCTGGCCCTTTATAGAAAAAAGTTTGCTGATCCCTGAACTAAATTATTAAATTAAAAAGACGCCATAAAATCAAAAGTTAATTTTAGAATTCTGTTAAGAGTTCTTTCATAAGGATCCATGAAAGTGGAGCAAATACATGAGTAAGTTCATAATTTTCAGTGTGACTTGTATCTTTGATTCATGAACAAATGTGTGTCTTCATATGTCTGGGGCATATGAAGAAAGATCATACCTATTCCAAATTACAACACAGAAAATGACATTCAGCACTTTTTATGCTGGGATCATTCATATTCTCCAGAAAAAGCTTTCTTCCCTTTTCACTATCACACAAGCCTATTTAAGCAAAGAATATTTAATTTATGTCTCAATTATTTACAGCAGAAAGTTTATAATTCAACAGGGGTGCCATGAATCTGACCTCTTATTTGATCCAAAACATTAATGACTGCAGTTAAGGACTAAGACTTCTCACCATTAAAAATTGAATTTATGGCCTTATATTTCTTCTCATAAACTCAATGCTTTCGGAATCTTTGGTATTTCAAACAGCAAATGGATTTTTATAACTATATTTTCATTTGTGACTTGAACTTTGCATTGTTCCTCTATATCACCTATATTGACTTATTGTTGAACCATGTTTGTAACTAATCCGATTATGATTATCATTTTATCATTTATGCATCCAGAGTATAATTTGCTCTATTCTTGTGATAAGAATTGAATGAATGCATTCATTAGCTAAATGCCCCAGAGATTCTGGAATGTACTTTTTAAAATACACATAAGAACATGAAAAACAATAATTGTAATTAAAATACATTACATTATTATGAAATTTACCATCAACAGAATCTTCATTGTAAAAGGTCTATGGTAGAGGCTACAATTTTCAGATCACTGTACTGTGTTCTGACTATATGTTACATTTTTATACTAATGTAGTGTTCTTGAACATGAAAGACTTTTGGTTTAATAAAATGAAATTTGAGAATCAACTAAATGTACAAATAAGGGGAAAAGTTAATAATGGTATATTAATTAATACTGTTAATTCCACTTTATGAAGAAGCCAGAGAAAAACAAAGCTGTATTAAAATCCCATCACTAGAGATACGAGTTGAAAGCAGCTATTCATTTTCAAATCTTTATAACTTTTTATGGTCTTTTTTTTTAAGTGATAGGCAGGAAATTAAACATGTAATTTCTCTTCAAATATTTTTTGACAAACTTAGAAATTATTCTAGTAGTACTATATTATTAAATCTTACCATTCTGTTATGATGTTAGATGCTTTAACTTTATTCAGCTCTTCTTGAATGGCCTGTTTGGCTCTTATTTCTGCATCCAGAGCTGACTGCAACTCCAATCTAGCTGACATATCCAGTTTTGCAAAACGACGCATCTTCCAGGGCATATCCTATGAAATAATATGACTATGTTTTTAGCTCCCTGTGATTTTATTTTTAACATTAAAATTTATTAATCGAAGTGAATTTGGGAGCTACGCGAAAGCACTGTCTCTCTCTAATAACAGAATACAACAGAAATATTTTTTATGAAAATATATTATTTTTCATTAAATTCAGAAATAATTGTAAAAGACACATACAAAAGAGTTCATTTTTTATAGTTATTACCAATAATGGCTACTCCTACAAATTACAGTTAAGTAGCTATGTTTAATGTTTTCCTAACCTGAAAAAGACCTGGGCTAACGGATTTCTCATGAAAAAGTTTAGCGTAGGCTGAAGCCCAGAAAAACCGATATGAGTAATCAGATTTTCACTTTTGTTTTTGAGCCTTCTTTTTCTAATATGATATGCCTCCATGCAAAATGGCAGAGCTTACTGTTGCCCGTGTACCCAAGCTGGAATTTCTTAATGCTTCCAATTCTTCAGTCATTTTAGAGGCTAAGGCCTGAAGATATCCTCGGGCATCCTTTTCATCACTGACCCTAAAACATATATAAAAAGATAAAGTACAGAAGCTAAACAAACAGAAACACTCCAATGAGATATATTTTAAAGCTTCATACAGACATAGTGATAATAAAAATTTAAAGATTTTAAAAAATATCTTCTTTCAAGAGGCCTATTACAATACTATTACCTGTCAGCAAGTGACAAGAGGTTTACTGAACTGTGACCCAATGCAGTCGAGAAGACATCTACTCATAGTGACCCAACAGGACAGAGTAGAACAGCCCCATAGGATTTCCAAGGCTGTAATTTTTATGGAAGCAGATTGCCACATCTTTCTCCCATGGAGTGGCTTGTGGGTTCGAACTGCCAATCTTTTGGTTAGCAGCCAAGCACTTTAACCACTATGTCACCAGGGCTCGTTACTGAACTGTGAGTTATCTACAAATTAAAGCTGGCGATGTTTAGAAAAGAATGAGATACTAATCTGATAAACTGGTAAAATTTCACTCTTAAACCACAGGATTAGTACTCTTTTAATTTAACATACATGCATGTACACGTGCGAGAGTGTACACACGCACACCCACAAAGACAGACACACACAATAATTTCTAAAGAGGACTACGATTTCCTGGTAACTGGATCCTGATGTAAGCACGATACACCCTTCATAAAACTGAAGTATATTAAATTCAGGAAGTTTAGTTTAAAATGGAATATTTTGCCAATATTAGGCTTGTATGGTAATAAATACATACAAATGTTTTCTGAAATGATCAGTAAAATATAAATCAAAAAGAAAAGATTAAAGTCCACAGAAACTCAGTTTCTAGTTTTACTGTTTTAAGACCATCTAGTTGATGCAACTATCACGATTTTTGATAGAAAAGTTTTCAAATTATATTCAATGAGACAACAAAGTTCACATTTCAGAATTTCTCAAGACAAAGTCTGCATTTGTTACACCTCTTCCAAAACACAGAAGGGCAGGGTGGGGTGGGGCTGGGGATTAAGAAGCCCCAGGATATGAAAATCTACAAAAGAAGGTCTTATCTCAAAAATATAAAAACCTTTGGTATATAGGAAGCCATAATTGCACTGAGAAAAAAAATGGACTTGAACTTTGCAATGCTCAGGAGTGTATATTAATATACTTCTGGGAAAATGATTTGCCTTTGTACAGGCTGTTTGTTTTCACAGATAAATCCATGCTATTGAAGCTTTGATGAAAGTATATCTCTGGTAAATCAATATGTATCTGTGATGCATACAACAGACAGGTTTAACTCTTGTGCCTTGCTTCAGCATCTCTTAGAATTTAAAATCCCAAAGAGTCAAATTCATATACAGCTATTTACAGGGGGTTTGATGCTCTCAGATGGGAGTGTTTTGGAGTTCCAAGCAAAAGAATCTATAAACAGAAGCAATAAAACCACTCTAAGACGTTGCCCACTCTAGTGATAGTTACATATTTTTAGGCACTATGTATATGTACATATTTTTATTGTCTTTTAAAGAAAATGTCTTTAGAAAATATTTTAAGAAAGTCTGTGTAGTATTGGGGCTGTTTCCTTCTAAAATTCTTTAACTTTTGGACATCACAACTAACTGCAATCTTTTCATTTAACTATCCAATCTATAGTATAAAGAATAAATGGAGACAGAGGAAGACTGTCTTTTTATAGAGTACAAAGAAACACACTTACATAGTAACAATGAGGAAAACTGTATTATCATTTAAATGGTCAAGCTAACAGGCCTCAGCTAGTGCTGGTTTAGTGTCTACCACAGCTCAGAGATCTTGGTTTATACAAATTTCCAGGAACTTGTGAAGTCTATTGTGTTTTATTAACTTTGGAAACCAAATAACTTCTTGTAAATCGCTTTTATGTTGTTTGAAATTATGACAAACAATCTCTTTTTTCTAAGTTGGCTTTTTATTTACATGTTGAACATATTCACATTCCCTTACCACTGTGGTGTTCCACTAATCCCCAACTTTTGATTAAACTCATGTCTCTTTTTCTTGGCTACATAGCATTACTGAGGAGAGTGAAAAACAAAACAAAACAGACTCAGTTGGCTACAAACTCTTGCCATTATTTTAAGTTTCACGGGCTCTAGGTCTTATACAACAATTCCTTTTCATCATTATTGCTCTTTGTCTGTTTCTGACCTAGGTCTTCGAAAATCTCACTTCCCCCCAGTCCCAACACTGTCTCTTGCCCCTTGCCTCTAGGATATCTGGTTAAGTCTACTCATACTCATTGTCTTACGTTTTGTAACAGTTTTAGAGGCATGTCTCTGATCTTTCCTCGGGCTAAATCATTCATATATAGCACTAATCTCATAGTTATTATGACTACATGCAAACAATTATCTTCTCTACTACTTCTTATATTACCGATTTTATTATTTCCAATGTTTCCTTTCAATATGTACAGACCTTTCCTAACCACCCCCCTCAAAATGTTCCGTATCTCAGCTGTCCCAATCGCCAACATTCTATTTCTCTCCCTTCATTTTTATAGAAGTCCCTGGGTAGTGCAAACAGTTAATGTGTTCGGCTTAACCAAAAGGTTGGAGGTTTGAGTCCACTCAGAGGCACCTTGGAAGAAAGGCCTGGTGATCTACTTCTGAAAAATCAGCCACTGAAAACCCTATGGAGCACAGTTCCACTCTGATACACATGGAGTTGCCATGAGTCTGAATTGACTTGACGACAACTGGTTGGTTTCACTGCTGTACTTATTTATATCTAATTGCTCAACCCTTCAGTCACTCTTATATACTCCCTGATGTCTGATTTCTGTCTCAACTATTTTGCTAAAACTACAGTCTGTTAAAACAACTGCTCAATTACAAAAGACCAACTCAGATCTATTTTGTTCTTTTGGCATATCTAATCCTCTCCTCCCAATTTCTTTCAAAAATTAATCAAGAATTACTTATTAAATACTTACAAAAGAAGATATATAAGATATGATCTGTGAAACCAAACCCACTGCTGTCAATTCCAACTCAGAGCAACCTTAAAGGACAGAAGAGAATTGCCACATATGGTTTCTAAGACTATATAAATCTTTACAGAAGCAGACTTCCACATCTTTCTCCTGTGGAGCAGCTGTTAAGTGCAAACCATCAATCTTTAGGTTAGCAGCCAAGTGTTTAATCACTGCACCACCACCAGGGCTCCTTGATCGTTGTAAAGTTGGGGATACAGAACCTATATAGTACAGTAATTAAGCACTTAGATTCTTGAGTCAAACAGACCTGGGTTCAAATCCTAGCTCTGCTGCTTACCAGCTATGTGACTTTGGATGTCACTTACCCCTTCTAAATTTGTTTTCTCACCTGTAATATAAAGATAATAATAATATCTACTCATAGGACTGATGATAAATAAGAACACATGAAAATTTTCAGTCCAATGCCTGGAAGATACTATGTTTCAATAAACATAAATTACTATTCTAAACAAATGAAGATTACTGAGTGAGAGATGTTTGCAATAATGTAGATGGATTAAAATAATCCATTGCCTCTGATAAGCCAATGCTGAGAAAGAAAGTCCTTGCTCTATTACAGTGGTGAGAAGCAAGTTCCCCTTAGCTCTAAAAGATTTTCATATGAAAGAGATATTTTATAGGAAAAGATAAAGGGGGGTTAAGTTCCTTCAAATGAGGTTACACCTACAGTAGTATTTATTTTGTATTAAAACTTAATTTTTCCAATAGAAACAATGAAAATATTGTATACCACAAGTTTCCATAACCTTGTTTTGGTATTACTTCATTTTTTAATATACCAGTTTGAAAAAATGGAAATAGCCCAAGTCCTACTATCTTTTTTAAGCTTGGGTATTATATCTCAGAGAGCTAAGTTTCAAGTAAGTGAGAACTCTGATAACAGGAAATACATCTTTTACTTTTAGCTTACTCAAACTTTTCCTATGAAATACCCCTTTCATATGAAAACAGCCAATGAGTGAATTCCAACTCATGGTGACCCCATGCAAATCAGAGTAGAACTGTGCTCCATAGGGTTTTCATTGGCTGATTTTTTTGGAGAATCACTAGGCTTTTCTTCCAAGGTACATTTGGGCGGAGTCGAACCTCCAATCTTTCAGTTAGCGGCTGAGCACATTAAACATTTGCACTGAGGAACTCCTTTTTGCCTACCAGGTATTCAATAATTTGTTATCTTATATGTTAATCCATTTCTAAACAACAGCTCTTAAGCAAAGTGACTTCCTTATATTCCTGATTTGTTCTGCATATTTCACCTGAATGTGAAAAGTGTAAAATGAGTGTTTTGTGGCACATATAAAAACTTTCATCTTCATCCCTTCTACTATCCCTTTCAGGAGCGTTCACATTTAAAGCTTCCTTCCTTTACCAGAACCACTTCTCATTCCATCCGAACCCACCCTGCCAGTCACTGGAAAAGAGCAGTGGTCTACGATCTCAGTCTTTGGTCATATCAGCTTTGTCTTCTATAAAGTCATTGTTAGTTCCACTTTAATTATAAATCTGATTACATTATAACGGATTTACAAAATGAAGAGTCATAATTTTTGATATTATAAACTTGGCTAAAGATTAAAATAAGTTCATTTCAGAAATGTGGATTTGATGACATAGATGTAAATTTAACATTAATGAACATTTAATTGTACTATTTGCAACACAATCAAATTTCCAAATTTAGGCACTTTCCTTTAGATATGCACTGAATAGTCACACGTTCATGAGCTGAAGATTAGTTAAAATAAGAACCCTATGGCGCACTGGTTAAGAGCTTGGCTGCTGACCAAAAGGTCAGCAGTTTGAATCTGCCAGCCACTCCCTGGAAACCCTATGGGGCAGTTCTACTCCGTCCTAAAGGGCTGCTCTGAGTTGGAACTGATTGGACGGTACATAACAACAGTTAAGTCAATATAAAAATACTTGAGTCATTTAGGTAAGATTACTTTAAAAGACAGTGTTTATTCACTTTTGATTTTATTTAACAAGGAGATTATGAATCTAGTATAAGTAAGAAAAATGGCAAAATACTTAACCAAAATATGAGCACATGAAACAAAAATTCACAACAAATGACTGCTCTGCAGATACATGAAGAAACCAGTTGTTTTGATATAAATTAAAAATCCATGATGCACCAAAAGAGTAAAAAAAAGTTAGTGAATATAAAAAGTTAAGCTACCACTTTGGTGAGTAGCATCTGGGGTCTTAAAGGCCTGTGAGCGGCCATCTAAGATACTCCACTGGTCTCGTCCCTTTGGGAGCAAGGAAGAACGAAGAAAACTAAAGATACAAGGGAAACAATAGTCCAAAGGACTAATGGACCACATCTACCACAGCCTCCACCAGACTGAGTCCAGTACAACTAGATGGTGCCGGCTACCACCACTAACTGCTCTGATAGGGATCACAATAGAGGATCCTGGATAGAGCTGGAGAAAAATGTAGAACAAAATTCTAACTCACAAAAAAAGACCAGACTTACTGGCCTGACAAGAGACTGGAGAAACTCCAAGAGCACGGCCCCTGGACACCCTTTTAACTCAGTGATGAAGTCACTCCTGAGGTTCACCTTTCAGCCAAAGATTAGACAGGCCCATAAAACAAAAAGAGACTAAAGGGGCACACCAGCCCAGGGGCAAGGACTAGAAGGCAAGAAGAAACAGAAAAGCTGGTAATAAGGAACCCGAGGTCGAGAAGGGAAGAGTGTTGACATATCATGGGGTTGTTAACCAATGTCATAAAACAGTATATGTACTGTTTAATGAGAAGTTATTTTGTTCTGTAAACCTTCATCTGAAGTACAATTAAAAAAAAAAAAAGTTAAGCTACCTATTTCTATTACAGAATAACGTTCCTATTGGATTCTACTTTCTCCATGTACTACAAAGACATGCACATTTTTACAAGTACTAGACTGATTACTTAATGAATTAATATGAAGGTTACTAAAATAATTATTCCAAATTAAACTCCAAGAGTTTAAGGAACAGCTGATGAAACTAAAGTGCAACTATTTAAGGTTTCTAAAATGCCATGTGTAAGTTATTCTGTTATAATTATGAAAGAAGGGGATAGCACAGCATCTTCAGCTTCTAAATTTTTCTACAGGTCTTCTGTTTCTTAAAATAATCACAAATACAGTTATTTTGATCTGATAAAGGAAGTTTCTTCAGTTCTTAAAGGACCAACTCTGTCTTAGGAAAGGACTTTTTTTTTTTCTTCTTAGAATTATCAACTTTGAGTGAAGCTGTGTAAAATTGGTACAAGATATTTGTTGGAGTTAGGAAACAGAGGAACAGAACATAAAACATAGTAGAACACAAATGACAGCTAAGTAATAAAACTGCTTTTCAGAGTAATTTATTTTTCACAGCAAACAAATAAGATAAAGAACATGTAAGTAGCCTCCTGGAATTCACACCAATTTGATTGTATGCCCACAAAAACATATATTTAAAAGAGTACTCACCACTGAATTATTTCTGTGATTTGGGCTTCCCAATGTGCAACTGACTCTTTCTTGTCCGCTAGATCTTTGACCTCTTCTTCTAACTGCTGATTGTGCATACTTAAGTTCTCATACAAAGTGGTAAGCTGAAAGGCAGTTTAAAGACATGTCTGACTTTTAGAATCAGGAATTCAAGGTCTCAGATGCCTTTTGTCAAATCTGATAACTCATCATCTTCCACTAGAAAATGCTTGTCCTCCTGATTTCTTATTATTACATACCCTTCTGTTCACCAAATTTAAAAACATCGAGTATTCCTTGAATTCTCCTTCTCCCTTTCCTTACCCCCTATAGTAAATCGGTTCCATTTTCTTTTGCGTGAAGAAAGAACGCCTCAGTTCTGCTGGTGACAGTATCTCTCTCTCTCTCTCTCTTTTTAAGTCTGAAAATGTCTTTATATCATCTTCTTAAATTTTTACTATGAAGAACTTCAAACATATTAAGAAAACTCCCATGAGCTCAATGTCCAGTTTCAACAATGATCACCTCAACTTCAACCTTGTTTCATCTGTACTACTGTCCTGTTACCTCTTCCTCCTGTATTATTCTGAAGCAAATATCAGATATCAAATAATTTACCTATACACATTACTGCACATATCTCTAAAAAATCTCTTTAAATACAACCACAAAATCATTACACTGAAACAAATTTAACAAGTTTCCTTATGTCATCAAATAGGTAGCAATTATTCAAATTTCCAGTTATCTGAAAATGTCAAAAAACTTTCCAACAGTAAATATGTCTTTTAAGTCTCTCTGACTCTATAGGTTCCCCTCCAGACTTTTATTTTTCTTGCTATTATTGAAGAAGGGAAGTTGTGTGTCCTGTAGAGTCTTCTATAGTCTGCATACTTGCCTTCTTTTTTGAAAGATATTTCTGCTGTGTATAACATTCTAAGTTGGCAGTTATTTTCCTTTAGCACTTCAAAGATGTCATTTCTTTCTCTTCTGGATTCCATTTTCCCTATTGAGAGTCAGGTCTCAGTCTAATCTTTGCTCCTCTGAATGCAATGTGTCTTTCTCTTTGGCTGCTTTTAGGATTTTCTGTTGGCTGTTAGTTTTCAGCGATTTTTCTATGATGTGCCTAGGTTGATTTTAATTTTTATTTATCATCTTTAGGGTTTGTGGGACAATCTGTGGCTCAATGTTTTTCATAGGTTTTGGAAAATTACGGGCCATTAACTCTTCAAATATTGCTTTTGCCTCAGTCTCCCTTTCCTCTCCCTCTGGGAATCCAAATACTTGCATGTTAGATCTTTTCATTGTTTCCCCTATGTCTCATGCCCTCTTTTCTGTATTTTCTATCCTCTTTAGTTTCTGTCCATACTTTAGTCTGGAAATTTTTTTACTCACCCAGTCCTTTCTTTGATGCTTTCTAATCTATTGGTAAAATTTTCTATTGGGTAATTACTTCAGTTATTTCATTTTCACTTCTAAAAATTCTATTTGATTCCTCTATATAGATTCAGTTGTCTGCTGAAATTATTCATCATGTCTTCTATTTTCTTGAACATATCACACAGTTATTTTAAAGCCCACTTCTGAAAATTCCAATACTTGGAACCCTGTGGACCTGTCTGTACTGACTGCCAGCCCATCTTCATTTTTTTCTTAAGTGTTGCTGTTAATCTTTTTTCCTCTTGGTTTTCAGCCATTTGGTTGTGTCTAGTATGCTTGATGGAGCCCTGGTGGGGCAGTGGTTAAGAGCTCGGCTGCTAACCGAAAGGTCTGTAGTTCGAATCTACCAGCTGCTCCTTGGAAACCCTATGGGGCAGCTCTACTCTGTCCTACAGGGTTGCTATGAGTCAGAATAGACTTGATGGCAACGGGTTTTTTGGTAGTATGCTTGGTAATTTTCTACTGCATGTCAGACATTGTATATGAAAATTGTAGAGACAATGTGAGGCTCTGGATAATACCTTCCTCCAGAGAAAATTTACTTTTACTGGCAGCAGGTAATAAGACTAAAGCTAGACCAGGAATTGAGCTAATTAGAAGCTAGGTTTCAGTTTTTTCGGACGGCTCATCTCTTTCTGGTTCACCCTTATTCCTAGAAAGTAGCCTCTGAATGGGTCCAGTTGAAAGCTTGATTTGTTTACCAAGAATCCTGCACCTTGGCCTGCACTGAATTTCAGTTTTTCTCTCTCCAGCTTTATGAGACTGTGGAAAACTCTGCTCAGCTTTCCAGATTCTCAGCTACTGTTTCCATATTAGCAAAATGAAAATGTGGTACTGAACGCTGGGCAGCACTCTCTGCACTCCCCTTCTCTATAGGATCTTGGTCATTAAAGTCCTGGCTGGCTAGTTATCTTGTCAATGCCTTCCTACAGATACACATTGTAAGAAGTGTTCCTACAGAAATAATTTTAAAAAAAAATCCTGCTTTATAGATCTTCTTGGTGTAGTGATGGGTATGATGCAAGCTAATCTCTCACAGTCAGAAGCAAAAGTTCTTGCTTTATTAAGTTTTAAAAAACTGATAATAAATTACTTGCACACAATTTTAACCTGTTTCATGGCTACCTTTTTTTCTGGTAAGTGGTCTCCATCTGCCATTAGTTATTCCAATTACTTCCTTTCTTACATACTTATACAGACACTGTGCTAGTTTCTTTTTGATTACTGAACTTTGAAGGAGGTGAGTTGTTCCTAGAACAGCTATTTACAGAAGGTTTGTGGGGATTAGAGGCCGAAACCATGTTGCAAATCAGGGGCTGGCAAACTTTTACAATAAACAATCGAACAGTAACTATTTTCAGCTTTGCAGGTCACATATGGTATCTATTGCATACTATTCTTTTTAAATAATCTTTAAAAATGTAAAGATAATTCTTAGTTTGTAGGCCATAAAAACACGTTGTGCATCAGATGTGGCCAGAGGCTTTAGTTTGCCAACCTCCTAAGGTAACAGGACTTCTCCTAATGACCCAGAGGGGTGTGTGTGTGTGTGTGTGCGTGTGTGTGTGCATATGTGTGTGTGCGCGTGTGTGTCTTTTTAACCTTTACTTCTGGGTAGAGATAGGCAGTTGCGGCATAAGTCATAACGCAAAACTTTATTTCTTTGCCTCCGCCACAGAAATAAATCGCTTCATGTATATATGATTTGTCTGCAAATCCTCATTTTACTCTACACCTTCAACCTCCTTGGCTTCTCAGAAGGAAATGGGGTCCAGAGAAGCTATCACTGCCAGCACACACCCTGATCCTCCTATTGCGAACAAAGGATTTAAGTTTTGTACCTCACGGTGTGCCATTCATCTCTGAACACGTATTTTATCAGCTATTTTTATAATACATTTATTCAGGAATAACTTACATAACATAAAATAAACCCATTATAAGTGTATAGTTTGATGATTTTTAGTACAGGCAGTCCCCGGGTTACAAACGAGATCCATTCCTGAGTGCGTCTTTAAGAATCTGTAGGTATGTCAGAACAGGTGCACATGATTTTTATTTTGCCTTACTTTAGTGCAAGAAAAGGCTCTGAACCCTTTTCAATAATTTAAAAGCTGCACATGCATCAAGTGAAAGTGATTGTGATGAAGAATTTGTTGCTGAGTAGGGGTTGGTTCAATGCTTTCAAAGTGAGGGCTGATTTACATAACATCAAAGGGCAAGTACGAGTTGTCTGTAAGTCGGACATTCGTAACCCGGGGACTGATGGTGATTTTAAACAATTGTGCAGTGATCACCATAATCCAGTTTTAGAACACTTCCATTCCTAAGAAATCTCCCCCATGTCTATCTGCAGTCGATCCTGGTTCCCAGCCTGAGTTCTCAGCATCAGTGGTCTACTTTCTGTGTCTGTAGTAATGCCTTTTCTAGAAATTTTATGATCAGTGGAATCATACAATATGTAGTCTTTTGTATCTGAACAGTATTACTGATGCTCAATCATGGTGTTGTATGTATCAGAAGTTCACTCCCTTTTATTGCTGAGTAGTATTTCATGGATACAATACACTTCGTTTACCCATTCACCATTTGATAAACATTTGCATTGTTTCCAGTTATTATGAATAATGATATTACGAATATTCATATACAAGTCTTTAAAGGGAGTATGTTTTCATTTCTGTTGGATAAATAGGAGTAAAACTGCTGGGTTGTATCCTAAGTATATGCTTAATTTTTATTTCCAAATCATTTTCTAAAGTGGCTATACCATTTTACATTCCCACCAGCAGTGTATTAGAGTTCCAGTTCTTTCACATCCTTGCCATCAGTTGACACAGTCACTCTTTTTGATCACAGCCATGCTAGAAGGTGTACAGTAGTATCTCCTGTGGTTTGAATTTGCATTTTCCTAATGATTAATGATGTTAAGGGGCTCTGGTGGCACAGTGGTTAAGTGCTACAGCTGCTAACCAAAAGGTTTGCAGTTCGAATCCACCAGCCACTCCTTGGAAATCCTATCGGGCAGTTCTATTCTTATAAGGTTACTATAAGTCAGAATTGACTCAACAGCAATGGGTTTGGTTTTTTAAAATGATGTTGAGTATCTTCTCATGTGCTAATTGGTCATTCATATATCTTCTCTGGTGAAATATCTATTCAAAAGTTTTGTCCACTTTTTCATTGGATTGTTTGTATTCATTTTTTATTATTGAGTTGTAAGACTATTTTATATATTCTGGATACAAGTCCTTTATCACATAAATAATTCTCAAATATTTCCTCCCCATCTGTGGCATGTCTTTTCATTTTCTTAATGTTGTCTTTAAATTTTGATGAAATCCAATTTATCATTATTTTTCTCTCATGGATTGTACTTTTACTGTTATATTTTGCAATATTTGCCTAACCCAAAGTCACGAAGATATTCTCCTATGATTAGCTTTCATATTTCAGTTTATGATCTTGTTTTAGTTATTAATTTTTATATACGGTGTGAGGTAAGGATCTAAGTTCACTCTTTTTATACATGGATATCCAATTATTCCAGCACCATTTTGAACTGAATTGCCTTGGCACTTTTGTTGAACTCAATTGATCATAAATGTGAGGGCTTATTTTTAGACTCTGTACTCGGCTCCATTATGCCAACAATATACTCTTTTTATTACTGTGGATTTATAGTATGTTTTAAAATCAGGTAAATTCTCCTGCTTTGCTTTTCTTTCTCAAAGTTTTTTTGGCTATTATTGGTCCTTCGTATTCCCACATAAATCTAAGGGTAAGCCAATTTCTTTTTCTTTTTGGATGTGTCTATGGAGCTTCTATGACCTTGACTTGAACAAATTGTGCTGGCTTCCCCAGTGCTGTGTACTGTCTTACCCTTCACCAAAGATATCACTTATCTGTTGTCTACTTAGTGTTTTTCCCTCCTCACCTCTCCCCTCCCTCGTAACCATTAAAGATTGATTCTTTTTGTGTGTACATCTTTTCATGAGTTTCTATAATAGAGGTCTCATACAATATTTGTCCTTTTGTGATTGACATATTTTACTCAGCATAATACCCTCCAGATTCATCCATGATGTTTCGCAGGTTCATCATTGTTCTTTACTGTTGCGTAGTATTCCATTGTGTGTATGTACCACAGTTTGTTTAACCATTCATCTATTGATGGGCACTTAGGTTGTTTCTATTTTTCTGCTATTGTGAATAATGCAGCAATGAACATGGGTGTGCAAACGTCTATTTGTGTGACGCTCTTATTTCTCTAGGATATACTCCTAGGAGTGGGATTGCTGGATCGTATGGTATTTCCATTTCTATCTTTTTAAGAAAGTGCAATATCATTTTCCAAAATGGTTGCACTATTTTGCACTCCCACCAGCAGTGCATAAGAGTTCCAATCTCCCTGCAGCCTCTCCAACATTTGTTATTTTTTTATTGGTGCCAGTAATAGTGGGGTGAGATGATATCTCATTGTGGTTTTGATTTGCATTTCTCTAATGGTTAGTGATCACAAGCATTTCCTCATGTGTCTCATAGCTGCCTGCATGTCTTCTTTGGTGAAGTTTCTGTTCATATCCTTTGCCCATTTTTTAACTGGATTATTTCTCTTTTTGTTGTAGAGGTGTTGGATTTTCCTGTAGATTTGAGAGACTAGCCGTTTGTCAGATTTGTCATAGCCAAACATTTTTTCCCAGTCTGTAGGTTCTCTGTTTACTCTTTTGGTGAAATCTTTTGATAAGCTAAGTGTTTAATTTTTAGAAGATTCCAGTTAGCTAGCTTATCTTCTGGTGTTTGTATATTGTTAGTTATGGTTTGTATCCTATTTATGCCGTGTATTAGGGCCTCTAGCGTTGAACTTATTTTGTCTTCTATGATCTTCATAGTTTTTGGTTTTATATTCAGGTCTCTGATCCATTGTGAATTAGCTTTGTGTATGGTGTGAGGTGTGGGTCCTGTTTCATTTTTTTGCAGATGGACATCCAGTTTTGCCAGCACTATTTGTTAAAAAAACTGTCTGTTCCCCATTTGATGGACTTTGGGGCCTTGTTGAAGATCAGGTGACCGTAGGTGGATAGATTTACATCTGGGTTCTCAATTCTGTTCCATTGGTCAGTGTATCTGTCGTCGTACCAGTACCAGGCTGTTTTGACTACCATAGCTGTATAGTAGGTTCTGAGGTCAGGTAATGCAAGTCCTTCTACTACTTTATTCTTCTTCAATAGTGCTTTACTTATCTGAGGCTTCTTCCCTTTCCATATAAAGTTAATGATTAGTTTTTCCATGTCTTTAAAGAATGTTGTTGGTATTTGGATTGGGATTGCATTGCATTTGTAAATCGCTTTGGGTAGAACTGACATTTTTGCAATGTTGAGTCTACCTATACATGAGCATGGTATGTTTTTCCATGTACGTAGATCTCTTTTGGTGTCTTGCAGTAGTGTTTTGTAGTCTTCTTTGTATAGATCTTTTACATCCCTGGTTAGATTTATTCCTAAGTATTTTACTTTTTTAGGGGCTATTATAAATAGTATTTTTTCCTGATTTCCTTTTCATTGTTCTCTTCATTGGTATATAGGAATCCAACTGATTTTTGTACGTTTATCTTGTATCCTGCTACTCTGCTGAATCCTTCTATTAGTTTCAGTAGTTTTCTCATGGAGTCTTTAGGGTTTTCTAGGTATAGTATCATATCATCCGCAAATAGAGACAGTTTTACTTCTTCCTTACCAATCTGGATGTACTTTATTTCTTTTTCTTGCCTTATTGCTCTAGCTAGGATTTCCAGCAATGTTAAATAGGAGTGGTGATAAAGGGCTTCCTTATCTTGTTCTCAAGGGGAATGTTTTCAGCCTCTCTCCATTACGAATGATGTTAGCTGTTGGTTTTGTATAGATGCTCTTTATTATGTTGAGGAATTTCCCTTTTATACCTATTTTACTGAGAGTTTTTATCAGGAATGGGTGTTGGACTTTGTCAAATGCCTTTTCTGCGCCAATTAAGATGATCATGTGATTCTTTTATTTATGTGGTGAATTATGTTCACTAATTTTCTAACATTGAACAATCCTTGCATACCTGGTACGCATCCCACTTGGTCACAGTGTATTATTTTTTTTGATATAATGCTGAATTCTATTGGCTAGAATTTTGTTGAGAATTTTTGCATCTGTATTCATGAGAGATACTGATCTGTAATTTTCTTTTTTTGTGGTGTCTTTGCCTGGTTTTGGTATCAGGGTTATGCTGGCTTCATAGAATGAATTCAGAAGTATCCCTTTTCTATGTTCTGAAATAGTTTGAGTAGTACTCATGTAAGCTCTTCTCTGAATGTTTGGTAGAATTCTCCAGTGAAGCTAAGATTGTCAATTTCAACAAAAAAACCTACCAGAATTTTCACAGAGATTTCCCTGAATCTATAGATCAATTTGGGGAGAACTGCTATCCTAAGAATAGTGATTCTTCTAATCCATGAACGTGGCATATATCTCAATTTGTTTAGATGTTCCTTAATCTCAGCAATACTTTGTAGTTGTGTTCCTCTGGTTAATTTCCAGAGCTATAAAATGGTTGTTTTTGACAACTGTATCTACTTCTAAACTTTTTTTTTGAGAAGATTCATCAACCTCTTCATGCTACCATAATGAGAAGTCCAATTGTACCAACTATTTTTTGAGAATTACAGATGCAGTGTCTTCTCTCCACTAACTCCCGCAATACATCCTTTTTTGATTACCACTGCTTCTGGTAGCCCTCCAACTAACTTGTGGTTAAGTTTCAACTGGAGATTTGCAAGAAGAGAAGGAAAATGCAGACTTTGCACTACCATATTACAATAGTTACAAGTAATTTTAAACAGATTGCTTAATTTGTTTAATTAAAAACAAAGTTAACCTTTGCGTTATTATTGAATAAAAGCATGGACTTCAGAGCAAGACTACCTGTGTTTAAATCTCATTCTAACACTTCCCAGTTCTGGGATCTAGGAAAGTAGCTTGACCCTTCTTTGCCTCAGTGTTTTCATCTATAAAATAGGAAGTATAATAGGATATACCTCAAAGAGTTATTATGAGAATTAAATGAGTAGTATAATGTAACTTAGAAGAGAGCCTGTACATAGTAAATTCTACCTAAATATTAGTTAATTTCGAATGTCTGTGAATGAGAAGGTTTTACTATTTATACTTTCACTTGTCTGACTTATTATAAGACTACATAGGAATATAAAAAATGCTCATAACATTTTAAATGAAAAGGTAGATTACTAAATGGAATTATACATGACTGCAATTATGATAGAGGCAAAATCTGGAAGGTAACATTTAAAATAGAAACAGTTGTACTGTGATATTTAGATTATGAGTAACTTTCATGTTTAATATTTCTACATTTTTTGAAATGTGGCTTTTCTGTAAAATAATAATTAAAAAAAGAAGACATAACTATAAATTACATGTTTTCTTATATAAACCATTTATTTTCACTCCCCAGCATACACGACAAATTTTATTTGCAGTAAGTTATCTTTCAATGAAAAACAGAGCTTTGAAAATATCATCCAATTTTTTTCTATTTTAATTTTTCATCTTGCGGTTTAAAAATAGGAATGCAAGATATCTATTAGTTACACAAATGTAACTTTAAAAATTAATCTAGCAATTGATTTTTAGCTTCTATATCTGTAGCTTTGTTGAGAAGGAAGCCAGTTTTCTTCAAGCTAGTCCCCAATAGAAAGGTGTGTGGTAGGAGCAAATGCACTTTTTTGTTATCCGTCTTGTAGAAAATACCCAATTTAAACCAAACCAGAAAGAGACGGTGAAAATATGCAGTGAGGTGGAGTAAGTGTTAAGCATAGAGAGAAACAAAATCTAAACAACAAAACACAGCAAAAATAGAGAAGTAAAAGTTGTATAGAAGCAGCAAAAATAGAGAAGAAGTTCAAATGGAAACAGAAATCCTGATCCTTCCCTATTTCCCCAGGGTTACATATTGCCTTGTAACCATTTGTCATTAAATGTTTGCCTACCACATGAATTTGTTCTCAGGGTTGTACTTATACTCGATTGTACATTTCAATTTAGTAATATAATGTTCTATTTTATAAACTTAGGAGGAGTCAGGCTTTTATCTTTATCCTTCAGGCCTCATCAGACTACAAGGAGTCTTCACAATGCATAGCATACCTAAGTAAGTCTCTTCCTTATGGATGTATTAGATCTCAACACAATTTTAATCAAAAAAACATTTTAAAAAATTCTCTCTAAACTCAGCAGAACCTTAGAGTAATGATGATATTAAACCAAAAGCAGAATACAAGATTTGATCTATGTTCAATCTGATTATTTCCCAATACAATTTTTATTACACTGTAATTAAATCTTTTACTGGATAATTTGCTTAGTAACTCTACATAAAGAGGCCTTCTAGAATTTAATATTATTATTTTTATCTCGAGGTAAAATTCTTAATTTAACAGAATCTTAAAATTCTGTCTTGTAGATAGAAATGATATTTAATTTTATAGCCATTAGTCAAACACACAAAATAATTATGTGATCTAGTTGGATAAAGTTCAAATATTGTCAGTTTTTAATAGAAATAACTAACAGCTATTTTTGAAAGCATATACACTATTAATGGTTTAAAAAAATCCATTTATAATACTATATAATACTTATTATACAGCCATTTTCTACAATTCTTGTATATATTAGCTTCGTAAGTCTTTACAACATGAATAGTGTACTTTCTAAAGGCGTTTTCAATCAAACAAAAAAAGTAATTTCTTAAGTTATTAGAAAACAAAATAAGTCACAGGGAAGTTGTGAGGGAAACAGAGAGATACGGAACACAATAGAAAAGTGAGTTATTCATAGAATAAGGAGTCTCTATTTTACAACTATTTAGTCATGGTCCTTCAGGCTATTAATGGAATAACTGATAATTAAACATAATACTTTTATTGGAGAAAAATCCTAAAAATCATTATAAAACACAATTATCCAAGCCTTCTTATTTAAATATAAATAGAATCACTAAAACTTCTAGTTAATATTAGGATTTTTACAGCTGTGTGTTAAGAAGTGGCACAAGAAATGCACAATGGCAGCTTGAAAAATCTGATACTAAATGGAAAAACATTCCATTAAGTATTTGAAAATTTGTTCATACATCTGGCTAATTTTAAATTCAATCTATAGCTTTCCTTTTATTCAAGCTACAGAGTTTAGGAGAGTTGGTTTCTTTGGATTCTCAACTACCAATTGTCAAAAACCAATGGTCTCATTTTTAGCTATTAGCAGTTCTCCGTGGTGAATACAGTATCACAGATGTCATAATTCCACCAAGTTTTGCTTGCTCTTGCCAAGGGCCAACCATTTGAATTTCAAAGTATTGCTGAACTTAGCAAGCCATGGCAGAATAAGTGATGAGCATGAGAGAAAAGAGTTAAAAAGAAAATAGATGAAAAGTAAAATATAGAGGTCCCACAAAATAAATGGGACAAAGGATAAGATGAGATAAGCAAAACTCTCTCTCCAGAAGACTTCTGTCACAGATTGGTATAACAAAAAATTTCCTGTCCCATGTAAGTAATCTTAGTAAGGAGAATTACTAAATCAGAAATGAACACCAAATATAAAATTAAACCCACAATTCCTATCACAGCATATGCTCAATACAAATGAGACTGAATGACTCACCTTATCAAGTTCACTTGTTAGCTTTTTATTTTCTTCAGTTAATAACACTTTTTCTCGTTCATACTGTTGCTTGAACTCATTTTCAAATTCTTCTCTTTCACTTTGACTAACACAATTCAAAACATAAAAGGAAAGTAAGTAACTGAATTAAAAGTCAACTGAAAACTTGAAAGAAATCATTTTTGCAACAGCTATCATGTAATAGAAGCCCTGAAGGCACAACGGTTAAGAGCTCAGCTGCTAACTAAAAGGTTAGCAGTCTGAATGCTCCCAGCAGCTCCACGGAAGAAAGAGCTGGCAATATGCTTCCATAAAGATCCCAGCCAAGAAAACAGTATGGGGCAGTTCTACTCTGTCACATGGGGCTGCTACGAGTCAGAACTGACTCGACGGCACACAACAACAACAGATAAATATCAGATTGAACTCCTGGAGCCAAAAGTTAATGAAATAAGCTACTAAAATGAAAACAGTATTTGCCATCCGTTTCACATTCATTATGTTTTACCTAACGACCAATTAGTCTGAGACCAAGTTAGGTACTTTGTATATTTGCAGCACAATACTCTTAGAACATATAAAGTTTTGGGCTCTTATTTAAGATTGGCCCAGACTCACTATCTAGTTGTTTTTTTTCAATTGTACTTTAGATGAAGGTTTACAGAACTAGTTTCTCAATAAACAGTACACATATTGTTTTATGACATTGGTTAACAACCCCATGACATGTCAACACTCTCCCTTCTCGACCTTGGGTTCCCTATTACCAGCTTTCCTGTCCCCTCCTGCTTTCTAGTCCTTGCCCCTGGGCTGGTGTGTTCCTTTAGTCTTGTTTTATTTTATGGGCCTGTCTAATTTTTGGCTGAAGGGTGAACCTCAGGAGTGACTTCATTACTAAGATAAAAGGGTATCTGGGGGTCATATTCTTGGGATTTCTCCAGTCTCTGACAGGCCAGTAAGTCTGGTCTTTTTTTTTGTGAGTTAGAATTTTGTTCTACATTTTTCTCCTGCTCTGTCCGGGACCCTCTATTGTGATCCCTGTCAGAGCAGTCAGTGGTGGTAGTCAGGCACCATCTAGTGTACTGGACTCAGTCTGGTGGAGGCCATGGTAGATGTGGTTCATTAGTTCTTTGAACTAATCTTTCCCTTGTATTTTCAGTTTTCTTCATTCTCCCTTGCTCCCAAAGGGGTGAGATGAGTGGAATATCTTACATGGCCGCTCTCAGGCTTTTAAGAGCCCAGATGCTGCTCACCAAAGTAGAACGTAGAACATTTTCTATATAAACTATGTTATGCCAATTGAGCTGGTACTCACAGCCCCCAGACCAGCAATTTGGTCCCTCAGAGAGTTTGGATGTGTCTTTGGAGCTTCCGCAACCTTGTCTTATACAAGTTGTGCTGACTTCCCCAGTATTGCTTATTGTATTGCCCTTCACCAAAGTTACCACTTATCTATTTAGTGTTTTTCCATCCTCACCCCTGCCCTCACTCATAACCATCAACAGTTGTTTCTTTTTTTGTGTAAACCTTTTCATGAAGTTTTTACAGTAGTGGTCTCCTACAATATTTGTCCTTTTGTGACTGACTTATTTCACTCAGCCTAATACCATCCATATTCATCCATGAAATGTTTTGCAGATTCATCACTGTTATTGTTGCATAATACTCCATTGTGTGAATATACCATAATTTGTTTATCCATTCGTCTACTGATGGGCAGCTAGGTTGTTTCCATCTTTTTGCTGTCGTGAACAGTGCTGCAATGAACATGGGTGTGCATATATCTATTCATGTGATGGCTCTTATTTCTCTAGGATATATTCCTAGGAATGGGATTGCTGGATCATATGGTATTTCTATTTCTAGCTTTCTATGGAAGAGTCATATCATTTTCCAAAATGGGTGTAACATTTTGCATTCCCACCAGCAGCGCATAAGAGTTCCAATCTCTTCGCAGCCCCTCCGACATTTGTTATTTCTTGTTTCTTTGATTTGTGCCAGTAATGCCGGGGTTGGATGGTGTCTTAGTCATCTAGTGCTGCCATAACAGAAAACACCACAGGTGGATGACTTTAACAAAGAGAAAATTATTCTCTCACAGTCTAGTACGCTAGAAGTCCAAATTCAGGGCATCAGCTCCAGGGGAAGGCTTTCTCTGTTGGCTATCGTAGAAGGTCTTTGTCATCAATCTTCCCTTGGTCTGGGAGCATCTCAGCACAGGAAACCCTGCTCCTGGCACTGCTTTCTTGGTGGTATGAGGTCCTCCTGTCTCTCTGCTGGCTTCTCTCTTTTATAAAATCTCAAAAGAGACTGCCTTAAGACACTATCTAATTTTGTAGACCTCATCAATACAACAGCCGCTAATCCATTTTATTACATCATAGTGATAGAATTTACAGCACACAGGGAAATCATATCAAAAGACAAAACAGTAGACAATCATACAATATTGGGAATCATGACCTAGCCAAGTTGACAGATATTTTGGGGGAAAAGAATTCAATCCATGACAGATGGTATTTCATTGTGGTTTTGATTTGCATTTCTCTAATGGCTAGTGATCACAAGCATTTCCTCATGTATCTATCTGTTGGCCGCTTGAATGTCTTCTTTGGTGAAGTGTCTGTTCATTTCCTTTGCCTATTTTTTAATTGGGTTATTTTTGTTGTAGAGGTGTTGGATTTTCTTGTAGATTATGGAGATTAGACCTTTGTCTGATTTGTAATACCCAAAAAATTTTCCCCAGACTGTAGGTTCTCTTTTTACTCTTCTGCTGAAATCTTTTGATGAGCATAAGTGTCTAATTTTTAGAAGATCCCAGTTATCTAACTTATCTTCTGGAGTTTGTGTGTTGTTGGTTACGGTTTGTATCCTGTTAATGCCGTGTATTAGGACCTCTAGCGTTGATCCTATTTTTTCTTCTACGAACTTTATAGTTCGTGGCTTTATATTTGGTCTTTGATACATTTTGAATTAGTTTTTGTATATGGTGTGAGGTATGGGTCCTGTTTCATTTTTTTGCAGATGGACATCCAGTTTTGCCAGCACTATTTGTTAAAAAAACTGTCTGTTCCCCATTTGATGGACTTTGGG
>NW_004443975.1:8828060-8866835 GCF_000243295.1 Trichechus manatus latirostris | reverse complement strand
GTTATGATGGCTTCATAGAATGTATTCAGAAGTATCGCTTCCTTTTCTATGTTCTGAAATAGTTTGAGTAGTACTGGTGTAAACTCTTCTCTGAATGTTTGATAGAATTCTCCAGTGAAGCCATCTGGGGCTTGAATTTTTTTTTGTTGTTGGAAGTTTTTTTTATTACCTTTTCGATCTCTTCTCTTGTTAGGAGTCTGTTCAGATTTTTAGCATCATTTTGTGTTACTTTGGTTAGGTAGTGTGTTTCTAGAAATTTGTCCACTTTCTCTAGGTTTTCAAATTTTGTTGGAATATATTTTTTTAATAATACTCTGTTATGATCTTTTTTATTCAGTTGGGTCTGTTGTAATGTCCCCCATTTCAATTCTTATTTGTGTTATTTGCATCCTCTCCTGTTTTTGTTTTTTCAGTTTGGCCAGCAGTTTGTTGATTTTGTTGATCCTTTCAAAGAACCAACTTTTGGTTTTGTTGATTCTTTCTACTGTTTTTCTAGGGTCTATTTCATTTGTTTCTGCTCTGATCTTTATTATTTCTTCTGGTGGCTCTCGGCTTTTTTTTGCTGTTCTGCTTTTGTTCGAGTTGTGTAGCTAATGTTTTTATTTTGTCGCTTTCTTCTTTTTGGATGTGTGCATCTATTGCCAAAAATTGTCCTCTGAGGACTGCCTTTGCTGTGTCCCAAAGGTTTTGGTATGATGTGTTTTCCTTCTCGTTTGATTCTAGGAATTTTTTGATTCCATCTGATTTCTTCTATTACCCAGTGGTTTGTAAGCAGGGTGTTATTCAGTGTCCATGTAATTGGTTTTTTCCCTTGCTCTTCCTGTTGTTAATTTCTACCTTGATGGCACTGTGGTCAGCGAAGAGACTTTGTATTCTCTCAGTGTTTTGGATTTTGTTGAGGGTTGCTCTGTGGCCTAACATTTGGTCTATTATGGAGAACGTTCCATGTACACTGGAAAAGAATGTGTACTCTGCAGCTGTCGGGTGGAGTGTTCTATATATGTCTATGAGGTCAACTTGGCTGATTGTGCCCTTTAGTTCTTCTGTATCTTTGTTGAGTTTCTTTCTAGTTGTTCTGTCCTTTACCAAGAGCGGTGTGTGGAAGTCTCCTACTATTATTGTGGAACTGTCAATTTCTCTTTTCAGTCCTGTTAGAGTTTGTTTTATTATGTATTTTGGAACCCTGTCACTGGGTACGTAGATGTTTATCACTGTTATGTCTTCATGATGGATCTTCCCTTTAATCATTATATAGTGCCCTTCTTTGTGTTTTATGGTGGATTTTGTTTTAAAGTCTATTTTATCTGAGATTAGTACTGGCACTCCTGCTTTTTTTTGATAGCTGTCTGCTTGATATATTTTTTTGTATCCTTTAATTTTTAATAAATTTACATCTTTGTTTCTAAGGTGTGTCTCTTGTAGGCAGCATATTGATGGATCCTGTTTTTTTATCCATTCTGTCACTCCCTGTATCTTTATGAGTGCCTTTAGGCTGTTTATATTCAGTATAATTATTGATAGATGTGAGTTTATTGCTATCATTTTGTAGTGCTTTTTTGTGTGGTGCTGACGTTTTCTTTGTTCCTCTTACTCTCCTGTGCTAAATTCCTTTGTGTGTGGATTTTTTTAAATTTCTTTTGTTTTTATAGATTTTGTTTTTACTGAGACTTTGTTTTTCTTCTTTATTCTGATGAGTAGGTTTGTTCACTTTCTTTGTGGTTATCTTGAAATTTATCCTTATCTCACTAGGTTGGAAGCAGTCTATTATTACTTGGTATCACCTTGCCTTCCTCTCTATTAGAAGGTTCTATACTTACACTGTGTATTCCCTCTTTTATTGTTCTGATGTTGTTGTCATTTACATATTAACCTCTCTGGCTCCCTGTTGTAATTCTTTTGGTTTTGGATAGTCCTTGAGAGTTCACTTCCTAGGTTGGTAACTAGCAGGTACTAGCCTGTGTCGTAGATTCAGGCTGTGGTCTGATGTTGTTTGTTCTCAGATTGACGGACTCCCTTTAATAATTCTTGTAAGTCTGGTTTGGTTTTTACATAGTCCCTTAATTTCTGTTTATCTGAAAATGTCCTAATTTCACCATCATATTTGAATGGGTGTTTTGCAGGATATATTATTCTTGATTGGCAATTTTTTTCTTTCAAGGTTTTATACATGGCATCCCACTGCCTTCCTGCCTGCATGGTTTCTGCCGAATAATCCGAGCTTAGTCTTATTGTTTTTCCTCTGTATGTGATTTTTCATGTTTCTCAAGCTGCTCTCAGGATTCTTTCTTTGTCTTTGGTTTTAGTGAGTGTGATTATGATATGCTTTGATGATTTTCTTTTGGGGTCTATCCTATATGGGGTTCGTTGAGCTTCCTGGATGGTCAGCTTTTCATCTTTCATGATATCAGGGAAGTTGTCTGTCAGCAATTCTTCAATGATGCTCTCCGTGTTTTCCATTTTCTCCCCGTTATGGAACTCTGATCACTCGAAAATTTTTGCTTTTGATTGTATCCCACATAATTCTCAGGTTTTCTTCGTTTTTCTTCGTTCTTCTTTTGATTTTTCCTCAGAGTTGTATCCAAGTGTTTGTCTTCAATTTTGCTGATCCTGTTTTCCATCATTTCAAACCTGCTCCTCAGCCTTTCTATGACACTGTCCATTTCTGAAATCTTGTTATTTATCTTTTGGATTTCTAATGGTTGTTTTTGTATGATTTCTAGTTGTGAATTTATTTTGGTATATTGTTCCTGTATTATTTCCTGAATTCTTCCATTTTTTGGTCTGTATTTTCCATGAATTTGTCTGCTTTTTCCATGAATTTGTCAATTTTTTCTCATTTTTGTCTGCTTTTTGCTTCAACTCTTGGATAGTTCTGAATATTAAAGATTTAAATTCCCTATCAGGTAGTTCCAATGCCTTTTCTTCTACTGGAAAGTCATCTGGTGCTTTATTTTGGATGCCTACTGGAACCATCTTGTTCTTTTTTTTAAATATGTTTTGATATTGTCTGCTGTATTCGAGACATTCAGTATTTATTTTCTTTGCTTATTGATTGTAGATATGTTTGTTTCATCCTGCTTTTTTGTTTTATTTGGTTATGTCTGAGCAGGAGGGCTGTGCGTTCTTTGTTGTTTGCTCATCTGTGGGCATGATACTTTTCACCTCCTTGTCCAATGGGCAGGGCCAGTCGCTCAGCTATGTTGCAGCAGGGCAGGTCCAGCTGAAGGGGAGGGGCTGGGATGAGTTGTTTGTGGCACACACTAGGGCGGGTTGGTAATCAGTGCAGGGCAGGTTCCGGTAGGCCATGTCTGTGCTACTTGGGGGTGTGATGTTCAGCACATAGTGCAGGTAGGCAGGTCACTTCTCAATATTTTGATTAAGAAAGGCTACTGTTCCAAACATTTTGTCCATAATCATAAATTAATTTATATCTGAATTTAAATGTTTTAAGAAATATTTTATTTTGAAATAATTTCAATTTTATAGAAAATTTGGAAGAGTAGTATAAAGAATTCCTGTATCCTCTTCAACTAGATTCCCTAATAGTTAATATTTTACTATATTTGCTCCATCACCCTCTCTCTCTGTACCCATTACCAGTAGTGTTTTTCTGAACCATTAAGAAGAAGCTGCAGACATTATGCCCAATTACTCCTAAATACCCCAATCTGTACTTCTCAGAGTCAAGGACACTCTCTGACATAATAAATATGCAACTTTCCAAATTACAAAAATTGACATTGATAGAACACTACCATCCAAATCCATGGGCGCAATTCAAATTTTGCCAACTACTCCAATAACGTCTTCCTTTTTTTTCTAGTTCAGGATCCAGTCCAGAAACATGGCCTGCATTTAGCAGAGATGTCTCTTCAATTTTCTGTGGTCTAGAATAGTTCCTCAGTCTTCCCTACCTCTCATGTCCTTGGCAGTCTTAAAGAGTACAGGCCTTTCACTATAGGGTGACCATCAATTTGAGTCCATCTAATTTTTAGGACTAGAATCACACAATTCATTCCTGCCTAGAATACCACAGAAATGATGCTATGCTCTTCTCAGTGCATCACATCAGGAGGCACATGACAGTGACCTGTACAACACTGACCAAATCTCTTAGGCTAAGAGATAGATGTGATTGGGAATGAGTAGAGTCCTGAGACATGGGATGGGGACCTTTGGGCAGAAACAGATGAGGCTGCAAACTTGAAGCCTCATTTCTCACTGAACCTTCCTTGCAGCCTCATCCTGTCCCCCATGGTCCCTACTACTTGAGGGGCCTTATTTTGCATAAAATCTTTCATTAAATTTACCTGGAGTAGTTGCCTCAAAAGAAGGATGCCAATTATCCTCAATACCTCCCCAGTCACCTGCCTTTATCTCCAGGTACATAATAAGAGTTAAGATCCCAACATAGGCCAGATATAGAAGTAAAGGAGATGATTATACAATGAAGGAGTTGTAGGATCTTTCTGATCTGTATTAGAGGGAGTATGGGCAGCATATAGGAATCAGTTCTAAGGGTTTGGGCCAAAGGAGATTAAATAAAAACTAAATACAGATAAATTTATCAAATGGGTGTATTCACTGGGGATTTTTGATTTAATATGTTGTGTCTCAATACTGAGATGTAGTTTTTCACCACTAGGTTGGTCAACTGAAGCATGGACCCAACAGTGGCCTACAATCAATGGCCTTGAGATTCCAGAACTTACTTGGCATAGAGTAAAGAGTCTACTGGCTCAGAAAGATGAGAATGTTGGAATGCATCTATTATGGGCAACCTGATCAACCACCCCCTAACCATACTCTTGGGAACACCCAAGACCACTGTCTTCACCTAGGCATTAATAAATATATTAGCGAGAGAGAATGACAGCATACTCAAAAAGCACTGTGGTTGCTGTCCTATGAGTCTGGAGGTTATGGTGGAGGATAGTACAATGGAACACGGTTCCCTGATTTTATTGAAAATAGTGGTATCCAAATGGGTGTGACGGTCAAGGTTGTGTATCAACTTGGTTGGACCATTATTCTCAGTGGTTTGGCAGTTATATAATGATATAGTTTGGCAGTTATGTAATGAGGTAATTATCCTCCATTCTGTGATCTGATGTGAGCAGCCAATCAGTTGAAAAGGGAGTTTCCTTGGGAGTGTGGCCTGCATCCAATATATATAGGTGTTCTAGCAAAGTTCACTCTCTCTGGATCCTGCATCTGACTCATCATCCTCTGACCTCTGGTTCTTGGGATGTGAGCCAGGAGCCTGTTTCCAGACCTGTAGATGCTGGGTTTCACCAGCTCCTGCAACTCTGTGAGCCAGCAGCCTTCTGCCTGACCTGCTGATTTTGGGTTTGTCAGCCCCTGCAACCACATGAGTCAGGAGAAACCTCCAGCCTGATGCTTGACCCACAGATTAGAGACTTGTCATCTTCCACAACTGCATGAGCCATTTCCTTGAGATAAATCTCTCTCTATATATATTTATATATAGTTTTCACTGGTTTTGCTCCTCTAGAGAACCCAGCCTAAGACAGTGGGTTTGTACCATCTGTTTCATTCTGAGAAGTCACTTATGACTGTTCCAAATCCAAATCTTTCCCCTTAAAATTAAAAAAAATCACTCATTTTTTTACACACTCATTTGTTTTTAATTAATAAACAGATCTATCTGCTAAATAACATCTACTTTGTTTTTCATCTGAATATATGAGGAAGACATCTGTGATTTGCAGACTTCCTGATTATGCTCACCTTATCTGAATATGCATATACTATAAAATTTGGGAAAAGGAAGAGGCTAGGGAAAGAGGATATATGGACCACAAAATGATTCTTTATGCTCAGCTCTAATTTATACAGAAAATTCTCAATTAAATTTTCAGTGGTTCTCTCAATACTGTCAGCTCTCCCTCTCTTTTTCTCCCCCTCCCTTCTTTCTTTCTACACATATACATATAAATACCAAACAAATTTAACATTATAAAACTTATTTAAAATTATGGTTCTGGGAGGCAGGACTGATATATCCTTAAAGATAAACACAGTTCTAACCGACTTATAAAAAACCTCCTAAGGAAGAAAGGGGAAGCAGTTTTTGCAGACTGTGTTGTCATGTAGACCAAGAGGCTTATATGTATAGCAGTCTGATGGAGGATACAGCAGCAAATGAAACTCAGTGTGGATCAGGCTGGGGTAATTTCATACCTGATTGCTTTCAAGTCAACAGAGAACATAATTAGTAGCTGATTTTAAAAGTATAATCTTAAAAATCCTTTATATCATTACATTATTAAAGAAATTAAATAAATTCAAGGAAAATAAATCATTCTCTTTCCAAGAAACGTGTCACTTTGCTTATTATCTATAGCCAACATGTGAAATTTAGTTATGCTTCAGAATCTTCCCTGACACAGATGCAACTTTAAAAACAAATAACAACAACGAAAAATTAAAAAGAAGCCTCCTTTCAGAAAAAATATTTACGTGAACTCACTTGGATGCTATAAATTGAGTAAAATTTCTATGTTAAAACCATTCTTGCTTTTTCCTATAAGCATTAAATAAGCTGAAGTCTCTCCCATCTTAAAACAAAATAAACTCTCCCCTAATCCCTATGTTCTACTTAATTTGCCACTTTCCTTTACCTCCCATTCACTGGGAAGCATCTTGTAATCTCAGTCAGTTTGCTGTGTCCACTTCCTCATCACTACATTGTTCTTCACCAGCCTAATATCTGGCTTCTGCCTATGCCATCACAAAAAAAAAAAAAAAAAAAACAAAAAAAACCTGCTCTAACAAAAATCACAATTGATCTTCTTCTTATTCTATCCAGTCTACTGGCTACCTTTGACAATATAGTCCATTCCCTTCCTCTTGAAATGCTATCTTTCCGTGGCTTCAGTGACACTACACTCTCCTGATTTTCAGACTACATCTCTGGCTTCTTCTCAGCTGCCTTGTGAACTCTTCTTCTGTCCTTTTCTTACATGTCAATGCTCCTCGGTATTCTGTCTCATATGCTCATGTCTTCTCTACACATTCTCCTAAAGCATCTCATCTATTACACTACTGGTTTCAATTATTATCTTTTATGCTGATGACCTTTGAATCTACATCTGAAGCTCTGCTGGGTTTCAAACTACTGACTTGATACCTCTACAAGGAAGTCTCAAATTCAACATATCCAACTCAACAGGAGAGGCTCAACATGTGAACAAATCCCCACCATTCTATCTACTTTCATCTGTAGGCTGTGTCTAAATACTCTACTTTCTCATCTGTTACTATATGTTAAAAAAATGCAGGATTGGAGAAGGCACCTGTACTAAGTACACTGCTCCAGCAATTCTCCCCACTATCTCCTGAATTATCTATTGGATGATTTCTAACCAATGACAAGCATTTTGCTATTTCTCCCATTTAAAAAAAAAAATCAAAAAACAAAAAGGAAAAAAAGCTTCTTTTAAGATCAATTTCTCCTCTAGCTACTACCCTATTTCACTGCTTGCCTTTATAATAAACCACTCCAAATAATAGTAGTTTTGTCTTATGCTGTCTGCAATTGCTCTTCTACAATACTCCCTTGATCCTACTCTAGGGTGTTTGACTCAACTCTTCCACTGAAATTGCTCTTCTTAAGGTCACCAATGACACTCATATCTCTAAACTCAATGGCCAGTATTTAGTCCTCATTCCAGTTGATTCAGACCTCACCTTATTTGACATGTTATCAGATTTGACATATTTTCTTCACTTGGCTTTCAGAACACCAAATTTGTCTGGTTTTCCTCCATATCATTCTTTTTGCTCTTTCTATATCCACTTCGCTACTTCTTCCTCATCTCCTAACTTCTAAAGATTGGACCTCTTTGCTACCTACACTTATTAAGTGATCTCATATAGTCTCACAGCTTTACATATCATGTGAGAGATAAATACTCTCAGGATTTTATCTCCAGCCCCTAAAAATCCAGGCTTGTCTAAACAACTGCCTACTTGATATCTCCAACCTGATGTCTAATGCTGTTATTGTTGTTAGGTGCCATCAAGATTCATACTTCGTACATTCCACGTTCCAATTATTATGGATGTTTGCAGCTGTTTCTTCTCATTTTGAGTTATGCCACATCAGCAAATGAAGGTCCCAAAAGCTTGACTCCATCCATGTCATTAAGGTCGACTCTACTTTGAGGAGGCAGCTCTTCCCCAGTCGTATTTTGAGTGCCTTCCAACCTGAGGGGTGCATCTTCTGGCACTATATGAGATAATGCTCTGCTGCTATTCATAAGCTTTTCACTGGCTAGTTTTTTTCAGAAGTAGACCGCCAGGTCCTTCTTCCTAGTCTGTCTTAGTCTGGAAGCTCAGCTGGTACCTGTCCACCATGGGTGAGCCTGTTGGTATTTGAATACCAGTGGCATGGCTTCCAGCATCACAGCAACATGCAAGCCCCCCTAGTATGGAAAACTGACAGACCTGAGGGAAGACGTCTGATAGGTGTCTCAAAATTAACTTGTTTGTAGTCTTCCTCTCTAAATGTTAACTATATTCTCCCAATTACTCAGGCCAAAACCTTATTATTATTCTTGATTCTTCTCTATCCCTCACATGCCACATCCGGTCTGTCAGCAAATCACATTATCCTTACCTCCACAGAATATTAGAGTTTGAACATTTCTTACTACCCCTTCTGTCATTACCCTTGGCCAAAGCCACTACCATCTTTTGCTTGGATTATTACAATAGCCTTCTAAGTGGTCTCACTGCTTTTGCTCTTACCCTCAATCAGACTATTCTCAACCTAGCAGTCAGAGTAATCTTGTTAAAACATAAGTCAGTACTTGTCACTTTTCTGTTCAAAACCCTGCAATACTTCCTTCCAATGGTTTCACTCAGAGTAAATGCCTGTGAGCTGGGTGACTCTGACTTATAAGGCCGTATATGATCTGGCCTGTTATCTCTCTGACTCACCTCTTATTATTCTCTCTCCTTAATTCACCTTCAGCTACACTGGCCTCCTTATTATTTTTTGAACAAACTTGTTCTCCATGTGAAGTGTTCTTCCCATATATCTGTATAGGCACCTCCTTCACTTTCTTTAATCTTTACTGAGAAATCACCTTCGTGACATAATTTACCCTGGCCCTTCTATATATAATTCAGCACACAACCTCATGCTTCATTAGCCATTCCCTGCTTTATTTTTTGTTTTTGGCATTCATTATTTTCTAATAGATTCTATCATTTACTTATTTTGTAGTGCCTTTCATCATAACTGAAGGAAAGCCCCATAAGGACAGGGAATTTTTGCCTATTTGTTCACTGCAATATTCCCAGGGCCTATAACAGTCCCTGGCATAAAGGCTCTAAAAATTTTCTTCTTGAATGAACGAATGAATGTACCAAATTGAACAAACTTGGATTTCCAATACCCAGTATAAGTTGAGAATGACAATAATATATACATTCAGTCACCTGAATTATAGAAACCTGAGTATCACTAATAACTTCCCCTGCTCCCTAATTTCTCACATCTGGTCATTATGTCCTCTACATTCTGTCTGCTCAGTAAACCGAAAACCCATTGCCACCGAGTCAATTCCGACTCATAGCAACCCTACAGGAAGAGCAGAATAGCTCCATAGGGTTTCTAAGACTATAATCTTTACAAAAGTAGACCGCCACATCTTTCACCCAGAGTGGCTTGTGGGTACAAACTGCCGATCTTTCAGTTAGCAGCTGAGTGCCTTAACCATTGTGTCACCAGGGCTGCTGTCTTCTCAGTAGACCTCTTGAATCCATCTACCTCTCTATCTTCTCCACCACTACTTGAGGTCTATATACCTCATCTCTCACAGCTGGGATTCCTATCTCCAGTCTGCTCCTTCCAATCCATTTTCCATACAGGAGTAAGAGTGATCGTTTACAAGTATAATCATGTCAATATCCTAAGAATAAAGTCCACATTCCTTACACTCCTTCATGATCTTGACTCTACTTTCCTTTCTAGCCTCATCTGTCACCATTTCCATCTTACTTTTTATGCTTCAAGCATAGTGAACAACTTTCATTTTCTCAATGTGCCATGTTCTTTATTTCCTTTAAGATCTAGTACATTCTGTTATCTGTGCCTAGACACTCTTCCCTCCTCAGCTATGTCTTTCTTATTCCTAAGGTCTTAGCTTAGAAATAATTTTCTTCAGGAAGCCTATGCATATCTAAGTTACATTTTGTATCTCTCTTATGTGTGTTCCTATACTTATCCTATTTGCTTCCCTACCATACTGCACTGTAATTTTCTATTTACTAATCTTGACTTTGGTCTCCTTGAGGGCTGGATGTGTTTTATTTTCTAAGTATCTCCAGTACCCGACACATAAGGGGTACTCAATAAGTATTTAATGTATGAGCAAATAGCTTGATTCTTACCTCTCTCTCCTGGTCTTTTCCAATTTGTCTTTCAAAACCATAATTTCTTTGTTGAGAGCAAGTTGCTGGCCTTCTGAATCATGCAGCTCTTTCTTCAGATTTTTAATTTCATTTGCATGTATTCCTTCTCTTTTAGATAATTCTTCTTCATAAAAAATGCTTTTCTTTTCAAAATCAGTCTTTAGTTTGGTTATCTCTTGCTGATGTTCTATGCTGCACACTCCTGGTGAATAACTAATTTGTTTTTGCTAAAAAGTAATAACAAAAGATTAGTTCATCTATAAGAATAATAAAATACTAAATAATAACTCCTTTCTGTAATATAAAAAGGACTGTTCATATAAAAATATTATTTTTATGAATTATTACATAATACTGTTTCTATATTAAAGTTATTAACCTTTTATCTGCCATATGTTGCAAATATTTTTCTCAGCATATTTTCCTTTATGATCTATGCCTTTTGTTATATTTTAAAAGTCTTCTTCAAATCAAGATTATATATTTACCTGTATTTTCTGCTCGTACTTATATGATTCCTTATTTTACATTTAAATTTCTAATTTATTTGGAATTATTGTTGGTGTAGACACAAAAACCCAAACTCATTACCGCTGAGTCGATTTGGACTCATAGCGACCCTACAGGACAGAGTAGAACTGCCCCATAGGGTTTACAAGGAATGGCTGGTGGATTCGAACTGCTGACCTTTTGGTTAGCAGCTGAGCTCTTAACCATTACGCCACCAGGGCTCCGCTGGTGTACAGACTAAGTGAAAAATCTATCCTATATGTGATGAGGAACAATGAAAGCTTTTTAAGCACGTTTGTAAAAGATTAAATTGGGGGATAGGATGGTAGAGGGAGAATGTACAAAAAAGAGGGGCTTTTGCAATAGTTCAGGGAAAAATGACAAAGATCTAAACTACCATCTCCTTCACATGCACGCCAGAAAAAATGATAAGTCTCTTGCTTTCAGGTAGGGCATCTAAGAAGGAGGAGAAATTTGGTTGAAATCCACCTTTTCTGAAATTAGTTTCAAATATATTCTTAAGAATAAAGAAGAAAACAAAGTCCAAAGATTCTGGCTAAAGGGTAAAAAGAAACATACAGACTGGGGATTACGACTGAAATTTCTTCAGCATTGTAACTTTCCTAAGTTCATTGTTTTGTTATACTCTATTTTCCCCAGGTGATCAGCAATAAAACTTTTAAAATTAAAAGAACCTACGGGGTTTTGTTTATTGACAACAAGGAATCAGGAGCTAGAGGACTTTGTGTCCTTTTCTAAAGACAGTCTTTAGGGGCAGAAAAACTGGTAACGGTAGCTGACTTAAAGTAGAAAGAAAAATATGCTGGCTTTTACACATTTAAAGTCTATAATTTAAAAAAAAATGAAGGTATCAATGTAGGCCACAAAGATGGCTCTGGGGTGTCCATTATTTAATTAGGTGCCCAAATACTCAACCACTTGTTCAAAAAATATTTATGAAGTACCTACCAGGTGCCAGACCCAGATTGTCCAGTGGTTTCTGAGGCATCCTGGCATGAAAAGCTCTGCTTATACTGGGATGAACCAGAGCAGTCATATTCTTTCTCTTAGACATCTCTATGAGAATGATGCCTCACTCTGCATCAGCAGCTCCCACCTCTCGTCTATACTACTCTTTCGTTTTCCTAATCACCTTAAGGACTTTTAGTTTGTTGTCCTGTTTACTTTAGTTTAGCTACCTAGATAGCTGCAACATGTACTAGAAAAGCTACAAGCAAGAATTATTCTGAAATCAAAACCTTAGAAAGATACAAGCAAAAAATTTATAGACTCATCACTCATTGATAAGGATATAAAAAGCAAAATAAAATATTGATAGACAAAATTAAACCACTACAAAATGATAGCGTTTACTGCATGCACTGAAGCTAATTTAATCTTATCAAACTTATTAAAAACCTATATAATAAAGTGCATTATTTTAAAGATTAAATTAAAAAAAAAATTGATAATCTCAGTAGGTACTCCCACTTAAAAGTACTTGATAAAATCCAATACCACTTCCAAATACTACCCCAAGTAAAACCACAAAAAAAGACTACAGTGTTTTTTCTAACTTAAAAAGTATCAATTTCAAGCTAACAGACAAAATAATAATGGTGAAACATCAAAAGTACATACAATAAAGTCAGGAATAATATCAACAAAAAGGATGTCTTCTACTACCACTTTAACTTAGTATTAGTTTTAGATAGTTGTCTGACCAAGTAACATGTGAAATAGTTAAAAGAAATGAATATGAAAAGACAAGTAATAATAACATTATTATTTCCATTTAATATAATTGTTCACCCAGAAAATCCAAACGGATGTACTGAAAAGCATTAGAATTGACCGGGTTCATTAAAACAATAGCATATAAGATAAAAACAAATCAAGAATATATTTAGATATTAGGATAAACAATGAGAAAACATAAAAGGAGAAGATTTCATTGTTAACAGCCAAAACAAACAAAACCATCATGTAATAATACACACATATGAGGAATTCTAATAGTGAGAAATCTGTCTGATTTATATGAAGAAAACCACAAACATTTATAAAAGACAAAAAAGACTTGAAACAATGTGGAAAAATACCAAATATTTGAATGGGAAAGTTAAATGTAGATGTATTCAATTTTTCTCATATTATCTTCCATATAATTCTAATTAATATTTAAAAAACAAAAAACACAACTCTGTGTGTGTGTGGAAATGGAAACATATGCTTCTAGTCCATAGGCAAGTATAAACTAGTAAAATACCAAAGAAGTCTTAAAAGACAAGGACAGTAAAGAGGGGAAGGAGAGGAGTCTTTTCAGATATTAAAAGATACTCTAAGCCTTTAAAAGTTAAAGTATCACTGTACTAGGATGAGGAAATGGAAACATATTAATGACCAAACAGAACTCCCCAAATTAATAATTTAATTCAGTATATAAGGCATCATCAATCAATGGGAAAGGCAGTGATCAATTAATAAATGCAACTAGAACCACCACCTAGTAATAAAAGAAAAAAAAAAAAGATTCTCACATTATGCCAGTTAGCAAAACAAATTCCAAATGGATTAAATATTTTTAAACCCCATAGATATATCCAGAAGAAAGCAGAATTAAATACTTATCAAAACTCTGAAAAGAGAGGAACAAGCCAAGCTTTGAAGCAATAGAAGAAAACACTGAGGAAAAGATAAACAAATCTGTAATTTTAAAAAGAAAGAAGACCAAAATAAGGCAAAGTGATAAATTAGTAAAATAGTTGCTGAAAATATAAATAGAATTTTTACTTTGTAGAGTTTATATAAACTGATAATAACATTAAGACTACAATATTTAATGGGCAAGTAACAAGTAATTCACAAAAAAGAAAATATGATTAATAAACAATCTACGAAGAAACCAAGAAATGTAAAAAAGCAGATAGTCTTTGTCCTATCATATTTGCAAAGGTTTGTGGCATGTAACAAGCACCTCACAGTGATCTGACAGTTTCATTTCTAGGTATCTGTTCCATGGAAATGATACAGGAAAAGAAGGATATAAAGGTGTTCATGGCAATTATAATACACACACATTCTACTACTACAAAATATTTAGTAGTAGAGAATCAACTAAGTGGATACTCTTCTTGGACTATTTACAGTCATTAAATAATGTTTGTGACAATTTTGTAATAAAAAAAAAAATCAAACCTGTTGTTGTTGAGTCGATTCTGACTCATAGCGACCTATACAACAGAGTAAAACTGCCCCACAGGGCTTCCAAGGAGCAGCCTGGTGGATTAGAAATGCCTAACTTTTGGTTAGCAGCCACAGCTCTTAACCACTGAGCCACTAGGGCTCCAATTTTGTAATAACAGGTGAAAATGCTTATAGTACATTGCTAAGTGAAAAATACATGGTAAAAACTCTTATCTGATCAAAACCACTGAAAAGTATTCTTACTGGAGTAAAGATTGGCATAACCTTCTAAGAGGGCCAAAATATGATTAAAAATTTTATGTGTGTACATCTTTTGACAAAGAAATCACACTTCTAGAAAATTATCCTAAGGAAATTATAGGATGATAATTAATCACAGTTTACACATATTGATCCTATATTATGTGCCAGGTCCTTGGCTAAGCACTTTAAATGCATTAACTTATTTATTAAGGAGCCCTGATGGTGTCATGGTTAAGTGCTTGCTGTTAACTGAAAGGCTGGAGGTTCAAACCCATGCAGTGGCTCTGTGGGATAAAGACCTGGTGATCTGCTCCCGTAAAGATTACAGAAAACTCTATGGGCAGTTCTACTCTGTCACATGAGGTCACTGTGAGTCAAAAATTGACTTGATGGCACCTAACAATAACAACACCATTTACTGACTAGTTTATTATCCCAAATTTATAAATGACCAAGAGATTAAGTGACTTTGACAAGTATGTAAATATATGTGCTTGAAAGTTTTCACCGTGGCAGCGTTTATTATAGCAAAAAATAAAGAGCAAACTACTAGACAGAACATGACGCTGAGAATGAGAAACTTGGGTTTAAGTTGTTCTCTGCTACTTCTGGTTACAAAATCCTAACCTCTCTGGTCTCGACTTCCTCAAATGTAAATAATTTCTAAAACTTCTTCCAGTTTGTACTTCATGCTTGTGTTTTATTGCCCAAAGCACCTGAAAACAGAGTAGGCCCTGACTGAAAATTACTCAAGACTGTAATACAGTGACTGCTCTAGAAACATGTTGTCATTAGGCGCCATACAGAATTGTCAGATAAAAAGTTAGGCTCTGATCAATTTTACCACAACCTTCATTCACTGATTTAACAAATATACTGAATAACTATTAAATATCTGGCCCTGTGCCAAGTTAATAATATCCCTGTCTCTTTTTTCATTAAGCTAGCTCACAGTTTAGGTGGGGAGATAGGTGTGTTAATAAATAATTATAGTAAGAGTGATGCTAGACATATCAACAGAATTTTAAATCAGCACAGGAACAGGAGTACCTAGACTTTCTGAGATGATACTCAAGTTGTTTCTTATATTTGCTAGATGAATATGACCCTAGACTAGGCATAGTTATGCAAGCAGTGGGTGGAAGTGGGAGCTGGCAGGAAATACAGAGGAAACAGGATGTGCAAGGGTTCTAGAGTCAAGAAAAAGCAAACACCATATTCAGACACCATATTCATTTAATGCTGTGGAAGTATGTCAATTTAATCCTAATTCTCTCACTTTGACATACATGATATCATTATAGCTAATAATTTATGAGCACTCATGATGTGTTAGTTTACGTGTGAATGTATGTATTTCTAACAGAAAACCAATGAGATAGTTTTACAGATGAGATAATTAAGGCATAAAGAGTTTAAATGATTTGTCCAGCATCACACAGCTAGTAACTGGTGAAGCTAGGAGTCAAAAACAGGCAGTCTGACACCAGAGCGGGTACAAGAATTTCCCTTCCATAGCAATTTCTCCTGAAATGTGTCAGCCCCTGCCCACTGTCACCTCATTCCAACACAAGTGTCTGCAATGCCACAAATGAGCCTCTCCTAAGTCATCTACAAGATAGAGGGTCTGGATCTCTATCCCCTCCTCCCAGGCAGATTCCCAGTACATCTTTCTAAGGTAGGCATCCCTTCATAACTATTTTAACTCCTTCCTGACAGATTTCTTCTCTGCACTAAACATATCTTCCTTTTCCTCCCAGCATAATTAGGCATTCTCTGTTAGCCTCCTGAGGGAGCGCTGGTGGCGCAGTGGTTAAGTGCTTGGCTGATAACTGAAAGGTTGGCAGTTCGAATCTACCAGCCACTCCATGGAAGAAAGATGTGGCAATCTGCTTCCATAAAATTTAAAGCATTGAAAACCCTATGGGGTAGTTCTACTGTCCTATAGGGTCGCTATGAGTCGGAATTGACTCAATGGCAATGAGCTTTTTGTTTTTTATCAGCCTCCTATTGATAAGAATGAGGAGTAAGTAACAACACGAGGTTTGAAAGGATATCTAGTTTTCACTCTACACTGAGGAGAGCACATAAGCTCCTATCAGGCCTAAAGAGAAGAAAATTAAACTTCACAAATCTGAAATCAAAAGATACCTTCAATCCCTCCAATTCATTTTCCAGTTGCTTAGAATAGTGCTCGCTCTGTTCACGCAGTTTTCTGTCTTTAGATGCTTCAGCAGTTAGAGCTTCTGTATGAACTTCCAGCTTTAAAATAAAATGAAAAAAGTAGATTTCACGATTATAATTGCTTTCCAAACAAAATAGTGTTTTTCCCAATGGAAATTTACCTTGTAATAGGAAGAGAACTCAAATGTTGAAATTCATATTACATAATATTATCAAACTAAAAAAAAACTATTTTTCAAAAATTAAAGAATGAAATATATATTATTTCACTAGTCTGAAAAAGCAGCTTTAATCGCTACAAAATTTGCCTGACTACTAACCTCTTTTTTGGCTCTTTCTGTTCTGCGCAGTTCTTGCCTTAAGCTTTCAACTTTTTGCATCACCAGGTCCACCTCTTCTTCCTTATCTCGGACATGGCGAGCAAGTTTCTGTTTTTGGGTGTGCAATTCTGTTAGTCGCTCATTGATCTCCATGAATTCCTGCATGGCCAGTTTCCTCTGGCAGTGTGCGTCTTTCAGCTCTTTGGATTGGTTTTTTAATCGCTCACTAGCCTGGACTAGTTCCTACAGTTTTGTAAAAAGAATATAAGTTACCAATTCTGCAAGCTAGAGACCAAATTTGGTCACCAAATTGGCTATTATGAAGTCAAGGAGAGCCAAAATTATTTACCTCAAGACAAAATGAAACAAACTACTTTAAAACAAATATTTAGGGCACAGTGCCCTGTTTATATTCTCAATTCCTTACACTAACATGCTAAATGAGATGGAGCAGCTGATTTAGCCTTCTAGTGCCTTAGTTTCTACAAGTAAATAAGGATTGTAGGAATATATACAGTCAAAATACAAATGTTGTTAAATTTAATGGATATCTGTGAGTGTTTTGTTTTTTTTTTTTTAAATTACACTGAATGATTACAAATGATAAAAGCAAGGGTTGCTCCTGATATGGGTATGGACCAGCAGCAAAAACAGAAAGCTAAACCTGAAATTCCCAAACTGCACTGAGAAACTTAGAGGAAGTATAAGTGGACTCAGGTCAGTAGAACCACCTTTTTACAGCAGCAGAAAATGCAAATCTTCATTGGAGGAAAAGAGACTCAATGAAATTCAGATTTTTTCACACATGAAGAGCAAGCAAATATAAGCTCACAATAAAATATTCCCAAACATCAAAAGAACAAACCACCATAACAAGCTACAGAAACAACAAACAATAGAAATAAACCCCAAAGGTATTCGGGTATTAAAATGATCAGATACAGGCATAAAATTTCTATGTATGAAATGTGTAAAGAAATGAAAGAGGAAACCATAAAAATGGGAAAACGACCAAAAAAAGAGAAAAAACTAAATAAAATGACCAGGCAAATTTGTTAAAGAACTTTATGGAACTTTAAGAAATAAAAAATATATACTTGTTAAAATTAAAGACATAAATCTACCAATACAGGAAACTCTACATTTATGAAGCAAGAAAAATGAAAATAAACCCAACCTAAAAACACCAGGAAAATCTTAAAAGAAACCAGTAAAAAAATAAAAATTACCTCCTTTCCCCAAGAAAAACAAAAGATAATTAGAATCAGAACAGACGCCTAAGAAACAACAATGGAAATAGAGACAGTAAAAAATATTTTCAAATAGATGAAAAAATAAGGTATATTGTATACCCAGAAAAATTACTTTCCAAGTATGAGGCTAAAATAATGACAGCTTCATATAAAAAAAAATAACAGAGCATACCACAATCAGATATGCACTAAAAGAACCTCTAAAGTTTTATTTCAGGAAAAAGAAAAATGATTTTAGAAGGAAGCTCTGATATGTGTGCTAACAAAAATTTAAACACAGGCATTTGAAGCAGGCTCTCAGTAAAGAGTTAACATGAACCACTCTTGGGCAACAAGGGAGGGAACAAAGGAGAAGTGGTTGTTCTGGGAAAATATGTACAAAGAACATTCCAGGAATCATGTAATGAAAATGTTCTCAAAAATCACTTACCCAAACTATTATCGAGAAATGTTTGTCGGAAAACAGATTAACCAAATGAAGAAAGAATTTTTTTTTTTTTTTTTGAAATGTGTGCGGTACTGGTCACACTGAACCCTTTTTCAGAATGGCCGAGGACTATGTGCTTTGTGCTGCTCAACTCAAGTTGCTATTCCTCAATAAAACTCTTTGTTCTCAAGAATGTGCGCATTCTCGTCTAGTTGGCATGGCCTCACTAAGATAGTTTGGAAAATCAATGGACACTTTGGGGCTCTTTTGACTTACCTAAATTAGTTTTTCTGTGCAGTAAACCAGAAAATAAGGGCTCTGGATTAAACAAACTCAATGGGATGCCTATTTTGATTGGTATTTAGAGGCTTCCAAAGACATCACGATAGCAAAACTGCTTCACTGCAGGATACTGTTTCCACATTAACCAAATGAAACAAGGAGCTACAATGTCAAAACCCTGCTCCTGCACCACCTGCCCCTTTGCTGGCTGTCTCTCCTTTATACCACTTCTTACCTTCCTATTCCTCTGATAACACTCTGAGCTTCCTATTTTCCTGATAAATGAACAAAGAAAACTTTACCTGAAATGTCCTTTAAGATATATCCTATGGACACTGTGGAGTCTCCTCGTGTTGCCTTTATTCCCTGAACTCACTCAGAGTTACAAAGCGCTGTAAAGGATTTTCCAAAATCACGTGAAAGGATTTTCCAAAATTGCTGAGGAATTTAAAATCTTTATTGAAGCTTACCAACCTGGGCTCCCAGATTTGTTTCAAATAGTCTATATAACTGGATCTAGAGAAACTCAGCTATGGTCAGAACACACTGAATGGAAAGATCCCCAAAATACATTAGATTTAAACATAGATAAGACAGCCATTGAGCTGCTTGAGGATGCTCAAGCAATGGGTAAGAGATTACTTGAAGCTACTCCTAAGGCCTCTTCCCCAATAACTGATTGGACAAAAACTCATTCTTGTAAACAGAATAAAGATGAGAATGTTTATGATTATCAAAAGCAGAAAACTGCTTCAAAAGTTTTCTGAACACTCTGGTCTTACCTTATCTGCTCCGGGTGCAACTGAAGTTTTTAATACTGTTTTCGTATCTGGATTAAAACCTGAAATCTCAGCCTTGATTAAGCAGCTTTGATTGGACTGGGAAATGGCCCCCAATGTGGAATTGACTAATTTGGCCTATAAACTTTCCCAGACTCTTGAGGCTCAAGGGGACAAAAAGGCTAACAAATTGATGGCCCCCCGTTGCAACAATTACAGTCTCTAAACCAAAAGAAGAATGCCAAACCCTCTAATGGCCCCAAGGCTGGCATTTGCCACTACTGTAAGGAACCTGGTCATTGGAAAAATATTCATTACTGTCAAGTTGATTCCGACTCATAGTGACCCTATATGACAGAGTAGAACTGCTCCAAAGGGTTTCCAAGGAACGGCTGGTAGACTCAAACTGACAACCTTTTGGTTAGTAGCCAAGCTCTTAACCACTATGCCACAGGGCTCCACTGGAAAAATGAATGCTATAAATTAAAAACAAAACAAGAACTTCCCAACAAGATGTCCTTCAACCTGATATGGAATGAAGTGGTGCCAGGGACACAACAGGGACTTTTCCTATGGTGGTGCTTAACCCAAAAGGAGAAATATTTTAAACATTTATAGAGAAACTTGTCGATTTTTGACTGACACTGAAAGCACCCTATCTGCTATTAACTCCTCTTTTTTGCAAAAGCCCCTGCCCCAGAGTACAAAAACCTCAAGGGTTATGGGGGTTACCAATCAATAGCAAATACTGACTCATTCTCAACCCACTCCAATATCTCTCAGTCCTATTGAAGACTTATGCCCGTTTTTGGTTAGTCTTGATACCCCTGTCAATTTGTTGGACCGAGATCTTTTGTCTGAAAGGAACTGTCATTTGCAATTTACTGAAAAGGGGGAAATATGAAGTTTGCCCATTGTTCCAAAATTGACTGACACGGGTTTTAAATCAGAACAGATTCAAAAGTAAGAGGTTCCTTGCTGCTTGCAAGTGCTCATTATGCATAATGATGATTCAACCCAATCTAGCCCTCTTCCCCCTAATATTCTTTCATTAATTCCTGAAACTTTATGAGCCACCACGTTTACTAGTGTGGGCTGAGTTTTGTTAGCAGAACCAATCAAGGTTCAAACAGATACATCTAAACCCTTTCCAAAGATTCCTCACTATCCTCTCAAACGAGAAGCCAAGGAGGGAATAGCTCCCATTATACAAGATTTCCTCTCTAAAGGCCTGATTATCCCCTGCACTGGTCCTTGCAATGCCCTTGTTTTTCCTGTGAATAAACTAAACAATAGGGCTGGAGGTATATACAGGATTTGCCTGCCACTAACCACATGTTATTTCTAGGTTTCCAGTAGTCCCAAACCCTCATTTACTGCTTTCCAATATCCCTCAAAATGCTACCCATTTTATAGTTGTTGATCTTTGCAGTGTTTTTTTTTAGTATTCCTGTGCATCCTGAAAACCAAGAATTTTTTTGTTTTCACCTGGGAAAATAAAAAATTTACCTGGACTGTAATACCCCAGGAATTTACTGAATCTCCTACTTATTTTTCCCAAATTCTCCATAGGGCAGACTTGAAGCCTTTGCAGTTTATGAACAAATCCAAATTACTGCAATATGCTGATGTTTTATTAGTGTGCTCAACTTTCAGGAAGCTTACACTGACAATAGTGTAGCTTTGTTAAGGCATTTGACTGCTGGTGGACATGAAGTTTCCAAAGAGAAGTTTCAATTGTCCTGACCTTCTGTCAAATATTTGGGCCACATAATTTCTGCAGAAGGTATCTCTATTAACTCTAAATGAAAGTAGGCCATTTATGCTTTTCCCACCCTAGAGCAAAGAAACAGCTACAAGGGTTTTTAGGGCTTTGTAGTAAATATAGAACCTGGATTCCTAATATTTCTTTGTTGGTCCAACCCTTATATAAATATTTAAAGGCCTCTGAACCAGATTCATTTCAAATTTCACCAGAAGACCAGGAGGCTATAGATAAATTAAAAGGGGCTTTAACAGAAACACCTGGTCTAGGTTTTCCCATCACCTAGATTTTTCTTAATTTGTATATGAAGTGTCTGGAAATGCTTTAGGCACAATGACCCAATAACATGGAGGATATCAAAGACCTGTAGATTATTACATCCTGCAGCTCAACCTTATAGCTAAAGGATACCCTCCCTGTCTCTGGGCTGTAGCTGCTACAGCCAAATTAGTGGAAGCACCACAGATATAGTGTTGGGAAATTTTTTAGCTGTTTATGTGCCCCATGCTGTATTTCCATACTTAATTCTGCTTTGACACATCACCTTTCCACCAGTCAGCTCACTTCTTATGAAGTTCTCCTTCTGGCCATATCTAATGTTAGACTAAATCCAGCCATCATTCTCCCTGAAACTGACAATGATAATTACCCTATGCATAAGTGCCTAGATTTAACTGAACAACTTCGGCTTCTCAGAAAGACATGAGATTCCTTTAACTATCCTGACTTAGTTTTGTGGATGGCTCCTACTTAAAACCAAATTCTACTAGCTCTCATTACCAGGCTGGATATGCCATCACTACTTCTACTGAAGTCCTTAAGAGTCAAACTCTTCCTGAAGCTACTTCCACCCAGCAAGCTGAATTAATTGCCCTTATCAGAGCTCATAAGCTTGCTTCAGGAAAGTCTATTAATATTTAATACTTCTAGGTAGTGTTTTAGGTGTTGTGTATGATTTTGGCATGTTATGGAAACAGAGGATTTTTAACCTCTACCGGGACTGTCATAAAAAATGGAACTTTAGCGGTAGACCTTTTAGACATTCTGCTACTCCCCTCTGAAACTGCCGTAATAAAAATATGAATTCATTAGCCAAAAGGAGTACTTCAAACTGAAGAGATTAGAGGGACTGCTCTTGCTGACAGAGCAGCCAAACAAGCTGCTTCTAAAATTACTATTGCCCTCATGATGAATAAAGAAAAAGATCCCTCAAACTTGTTTACAGATGGCCCCAACCTTTATGAATTAACTTCTGAAAAACTTTAAAAGCACAACAATTAGCCCAAACAGATGAGGGTGAAATATAAAGGCAGTTCTTGTAAGATCCTGCCACTAAATTATGGACAGGACCTAATCACAAACCTGTCCTACCCAAATTTTTGTATACTCCTGTGATGTGGACTCTACATGAAGTCCCCACATGGGATGAAATAAAGTGATTTAGACCCTCAAGAAATACTAGTGGGGAAATTTTTTTTGAAGCTGCTGAATATGTTGCCTCCCACTGCCCCATCTGCCCTCACCACAATTCCGGAAAACATCTTAAAAGTCTTACCTGGACAACACCCCTTGCCCTCTGGGCCTGTTCCTGAATAGCAGCTAGATTTCATTCAGCTCCCACCCTCCAATGGTTATAAATATGTATTAGTGATGGCTTGTTGTTTTTCACATTAGGTGGAGGCTATCCCCTGCTGCCAGGCAACTGCGGCCTCTGTAGCTAAGAAACTTCTTGAAAACATCATCCCTATTTGGGAAGCACTGAAGACTCTTTGTAATGATAGAGAGACCCATTTCACTTGTCAAGTCATTCAAGAATTACACTGAATCTTCCCCAACTTTCAGAGATTACATTGCCTTTATCATCCCTAATCTTCTGGCCTAGTGGAAAGGACTTATGGTATCATAAAAACTCAAACAACCAATCTCTATGAGGCCCTAAATTTATACTGGATTAAGTTCTTCTTTTAGTCCATTTGAACTTAAGATCTACTCCATTGGGACTGCATATACCTACACCATATGAGATAACTACTGGAAGACCTATGACCCTCCTTCAAGTTGCATATACTGACTCTAACATTGTTCAACCTGAATTATTATAATACTGTCAATCTTTGATCCAATACTATAAAGACTATTTTTCAAAGGTTAAAGAGTCCTTTGATGACTGCGGATCCCTGGTGGCACAATGGTTAAAAGCTTGGCTGCTAACCAAACGGTCAGCAGTTCAAATCCACCAACCGCTCCTTGGAAACCCTATGGGGGCAGTTCTACCCTGCCCTTCAGGGTCACCATGAGCTGGAATCAACTCAACAGCAATGGGTTTTGTTCAACGAGTTTGATGACTGGAATTAAGAATCCCAAAATCTGTCCCAGGAGACTATGTATATTGGATAAGATACCAATTAAAAGACTCCCTAGAACCTTGATGTAAAGGGCCATATCTAGTTCTCCTTACTAATCCACGTGCTGCCAAATTACAAGGAGTTAAAATCTGGATCTATTTGTCACAACTAAAGAAAACCAAGATATTGTCAATCCTCTGGAGAACTAAAAATCACTTTAAAACGCCCCAATGGCCAGAAGCAGATGATATCTGAGGTAGACAGCTGATCCTAAGATCACAGAACAAGACTCCATGAACCTTGCTAAATTTTGTAGACACTGCTTTACTTGTAGCTAGTCTTACATTGTTGGAGCCCTGGGGGCGTAGTAGGTAAGAAGCTTGGCTGCTAATCAAAAGGTCTGCAGTTCAAATCCACCAGCTGCTCCATTAGTTTTACTTCATATTTGTGGTCTTTTTCCTTGGTAATTTTATCCAACATGAAGATCCATTTAACTTTTATCTTTCTATGTTCAGTGGTGTCTTCCACCACATAGAAAGAGAACACATTTATTAAATTGGCCCAATCAGTAGTTAGCACCAGCAATTTCACTGAATATTGGATCTGTCATCTCCATCTACAATCTGGGCATTAAAGTTCAGATCCATTAGCATTTCCTATATCAAATTATAGTCTTGTACCTAATGCTACTATTAATTTCAACATTACTTTTAAGCGAGCCATATGTGTTAGGATATGACATCCCTGTGAATTGTTAGCCTAACCTCAGGTACTATGCTTCAACCTAACTCATATCGTGGAATGAAGATTGAATTGTTCTAAGATAAAATCATTTCCCAGTTGGAACAGATTGCAAAAGTACTGCCTAAATGATACTAACTTCCCACTCCACCCTGCTGATTCCCCTAAGTACTTCATGAGTTTGTCCCAAAGTGCAACCAAACTACCGAACTGCTTATGAGGAAAAGAGACTGATTCAGATAACTCATCCCTACTCTGTACTAAGCTCTGGAGCCCAGTGAGATTAGAGAGACTATCCCTTTGTAATAACTCCCTTACCGAAAACTGGCTTAAGCAGGTTAATGAAACTATTCCTTTCCCGGACAATTATACCAGAAACAATATGATTTGTGCTCCTCCTGGATATGTATCTTTATGTGGAAGATTGAACTATAGCATAGTAGAAGATTCAAACCCAAGTGATAGCCCCTATGCTTGGGCACTGACCTGCTTGGATGGTTGGAAGATGAGAGAGCAATACACATTAGGTCTCTCAGGAGTTCTCCTAAATATCCACTCTTATGATGAAAATATACATTAGACTAGTGACTTGAAGATCCTTTTTTGAAATAAGAGAGATTCTATGTTAGACCATAATCCAGTAGCTGATAAACCTGGATTGGGATGGGTGTTCCTTCAAGTACTTTTACCCAATTATGGTATCCTCCAATTTGAGAAATCCATTTGCAACTTATCTGCTACCCTGGCTCAGAGTGCAGATGACTTTGCAGACGGAATGGGTGCTCAACAAAGATCTTTAGAATCTCTTGCTAAGGTGGTACTAGACAACAGAACAGCTCTTGACTTCCTCCTAGCCCAGCAAGGAGGGGTTTGTGCTATTGCTAATACTTCCCGCTGCGCTTGGATAAAACACCACTAGAGAAGTAGGTCATCCGGAAAATTCACCAAAAAGTTACTTGGCTGCATTCCATACCTCCTCTGCCTGACTCTCCTTTTCTAGGTATCTTTAGTTGGTTACCAAATGGTATTAGTTGCTGGATGCGTTCCACATTACAAACTGGCTTAATTCTTTTAATTTCTTTATAAATCATTGTAGGATTAATCAATGTTGTATGAAGTACTTATCTAACACCTGCAACCAAAATGAAACTCCACTAGCTATGCAAAAAATAATGTATTTCAAGGAAGCTGAATCCTTAGAAGAAAACTGACCCTACAGCCCAATTTGATTTTTTGCCACGTTATGTGTGTACTTCCTTTTACTTTGAGTTCTATTCTTAAACGCTTACCAGTGTCTAGAGCAATGAAGAAGACCCACCTTGTTTCCATGGGGTGTTTTGTATTGACCTCTTATTGCTTGAGTTTGTTCTGAATTTGTTCCTCTCATTTAGCATTGTCTACTGCCATAACCCCACTAACAACCCACTCACCCTGAAGACAAGGGCTATTAGCTCAGCAAGGTGAAGAAAATAATTTTTACTGACCAAAGCTCTTCAAAAAAGCAAACAAAGTCTTTGAAGAAGAAAGGATACTCCATTGTGGGTAAACAGTGCTCCCTAGTGGAAGTCTGATCAAAAGGGGAGAATGTGCTATCAAAAATTCAGACACAGAAGCTTTTGGAGCAGGTTCTCAATAAAGGATTAACATGAATCACTCTTGGGCACACAAGGGAAGTGTTATGAACTGTGTTCCCCCAAAATAATGTGTGTTAACTTGGCTAGTCCATGATTCCCAGTATTGTGTGACTGTCCACCATTTTGTCATCTCATGTGATTTTGCTATGTGTTGTAAATCCCATCTCTATGATGTGAATGAAATGGGATTAATGGTAGTTATGTTAAAGAGGCAGGACTCAATCTAGAAGATTAGATTGTGTCTTAAGCCAATTTCTTTTGAGATATAAAAGACAGAAGTAGAGAGACAGGGACCTCATACCACCAGGAAAGCAATGCAGAAGCAGAGCACATCTGACATGTGGTTCCTGCACTTAGAAGCTCCTAGACCAAGGGAAGATTGATGACAAGGGCCTTCCTTCAGAGCCAACAGAGAGAGAAACCCTTCCCCTGGAGCTGGTGCCCTGAATTTGGACTTCTAGCCTACTAGACTGTGAAAGAATACATTTCTCTTTGCTAAAGCCATTCACCTGTGGTATTTCTGTTATAGCAGCACTAGATAACGAAGACAGGAGGGGACGAAGGAGAAGTGGTTGTTCTGGGAAAATATGTACAAAGAACATTCCAGGAAGCAGGTGATGAAAATGTTCCTGAAAACTGTTTAGCCAAATTGTTACCAAGAAATGTTTGTCAGAAAATTGATTAACCAAGTGAAGAAAGAATTGTTATTTTTGAAATGTCTGTGGTATTGGTTATGCTGAACTCTATGTTTAAAAACTCTGCCCTTTTTCAGAACAGCAGAGCAATCTGTAGTTTCACTATGTGCTGCCCAACTTGAGTTGTTCCTCTGTAAATCTCTTCTTACTTCTATCACAATACGAGATTTTCTTCTTTGATATGTTCAAGAAGGAATGGTGGGCTAAGATATTGATAAACATGAATGTGAATATAATCAAATCTTGTCTACATATGATTGTATTATAAAAATATCAAATTTGTAGGGTAAACAAAAAAGATACAACTAAAATATTGGCCAATAACAGCATGTAAGTTGGGAAGAGGCAATCAGAGTTAAAGGTCCTTAAATTTTTTGGGGGGTATTTAAATTATAAAATCAGACTTTGTTAAAAATTCAAGAGTAATTACCAAAAGCCTAGAAAGAGTACAGGGTAAAATGCGAACCAGAAAACAAAAAAAAAAAACCTCAATTTAAAAGCAAAAAAGGAGAAAAAGAAAAGCATAGAAAGAGCATGACAAATAGAAAGCAAAAGCTAGAGTGGTAGAGACATGCCCATATACATTAGTAATCAAAATAAACATAAAAGGGCTAAGCTTACCAGTTTAAGACAGAGTTTGTTATACTGGATTAAGAAACAAAATCCAAACTTTAATACCAAAAAAGGTTAGGGAATGTCACTATACAATGATATAAAGTTCAATTTACTAGGAAGAAACACCATTCTAACCATCTGTGCATTTCATAAGATAGTCTCAAGATATATTTTAAAATAATTGCTACAACTTCAGAGAAAAATTGGTGGCTACATCATCATAATGAGAAATTCAAATTCTCAATCACTAATACAAAAACTAAGCAAATGAAAAATAGTAAATATAAAGAAAACTTGAAAAGCTTAATTAACAAGCTTCATATACAGAAGCTTAATATCAAATATTGGGAATGCACACACTTTTTTTTTTTAGTTTCTCATTAAACAATTAATACACATATTGTTTTATGACATTGGTTGCCAACCCCATGACATGTCAACACTCCTCCTTCTCGATCTTGGGCTCCCCATTTCCATTCGTCCAGCTTTCCTGTTTCCTCCTGCCTTCTCATCCTTGCTCCTGGGCTGGTGTGCCCATTCAGTCTCGTAAACATGGTTGAGCTACATGTATTAGCGTTTGTTTTACGGGTCTGCCTAATCTTTGGCTGAAGGGTGAACCTCAGGAATGACTTTAGTTCTGCGTTAAAAGGGTGTCTGGGGCCATACTCCCAGGGTTTTTCCAGTCTCTGTCAGACCACTAAGTCTGGTCTTTTTTGTGAGTTAGAATTTTGTTCTACATTTCTCTCCAGCTCTGTCCGGGACACTCTATTGTGATTCCTGTCAGAGTAGCTGGTGGTGGTAGCTGGGCACCACCTAGTTGGGGAATGGACATTCTTTTCAAGCATACATTGAACATTTAGAAATAGAATAGTCTAGGTCATGAAGCAGGTCTTAGTATATTTCAAAGAACAGATATTATACAGATTAAGTTCTTTAATAACATTACAATTAAATTAGAAATCAACGATAAAAAGATAAAACTCTACATGCTGGAAATTTTAAAACACACTTATAAATAACTCATTGGTCGAAGAGAAAAATCACAAAGGATATTACAATACTTAGAACTTAAAAAAAACTAAAAGTAAAAATATCAATAAAAGTACTACATATTGAAACCTGAGGATACAGTTAAAGTTAAATTTAGAGAGAAACTTACAGCCTGAAATATCTATATTGAAAGAAAAAAGGTTGAAATTCAAATAAATCCACTTAAGAAGTTAGAGACAGAACAACATAACATCTCCCCACCCCTAAATATGGGAAAAGGTAATAAGGAGCACAGATTAATGAACCAGAAATGAAATAACACTGAGGATCAACAAAGCCAAAAATTGTTTCTTTGAGAATAATAATAAAGTAGACAAACATCTGGTGAGATCTGTCAAGGGAATAAGCATGAAGGCACAAAGAAATAATATTAAGAAAGAAAAAGAGGCTGTAACTACATATCTAGAAGAGATCAAAAAAGACAATAAGAGAATACTATACAGAATTTTGTGCCAATACATTTTTTAACTTAGGAAATGGACAAATTCCTAGAAAAATACAACTTAACCAAAACTGTTTTCAAAAGAAACAGAATGACTGAAAAGCCCTATAACAATTAAAGTAACTGAATCAATAGTTAATAAAAATTTCTCCACTCCCCTAGTGGTTGGGGAGAACCTCCAGGCCCAGATGGCTTTGGAGGTAAATTCTTACAATGTTTCAAGAAACAAAGTATTTCTCTTATACAAACTTTTCTGGACAATAACAGAAAAGGAAGGAATGCTACCCAACTCATTCTGAGGCCAGTATAATCTTGATATCAAAAACAGAAAAGAGAAAAAAAAATTACAGGCCAATCTCATTCATGAAAACTGATGTAAAAGTCCTCAACAAAATATTAGCAAGTCAATCCCCAGGGATATGTAAACAAGATAAGCATGAACTGTGGAATTAGACTCCTGGTGTTGAAATTGTAGCTCCAGCACTTTCCTGATCTGTTACCTTGAGCAAGTGTCCTTAATTGCCCTGTGCTCAGTTTCACCATTTGTAAAATGAGAATAATAATAATAACTAACTCACAGTGCATTTATGAAGATTAAATTCTAAAGCACTGAGAAAACACTGATCTTAGAACACACACCATATAAGTGTTACCTATACTATTATTATTTAGATAAATATAGGCCATTTAGGTTTAACCCAGAAATGCAGAAATGGTTTGACATTAGAAAAGTCTATAATGTAATTCACCACACCAGCATATTAAAGAGAGACACTAATAAAATCATATCAACAAAATGCATAAAAATGATTTAATAAATTCAATACCTATTCTTGATAAAAATATTACCAAAACAGGAAGAGAAGGTAATGTCTTTAATCTGATAAAAAGTATTTACCAAAAAATTACAGGGAACGTCATTATTAGTGATAAAATATTAGAAACATTTTCTTTCAAATCAGGAACAAGATAAGGATGCCTGCTATCACCACTTCTACTCAACACTGTACTGTAGATCGTAGCCAATGCAGTAAGACAAGGAAAGAAAGAAAAGGCATAAAGATGCAAAGAAGACACAAAACTGTTACTATCTGCAGAAAACCAAAGAATCTCAAATACGTCATTAAAATTATTATATGGAAATGTTGCTAGCACAAAATCAACATACAAAAATCAGCAAGAAAACAATTTTTAAAGAGATGCCATTTATAATGTAAAAAATATATTAAAAATACATAGGACTAAATTTAATGAAAGGCAAACGAGACCTGAATAAAATTTTATCTAAGAATATTTTAAAAGACTTTAAATATATGGAGAGATACACCATGTTTATGAATAAAAAGACAGTGGAGTGGGGCTGTAGAGAAAATATTTTTGTTTTTATAGCTAGGGCTTTCTGAGCATATTGTACTAAAAGTTGGGACCTGGGCTAAAAGCAAGCTTTGGAAAATAATTTATGACTGATTTAGATAGTGAGAAAAATCCAAAGAGATTTACCTACTGGAGGTACGTGTTTACATTTCTGGGGGGGGAGGGGTGTGTGTGATAAAATCCTGAACCATGGAGACATACTGGCTTGTAGAGCTGGAAACTCTGGTCTTATGTTTCCACTGGAGTGGTTTATTTACATTCCAAAGGGCTGTAGTAAGAACCCAGGATCCTTTCCATTATGTTTCCAAGGAGACTCTCTCAGAACAGGGGTGTGGAAGGGAAGCAGCTGCTTCTCTCTTCTATATAAACACCCATATTAATTTTGGGGGGGAGGGTTCCTCGTCTACAATACAGGCACCATATATGTCGGGTTTTATACATCTGGTTCTCGTTGTGCTCTCCCAGAGGTAAAAAATGGGGCACAGGAGAGTCACAAGGTTATTATTTGCTAGACGTAATAATAATAATAATAATCGGCTCTGCTCTAGAAACCTTGTGTGGGCATTCAGGATAATATTAATAAACATGGATACTAAAAACTTAAAGACTCAATATGTACTGATGTCAAATCTCCTGAAATTGATGTACAGAGTCAATATAATTTTAATCAAAATCCCATCACAGTTTTCAAGGAATAGAGAATCAAGAAGCAGATCCATATAGGAAAATTTGACCAATGACAGGTGACACTGCACATTACTGGGGAAAGGCGTGCCTATTAGTAAACAAACAGCTGATTAGCCATATGGGAAAAAAGTAAAATTGGATCTTTATCTCACATGATACAAAAGAATAAACTTCTGGTGGATTAAAGACAAAATATGAAAGATCAAATTTAAAATCTTTGAGATAAAAATATAAGAATTTTTTTACATCGGATTTCTTATGCAAGCTAGCAAATGCACTCATCATAAATATAAAGATTGATAAATTCGACTACATTAAAAGAACTGTTAATCAAAAGATTTAATTAAAAAATGAAAATACAAGGCACCAATGGGGAAATGATATCTGTAACATACATAAATGACACAAGATTAGTACGCCCAGAAATTTTCAAGAATTCTTACAAACCAATAAGAAAAAGACAAACAACTCAACAGAAAAATGTACATAAGATATTAAGAGGTATTGCACAAAAAAAGAAATATGAATGATGAATAGAAATATGTAAAGATACTCAATCACAATAGTAATTAGGGGAATGCAAATTAATATCATAATAAAATCTCATTTTTAGACCTAAAATATAGATTTAGACTAGGGTGGCCAAAAATAATAAATCTGGTAATACAAAGTACTGCTGAACATAAAAACTCCTATGTATAAACTACTGGTGGGAGTGTAAATTGGTATAATCATTAGAAAACAATTACATAAAATGGAATATTTATATTGCCTATGACCCAGTTATTCTACTCCTAAATGTGTGTGTGTGTCTATCAGGATACATGTACAAGAATGCTCAGAGCAGCACTGTTACAATGTCTGTAAACTATAAACAATCTAAATATCTGTAAACAAAAAACCAGATAAATTGTGGAGTGTTCACATAATGATATATACTACAGAAATTAAAATGATCTGTAGCTACATGGATGAGTCTTAGAAATATAACGTTGAATGGAAGAAGTCAATTTCAGAAGACCACATATATCATAATATCATTTTTACAAATCTCAGAACCAAGAAAAACTAAGTAATATATTATTTAGTGATATATGTGATAAAAATCTTTTATTTTTAAGTAAGCAGATGATTAACACAAAATTCAGCAGAGTGGTTACCACTGGCAGGGAAGTGAGGAAAAAGGGATGAGAAATGACCACACAGGGTGATATTACAAGACAGGTAGTGTTTCACTTCTTAAGCTAGGTGTTAGATTCAGAGGCATTGGTTTTGTTATTGTGCTGCAAAACTTGTATAATATTATACTTATTCTTTTATATGCATCAAATGAAAAAATTTAAAAAGAATATCTACTGCCTGTAGGACATTAAGCAAATCACTCAAACTTTTTTATTGGAATAATCTGTCTCTTTTCAACACTACCCTCTTCTCAAAATACATTAAAAGGATTTTTAATATTAAAACTTATTAAAAATTGGAGAATTAGTTGTTACAATAAATCTAGACATCAGAGTCTCATCCTTATTATGGTAACTAAGTGTGGCAGAGAAATTCTACCATTAAACACAAAATAATAACCACTACTATTACATTATTAAAGCAAATAGAACATTTGTTATATACATGCCAAATATTATTAAATTTGCCATGAACTTAAATGGATCTATAAAACATTGCTTGAAAACACATTAAGAAGTAAAATGTACTGATCTAATTCAATTTAATCTTTACAACTTTCTGTTAGTCCTTTAGTTTGGCATCATGAGCAAACAGTTATTTCTTTCAATTCCATCCATTCCTTTACTGGCAGTAAGACTTATAAATCTATCCCAGAAGAAATTCATTCTGTATTATCAGTATATTATATATTGCACTACTGCATATAATCTATACTATGCAATAAATCACTGATTTCTTACTTGCAAGTTGGTTAGTAACAGTCCCATTTTTTGGTTTGTTTATAGAAGCCATGGTACATACGGCATGTGGTTCAAGTATTTTTTCTCTAGTGCTTGAATGTTATTTACTCTACTGAGCTGTGTTATAGTCTTTGCTATCAGTAAACTTTGTTGATGTTTATAATACTCTTTAAGTGTTACATAAAATTCTTATGAAAATGTCTAACTTGTTTGTCCATGCTGCTTTGAAAGATAAACTGCCATTAAAAACAGAAATCAATAAATCATTAAAGAAATTTTTAGATTATAATCTTTTATGAATGTTCATATCACCAAGTTACAAAGAAAATATACCTGTAACGTTTTCTGTAGATGCTAAACAGATTCTACTATTCCTTTATTTCTTCATAATATTCCTTTTTCAACAACAGTCACTTTTTAAATCAAGTACTTTTATTAACTTTCTAAAAGGACACAAGATTCTGAGCTTTAAAGCCACAAGGATATAAAAGTTTCTTCATCACTAGTTATTAAACAAATAATATATACCGAAGTAATTCTTAAAAGTTCAAACAACTTTTTAAACATAAAATTTACAATATATTATTGTAATTCACTATGAATATTTTAAGTATTCTAATTAAACAAAGGTTAAGAAGTCAGAAAAGGCTTTAAAAATCTATCTGCATATTTTTTACCTTATTTAGATCTTCCCTTTCTTGTTGTAACATTTTGATTTGTTTTTCATAAGCCTTGATTTGTCTAAAAGCATCATCTAGTTCTTGCCTCACAGAATTAGCTTCTTCAAGTTGCTGTTCCAAATGACTTGATTCTAAAAACAAAAGACAATATTTCATTTACTATTTTATGAAAACAAATGCTTGAAATCAAAGCATGGTTTATAGCAAGTAAATTTTTAAACAGAGAAGTATTCTGAATTTGGTAGTAGGCTTACTGACACCACAGTATCACTGTGACTCATGACAAATGAATGCATATTAATTCACCGTAGAGATAGTGAATGACTTATGCCAGTATGAAGATGCACAAATGCTTACATAGTAGGGAAAAAAAGCCATACTTTCCAAAACATCATCTTTAGAACCAATTTAAAACTTAAAAAAGAACAAACTCAAACAAAAAGACAAGTTCTTTTCTACTATTGGTAAGCATCCTTGTGCTTAGTCAAATGACAGTAAGATAATTTTGCTTGTTGTTTTTGTGAACAGTCTTATTTATTGTAACTATTATACTTACAAAAATATATGGTTTGAAAGTGATCAAAAATCAGAGATTTACCTTGGCTTGTGGTTTTCAAACTTGCTCTACAAAGCATGTGTGTGCGCGCGTGTGCATGACTACAAATCACCCAACCCCATTTCAACCATGACATCTCTGCTTTTGATTTATGTAGTGTGTTTAAGATTTTATTTGAAGAATAAACTGATTTCTAAAAATAAATATTTGAAAACCTCTGATCTAGACAAGTCCTTCCATTTCTCAGATGAAGAAACTGAGGCTCAGGGAGTTGCAAAGTTGCCTAAGGTCACACTGCTTAATAAATGCCAGAGTTTTGATTAGGGCCTAGGAATTCTTGCATTAATCTGTATGACTTAGAAAATAAAGTCATTAAATAATGTTTAACATGACTAGTTCAGAAAAGCTATTATGAAACAAAATTATTAATTTTAACATATGCTTAAATAAAATTTAATAAATTGATACTAAGTGTTCCTGGCATCAAAAGTAAGTTAACAAGGTAAAAAATTGGGGTCAGTAAAAACAGAAAAGTTTAAACACATTCATTGTTAATTGTGTTCCAAATATTTTCTGGTTTTTATAATCTTGTTACCTAAAGCGGCACTACAGACAAGCAGCCGATATCCTTTGGGAGCTAGTCAGAAAGGCAGAAGCTAAGGCCCTGCCACAGAGCTAATGAATCAGAATCTATATTTTAACAAGATACCCAGGTGATTCTTTTATACATTATAGTCCAGAAACAAATGCACAAAAGTACTGAAGATTGTTGAGTTTGATGCTTTCAATAAATGAAGTAGTTTTTATAACACACTAGTTCTATTGAGAACATTTCGCCTGTGCAGACAAGCCCTGTAGACTAAAAATCACTCACATACATTGGTGTTATCAGATACTAAATGTTTCTAGGTTTGTTAAATAAACTAATTTACTGATATTCAGTTCCTTAAATTCATAGATTTATTGAAATTTATTATCTTAGCTATTTTTAAAGCCTAGATACATTTATACTGGATAGCATAGTTTTTAACAACTTTTCAAGATATCTGCAAAGTTGTAGTCAACTAATTTTCATTCTATGTTAACAGTATCATTTAATAAATATTTTATTTAAAAGAAAGCTAAGGATCATAGAGTATATAATCTTAAGGATCATCAGGTATTTATTCTTAAATCCATGAAATTATATTTTGTCATCATTTTCTCAAATTTCAGCAATTCATATGGGAATTTTTTGTTTATGCTAATTTCTTTCAAACACTTTCAAATGGCATTTTCCTATTATTTCAACCTTTTAACATTTTTAGGATTCTTTCACCAATTTCTAAAGTAGACATCAGATTGGTTTGTTATTTTCTAGTTATTAGGAGTCACAACATACTATGTGAAGTAGCTGGCTTCTGTTACTTCCTGGTTCATCTTAATTGAATTTATGGTTAAGGTATAATACCAATTTCGAGTAGTAATATGATACACTTAGTAACCCTCTTTGAGTATGCTCACTTCCTTTCTGCTGCTTCGGAGGGCTCTTCTCTAGCATGTTAAATATTGTTTGCAAATTGGTAAGTTTTTGATTTATCACAACTTCTCTTTGTTAGAAACAAAACAAAACAAAAATAAGTATTTCATAAAATGTCTGCACCTTATAAAGTCTATAGTAAATTGTAGCACATGGGATAGCTTCAACCACATTTAAGGTTGTTTTATTTCTGTATCATTTTAATTTCACCCCAGTCATTTAACTTTGGCTGCTTCGTAATGGAGTTAAGTAGAGAAAACGATGTCAGATTCCTGTATTTCACATTTCAGACACTTTTTAAATGCTTTAAAAGCTCAAAATATTTATTTAAGCAACAACCTGTAAAGTATGAAAAAGTACACAAGGAAATTTACTGGATCAAGAAGTGTTGGAGAAGAGAAATAATCAACTTATTTATAAAATTCTCCAATATGGAGAGAAGCACAAAATGTGTAATTTGAAATATTCAAAAATTTGTATTCTCAAAAGACAAAAACCTAAAGTAAAATAAAATTCAGAATGCACTAGATTTTGGCCAGTGACTGTAAAATGACTAAGGGAGAAGAGTGCTTACTTTTACTACAATTAATACTAAATTCGACTAAAACTCTAAAAGAAATTCTCAAAGACTATTAAAAATATATCATGCAATACAATTAGCAGTAACATTTTGATGAAGTTATTAAAAACTAGTTTTAGTGAACCAATAGAAAAAGCAGTACTAGGAAAGCAGGTTAGCTCATACAAACTAACTGATTCTTAGCTCACTGCCGCTATTAAAATTCTGAAATTCAATCTGTTAATAATGAGGATTTAATGAGCATCTAATACGTAATTTTCTTTGAACTGCACGGCATATAAGAGAAAAGTAAGATATGGTCTCTGTCTTGAAGGAGATAATAATCAAGTTAAGAAGAAAAGAGTAGCACTCTTAAATTCATAGAGAAAATCAAACATAAACTGTGTGGCAGGGTATAGGGTGCTACAGCTATTAAAAGACATGCAAAAAAAGGGTATAATTAAAGCAGTACTCAAAGTGGAACACTAGCAAATTAGAAAGGAGCTAAGACTGGAGTCAGAAGGAGGTTGTTAATCAATCCACAAGGAACAATGTTTCATAGCATTTCCACCATGTTCCTATTCCTAAAACAATAACTCTTCTGCAACATTAAGGAATTTTACTACTAACCAAATGGGGGAAAACAGGCTCCCCTATCTTCCCCCACTCCCACTCACTCTCTCTTTTATTACATTATATAGCACTGTATTTGTGTGTGTGTGTGTGTGTGTGTGTGTGTGTATGAGAGAGAGACAGAAAGAGACAGAGGGAGTGTTAGTTACCTACTTAGTTTGTTTAGGGTTGGAGAGACTGCACATGGAGGTACAAACCAACAAACCCAGAATGGGGGTTAATAAGAACATAATTTTTTCATTTAGAAAAAAAATCTCTATTTTCACATACACAAATATTAAATGAGAATTTGAATTTTTTATTTTTGTCTGAAGACAGTCAACAAATATGTACCAAGTATCTGTTATATGACACTGGTCACTGAGCTTGGCACTGTGAATACAGAAGTAAGGAAAACAAACTCTGTCACTACCATCTTGGAGCTCAGAGTCTGGTGAGGAAAGCAGATATTAATAAGTAATTGTAAACAACTATGAATTTATTAAATTCTTCTAGGCCATTTTAAATATTAGAAAACACTGCTGTAGGGAAACACTGGATACGAAGACATTACTAGTGAGTACTTGTCTACACAAAGACCTTGCTTAAGAGGTGTCTAGAAAAACATGAGATCAGAGCCGTTTTGAATACATTTTTTTTCTTCAGAGCCAGGGTAAAAGTCAGGGATCCTCATCAGGCCGATTCTTAGGGGAGCCTCCACTTTATCTCTAGCTCTTATGTCAAAATATTTAAAATAGCTTGCATTTAATGATGAATGAAGCATAGCCTTTATCCTCAACTTTACCACTTTACCTCCAGTGGCTATTAATTCTTGGTACACAGTGTTGTTGTGTGCTGTCAAGTAGATTCCGACTCACAGTGACCTATTAAGACAGAGTAGAACTGCCCCATAGGGTTTCCTAGGCTGTAATCTTTACGGGAGCTGATTGCCAGAGGTCTTTCCTCCCACAAAGCCGCTGCGTGGGTCTGAACTGCCAACGTTTCAGTTAGCAATCAAGTGCTTAACCATTGCACCACCAGGGCTCCTTTTGGTACACAGAAGCAACTTGAATATTTGTTTATGGATTGAAATGAGAATGAAAGAAAACGAACAGATAGAATGGAACTGGAGACATCATTGAGACTAGAAAGGGGCAAAAGGAGAGCTTCAGAAGGTCAGAATACTAAAAAAGAGGATTTACCCTTTCTTTCTGTATTATTTTCACCACTCTATTCCACACCTTAAAATGGCAAAAAATAATGAGAGAGCAGTCTACAAACATCGAATTTACGGAGAAGATGGGAGTAAAGTAAGGTAAGGAAATAACATTCAACGGGAGTTTTATGGAATCAATATCCCCAGTTTGGCCAAGTCTTCCCAGGGCCCATTTAACTGTATGTAAGAAATGAAAGTTTGTTGGGAATTTCCTGTAGAGATAAAATGTCACAGCTATTTATGATTTCCATAGCAACTTTATAAGCTTCCCATCTTTTTTGAGCTCATTAATTTTTATATATATATATATACACATATAGTACTTTAGATGGCTTACAGAATAGTTTCTCATTACGGTTAATACACATATTGTTTTATGACATTGGTTAACAACCCCATGACACATCAACACTACTCTCCCTTCTCGACCTCGGAGGATCTTTTTTTTGGTGAAAATATACATAGCCAAAGTTACACCATTTCAAAAGTTTCTACATGTACAATTCAGTGACATCAATCACATTCCAGTTGTGCTGCTGTTCTCACTATCCTTTTCCAAATTATTCCATCACCATTACCTTCAACTCACTGCCCCCTAGGTTTCCCATCAAACCTTTTGAGTTGCTGTTGTCAATTTGATCTCACATAGATAATTTTTTTCTTTTTTTGTACCTTAGATGAAGGTCTGCAGAACAAATAGTTTCTCATTAAA
>NW_004443975.1:8797601-8827960 GCF_000243295.1 Trichechus manatus latirostris | reverse complement strand
TGCCTCATTAGTCCTGTTTTGTTTTATGAGGCTGTCCAATCCCTGGCTGAATGGTGAACTTTGGGAGTGACTTCACCACTGAGCTAAAAGGGTGTTCAGGGGCCATAAACTCGGGTTTCTCCAGTCTATCAGGCCAGTAAATCTGGTCTTTTTTTTCTGAGTTAGAATTTTGTTCTACATCCTTTTCCAGCTCTGTCCAGGACCCTCTGTTGTGATCCCAGTCAGAGCAGCCTGTGGTGGTAGCCAGGCACCATCTAGCTGTACTGGACTCATCATTAAAATAATTTTTACCTATATATGCTGAACAGTTAAGTATAAAGAAAAAAGTAATCTATCATTTTGTTCTTGAATAAATACTAATATAAAATAGATTGCTCCAGTATGTGCTTAAATATTCATTCAAGAAATATTTTTCAATGTGCATGTATGTAGCAACTGTTATGAGCACTATGAATAAGCTGATAAACAAGTTATCATTTTCTATAATAAAATTACTTATAAATTAGTAAATAGGCAACTATAAATATGTCATAAAGTACTTTGGAATAAGAACAGGGATTAATGGTAGCCTAGAGGAAAGATACCTTAGGAAGGGCTCAGGGAAGATTTCCAAGAAGTGATGTTGCATTCATTCATCATACATTCATCTAATGAATATTGATTTTTTATTTTTTTTTATGTGCCATGAACTATTATAGGCACTTGGGATATAGCAATGAATAAAATTGTCAAAGTCTGTTTTTAAGAAGCTTATATTCTAGTATTGGAGCCCTGATGGCACAGGGGTTAAGAGCTCAGCTACTAAGCAAAACGCTGGCAGTTCAAATCCACCAGCCACACCTTGGAAACCCTATGGGGCAGTTCTACTCTGTTCTATGAGGTCGCTAGGAGTCAGAATTGACTCGACAGCAACGGGTGTTTTGGGTTTGGTATTTTCTAGTGGTGAGGTGAGGCACTATACAAACAAAAAGTACGTCAGTGGTAAGAAGTGCTATAGAAGAGTAGAAGTTTGCCAGATGAAGAATGTTTCCTGCAAACAAACAAAAAAGTAACAACAATAAAAAGAAGAAAAAATGAAAAGAAAAGAAAAAAGAGAACAACAAACTATGTGAAGGCCTTGGAGGTACACTGGGCAGAACTAAAAGCAGTTTAATATGGCTGAAATTTGTAGTGTGTGAATGAGTAGTAATAACAGATGAACCTGGAGAGGTAAATACATGCAAGATAATGAAGGTCCTTGTAATTAGAATTGAGGAATTTTAATTTATCCTGGAGGCAATGGAATCCATTGATGGGATTTAATTATATACATATTGAAGCTATGATCTGGTCAAATTTACGTTTTAAAAATTTACTCTTGAGGACTTCTGATTTTTGGGGAGATAGACTAGATACACTTTTCTTTATTCCTTGCACTAAGTACAACTAAAATCCCTGGACATAATACATCAAACAAACATAAGACTGTGAAAGGGACCTTGAGATCCAAATGACAACACAGTGGTGAGTTCCTTGCATTTTCTTTTTGCCTTATATATCTCAGATTTGGAGTTAAAGAAGCCAACAACCTGAAAACATCAACAGGTGCAGAGAAAAATAAACCCAACGAAAGTCTGCTCTCTCTAACTGAAGGATGAGAAAAGGGGAAAACTGTCAAGACAGAAAACTTTTAGAAAATAATGGAAAGGGAGATAAGAATGCTATACTTCACTCAAACTGCTAAAATGATCACATAATACCTACAGCAATCACAAAAACACTATACAAAGAGATGCACTCAAAAACACTACAGATTAATCAAAATATAATTCTAAAAAATGTTCAAGTAACCCAAACCTGTTGCCATTGAATCAATTCCAACTCATAGCGACCCTATGGGACAGAGTAGAACTGCCCATAGGGATCCCAAGGAGCCGCTGGAGGATTTGAACTGCCAATCTTTTGGTTAGCAGCTGAGCTCTTAACCACTGTGCCACCAGGGCTCCCAAGTAACCCAAGGGAGCAGGAAAAGAATCTAGAGAAATAAAAAAACAGAGAAAACTAACAGAAAACAAAAAATTAAAAAGTAGACATAAGCTCCAACATATCATTAATTACATTAAATGAAAAGGGCATAAATATACCAATTAAAAGAAAGAGATTGGCAGAGAGAATTAAAAAACATGATCCAATACAAATGGCCAAGAAGCACAAGAAAAGATGCTCAACATCATTCATCATCAGCCTTCTCTGAATGTAAAATGGTGTAGCAGCTGTGGAAAACAGTTTGGTAAAACTTAAACACAGAATTACCATATGACCAAACAATTTCATACCTGGATATATACCCAAAAGAATTATAAACAAGTATTCAAGCAAATATTTGTATATGAATGTTCATAGCAGCACTATTCAAATTAACCCAAAGGTGGGAACAACCTAAACGTCCATCAACAGATAAATGGATAAACAAAATGTTGTATACCGACATAATGGAATATTATTCAGCAATAAAAAGAAAGGAAGTATTCATACATGGCTGAACCTTAAAACATAATGCTTAGTGAAAGAATCCAGGCACAAAAGGTCACACATTATATGATTCCATTAAAATGAAATATCCACAACAGGTAAATCCATAGAGACAGAAAGATCAGTGGTCATCAGGGGTAGGGGAAAGAAAGGAATGCTTAATGGGTATAGGGTTTCAATTTGGAGTGATGAAAATTTATTGGCACGAGAGAGGTAATGGTTGTACAACATTGTGAATGTATTAAGTGTCACTAAACTGTACATTTTAAAATGGCCAATTTTATGTTACATGAATTGTATCTGAATTTTGAAAATGCTATTTAGACAATTCAGTTACTTAGTTTATATTTAAATACATTCAATTACACTTTACAGTGTTAAATTTCAAAATTAAAGTAAATCAAAAGTACTTTTCAAATCTAATTTTGATTAAAGCAGTCATCAGAGGACAGTAAATTTGTACATTTAGCAATAGGTAAGATTTTTCTTACTAAGTATTAAGTTGTTTGTTTATTTTTGGTAGAAATATATGCAGCAAAACTTACACCAATTCAACAATGTCTACATGTATAATCCGGTGACATTGGTTCCATTCTTCAAGTTGTGTCACCATTCTCGCTATCTACTAAGCATTATGGTAATAAGACTCGTAGTAATAGAAAAGAAATGACTTATTACAGAAAATAGGAGGAAAAAGAATATCCAACTCTTTGAAAGTTTCTTTTAGGTGACAATGGGTGATAATCATTTCTAAAAATTACATTTATTTCATTAAAATAGTTTTCAAAAGCTAAACACTAAATTGTAAATGCATTAACTGTGAGCACTATTTAAAACAACAAAAAGCTCTTTCAATTTAAACTAATGTTAAAATGTTGTAAAATGTAAAGTTTAAAAAACTGAAGCAAAAAAAAGAATCGATCCAAGTATGTGCTGTCTACAGTGCAAAGAAAAATGCCAGAAAGAGGGGGACGTTATATAATGATTAAAAAAGAAGGTGAATCCACAAAATATGGCTAGCAATCCTAAAAGTATATGCACAACATAACTGCAAAATATGTGAAGCAAAAACTAATAGAACTGAACGGACAAATAGAAAAATCTATAATTATAACTTACACTTCATACCTCGCTTTCAACAGTGGAGAGAACAACTAGAGAGAAAATCAGCAAAGATATAGAAGAATTCAACAACACCATCATCCAGTAGGATCTAATCGGCATTTATAAAACATCACCCAACAACAGTAGACTGCACATTCTTTTCAAGTGTCTATAAAACATATACTAGAGAGACCATGTTCCACACAATAAAACAAACCTCTACAAATTTAAAAGAACTGAAATAATAGAGAGTGTGTGTTCTAACCAAAATGGAATCAAACAAATCGATAACAGAAAGATAACAGAAAACTCTCCAGACACTTGGAAACTAAACAACATACTACTAAATAATCCATAGGACAAAGAGGAGGTCTTAAGAGAAATAAAAAATAAATAAATAAAGGAAAATTTTTAAAATACAGCAAACTGAATTAAAATGGAAACAAAAAGTATCAAAATTTGTTGGGTACAACTAAAACAATGTTGAGAGGGATATTTAGAGAGGTAAATATGTATATTGAAAAGAGGAAAAGTCTCAAATCAATAATCTAAGATCCCACCTCAAGAACCTAAGGGTGATGGGAAAATTTGGAAATGAATAATGGTGATAACTGCACAACATGATAAAAACATAATTAATGCCCTAAATTGTACATGCGAAGAATGCTGAAATGGCTAATGTTTCGTTACATATGTATTTACCACAATGTTTTAAAAAAGTAAACAAGAGCCTAGACAAAGAAAAGCAAAATAAACCCAAAGCAGGCAGAAAGAAGAAAATAAAGAGCAAAAATCAATAAAAATTGAAAACAGAAAAACAATCAAGAAAATCAATGAAACAAAAAGCTGTTTTTTAAAAAAAGAGTAATAAAATTGAAAAGGAAGGAAGAGAGAACATACAAATCACAAAAATCAGAAATATAAGGGATATTTCTAAAGCTCCTGCAGACAAGTTAACAGGGGAATACCATGAATAACTCTACACACGTTTGCCAACTTAGACCAAACAGACTACTTCCTCGAAAAATATAACCTACCACAAGTAACCCATTATTAAACAGATAATTTGACTAGCCCTGGAGCTCTGGTGGCACAGTGGTTAAGAGCAATGGCTGCTAACCAAAAGGTCAGAAGTTCGAATCCACTACCTGCACTCTGGAAATCATATGGAGCAGTTCTATTCTGTCCAATAGGGTCGCTATGAGTCAGAATTGACTCGACGGCAATGAGTTTGAGGTTGCTTTATAACAGTAGAAAAGATCTGGCGATCTGCTTCTGTAAAGATTACAGCATAAGAAACCATATGTGGCAGTTCTACTCTGTCTTATAAGGTCGCTATGAGTCAGAATTGACTCGATGGCACAAAACAACAACTACTATTAAGGAAACTGAATTTATAACTTACTGATGAAGATTCAAAGACCACAGCCTTCAGTATGGATTCCACCTCAACATAAAGAAAACAAAAATCCTCACAACTGGACCAATAAGCAACATCATGATAAATGGAGAAAATACTGAAGTCGTCAAAGATTTCATTTTACTTAGCTCCACAATCAACACCCATGGAAGAAGCAGTCAAGAATCAAAAGACACATCGCATTGGGCAAATCTGTTGCAAAAGACTTCCTTAGAGTGTTGAAAAGCAAAGATGTCACCTTCAAGACTAAGGTGTGCCTGACCCAAGCCATGGTGTTTTCAATTGCCTCGTATGCATGCAAAAGCTGGACAATGGATAAGGAAGACCGAAGAAGAACGATGCCTTTGAACTGTGGTGTTGTTGAACAATACTGAACATACTATGGACTGCCAAAAGAATGAACAAATCTGTCTTGGAAGAAGTACAGCCAGAATGTTCCTTAGAAGCAAGCATGGCTAAACTATGTCTCAGATAGTTTGGACATGTTATCAGCAGGGATCAGTTCCTGGAGAAGGACATCATGCTTAGTAAAGAAGAGGGTCGGCAAAAAAGAGGAAGACCCTCAATGAGATGGACTGGCATACTGGCTGCAACAATGGGTTCAAGCATAACAACGATTGTGAGGATGGTGCAGAACTGGGCGGTGTTTTGTTCTGTTGCACATACAGTTGCTATGGGTCAGAACCAACTCGATGGCACCTAACAACAACAACAACAACATAAAAGAACTCTCCAGGCCCAGATGGTTTTACTGGGGAATTCTAACAAACATGTAGAGAACTAACACCAATTCTACACAATCGTTTTCAGAAAATAGAAGAGGAGGTAACACTTCAATTCATTTGATCAAGGTAGTATTACCCAGATAACAAAATCACACAAAAAGCACAAAAAAAAGAAAGAAACAGGAAGAAAACTAAAGATCAGTATCCTTCATGTATATAGATGCCAAAATCCTTAACAAAATATCAGGAAGAGAATCCAGCAATATTTAAAAATAAGTATATACCATGACAAGTGGGGTTTACTCCAGGCATGCAAGGCTGGTTCAATATGTGATAAACAATCAATCTACACAGTCCATCATATAAACACATTAATTAAAGAAAAAAGAATCATATGATCACATCAATCAATAAAGAGAAAGTATTTGATGAAATTCATGTCCATTTATATGACAAAAATCTTCAGAAAAATAGAAATAGAGAAGAACTTCCTCAACTTGACACAAAGCATCTATGAAAAACCTACAGCTAATATATTAATGGTGAAGGACTGAATGCTTTCCCTCCTAATATCGGGAAAAAAGACCAAGTTCATTCTCACCAGTTTTATTCAACATAGTGCTGCAAGTTCTAGTTAGTGTAATAAGAAAAAGAAATAAAAAGCATACAGCTCATAAGTGAAAAAATAAAGTTGTTTCCATTTGCAGATGACATGACTGTCTATGTAGAAAATCCCAAGGAATCTATAAAAAATCCTCCTAGAACTAGTGAGTGAGTTCTGCAAGGTAGCAGGACACAAGATAAACTTACGTAAGAATCAAATACATTTCTATGTAAACCGGTCAACCCACTGCATTGAGTCAATTCCAACTCATAGTGACCCCAAAGGGTTTCTACGGCTGTAAACCTTTATGCAAACAGACTGCCACATCTTTCTCCCATGAAGCCACTGGTGGTTTCAAACTGCTAACCTTTCAGTTAGCAGTTAATTGCTTTACTCACTGCGCCACCAGGGCTAAATACATGAACAGCAAAATCAAAAATACAATACCATTTGCAATAGCTAAAAAAAATAGCTAAAAAAAAGAGAGAGAAATACTTAGGTGTATATCTAACAAAACATGTACAAGACTTGTATGCTATGCTGATGAAAGAAATGAAAGAGAATTTAATGTAGAGACTTACCATGTTCATGGATTGAAAAATTCAACTTAGTAAAGATGTCATTTCTCCTCACATTGATATACAGGTTTAATGCAATTCCTGTCAAAGTCCCAGCAAGATTTCTTTTGTAGATATAGACAACATTATTCAAAAATTTATATAAAAATTCAAAGGAATTAGAATAGCTAAAACAATTTTGACAAAGAAGAATAAAGTGAGAGATATCAGTCTACTCAATTTCAAGACTTATTATATAGTTTAGTAATCAGGTATTGTTGTAGAAAAAGACATGCAGATCAATGAAAAAGAACAGAAAACCAAGAACTAGATGAACACAAATATGCCCAAAAATTCTGACAAAATGCAAAAGTAGTTCAGTAGAGGAAACGTGTCCTTTTCAACAAATGGTACTGGAGTAATTAGGCATCTATAGGTAAAAATATGAACCTCTATCACATCTTGTAAAAAATTAACTCAAAATTTATTATGGACTTAAACATAAAACAATAAAACATTTAGGAAAAAATGGGAGAAAATCTTTGGGATCTAGCACCATGCAACCGATAAAATTTATCAGTTTTATGGATCATGATCTTAGACTTGACACCAAAGATCATGATCCATAAAACTGATGAATTAGACTCCATCCAAATTAAAAACTTTTGCTGGGATAAAGTATTTGCTATGAAAGGAAAAGAGAAATGATCAGTTGTTGGGGCAGCATGTAGGATAAAGGAATTTCCTTTTTAAATGGTAAAGACGTAGACAGTAGAGAGAGAGAAAGTGTAACAGAGAAAACAGGAACTGACTCCAGGATGGAAAGGGATGAGACCCCAGAACAGGCATTAGAAACAAGAAGATGAGAAGGAAAGGAGGGAAGGGTGGATGTTCACGTAGATGATTTTAGCTTTGATAGCAGAAGTTGAAGGATTTAATGCCTGAGATTTGTCATTTTCTCTGAGAGTAAGAAGGAAGCATATACTCTCAATTGGGGAGAGGTAGAGGGGTTAAAGCTTGAGGGTTAAGAAAAGTAGAAAAGTTTTAAAATAGTAACTGGAAAATAAGAGGGAGAGAGCTTTCTAAGGAAAACACAGGAAGATTCCTGGGAAGCACTGAGGTCCCAGTTGAAGTTAAAGACCACACATTTATAGTGGCACCACTTGGCTACAATGTTTTTTGACAATGACTTTAAAATACACTATAATGTATGCAAAGTTATGTCACTACTATACTTTTTCCAGATTTCCTTCTAGTAACAACTCTTGAAACTTACAAGGCAGAATGAGCACTAGCACAAAGCTAGCCTTTTAGAAAGCTTGTACCACACACACAACTCTGAGAAATTACTGCAGAAATGTTTACACAATGTATACAGCAGAATACTGAGGTTATTAACCCCTTCTTTACATTAAGAGTTAGAAAGAGTTACATTAAACTGCAAACTCTTCTGTGTTTTTCAATGAGGAGCTTATGGAATCATTCATGTCAGAGTACTCAGTCCTGAGAAAGCACGTCAGTGCAAAATAAAATGAAAGAAAATGGTGAAGGGTAAGACAGTACACAATACTGGGGAAGCCAGCACAACCTGTACAAGGAAAGGTCATGGAAGCTCCATAGACACATCCAAACTCCCTGAAGGACTGAATTGCTGGGCAGAGGGCTGTGGGGACCATGATCTCAGGGAACATCTAGCTCCATTGGCATAATACACTTTATAAAGACATTGTTCTACATTCTACCTGGGTGAGTAGCGTTGAGAGTCTTAAAGCTTGTGAGCATCCATCTAAGATACTCCACTGGTCTCACCCCATCGAGAGCAAGGGAGAATGAAGAGAACAGGATACAAGGAAAAGATTAGTCCAAAAGACTAATGGACCACAGCTACCAAGGCCTCCACCTGACTGAGTCCAGTACAGCTAGATGGTGCCTGGCTACCACCACTGACTGCTCTGACCAGGATCACAACAGAGGGTTCTGGACAGAGTTGGAGAAGGATGTAGAACAAAATTGTAACACAAAAAAAAAAAGACCAGATTTACTGGCCTGACAGAGATTGGAGAAACCCCGAGAGTATGGCCCCCAGACACCTTTTTAGCTCAGTGGTGAAGTCACTCCCGAGGTTCACCATCCAGCTGGGGATTGGACAGCCCCATAAAACAAAACAGGACTAATGAGGCATAGCAGTCCAGGGACAAGGACTAGAAGGCAGAAGGGGACAGGAAAGCTGGTAATAAGGAACCCAAGGTTGAGTAAGGACAGTGCTGACATATAGTAGGGTTCTTAATCATTGTCACAGGACAATATGTGTACTAACTGTTTAATAAGAAACTATTTTGTTCTGTAAACTTTCATCTAAAGTAAGAATAGCAGCACAACTGGAAGAACGTAATCGACATAACTGAATTATACATGTAGAAATTTTTGAAATGGTGTATCTTTGGCTATGTATATTTTCACCAAAAAAAAAAAAAGGTCCTCCAAGTCCGAGAAGGGAGTGTGTTGGCATGTTGTGGGGTTGTTAACCAGTGTCATAAAACAGTATGTGTACTGACTGTTTAATGAGAAAATATTTGTCCTACAAACCTTCACCTAAAGTACAATAAAAAAAAAAATTTAAAAACTTTGAGAGCTGTCTAGATGTTTAAAAACAGCAATATTTTATAAATAAATCATCATCAACATAAACTCAAATAAATGTTAACTGCTGCTTGAATGAGTTGGTTCTTCTTTCAAAACTTAAAAAAATGCACTCACACTGTAGTCTAGTTCAATACCAAAATTATGAACTGTCTCTCTTGTGCATTCTGTTCAGAAATCACTGTGACAGAAAAGATAATATGTATTACACTGGGCCAAGGAAAATATCTCTTTTATGCATGGACTATTCTACAGCTCTATTTAATTTCTTGTTTCTTTCCTATACATATTTGGCAGACTTAAAGATACCTGCAAGTTTTCTTCTATGCTACAGATCAGATATAAAAATTTTAACCTTAATAACTGAAAGAATATGCTACATTGTCATTTTAAGACTCCAAACCCATTGCCGTCAAGTCGATTCCAACTCATAGTTAAAACATCCTGATATGCTCAGCTCCCAAATAGGATGGGGGGAGAAAAAACATGTAATTACTACTTTATAATATTCTTCATTTTCTTAAGGCTAAAACTCTAAAAGGTTACATAAATACAAGAAATACATTTATCCATTCAGAAAATATCTAATAAGAACCTACTCAGTACGAAGCCTAGAAATATAAGAACAATGCTTGTCCTAGAGAAGTTCACGCTCTAGAGGGCAGAAGAGACATGCAAACAAGCAATTATAATACAGAGCAATAGATAATACAATAGATATAAATAATTTAATAGAAAGCAAATAATCCGAGAAGCTGGACTATATGAAGAAGAACACAGCATCAGGGTTGGAGAAAAATTCATTAACAACCTGTGATATGCAGCTGATAGAACCTTGCTTGCTGAAAGCAAAGAGGACTTGAAGCACTTACTGATGAAGATCAAAAACTACACCTTCAGTATGGATTACACCTCAACATAAGAAAAACAAAAATCCTCACAACTAGACCAATAAGCAATATCATGATAAATGGAAAAAATACCGAAGTCCTTAAGAATTTCATTTGACTTGGATCCACAATCAATGTCCATGGAAGCAGCAGTCAAGAAATCACACGACATACTGCATTGGGCAAATCTGCAGCAAAAGACCTCTTTCAAGTGTTGAAAAGCAAAGATGTGACTTTGAGGGCTTAGGTGCACCTGACCCAAGCCATGATATTTTCGATTGCCTCATAGGTATGCAAAAGCTTGATAATGAATAAGGACGACCGAAGAAGAACTGCTGTCTTTGAATCATGGTGTTGGTGAAGAATATTGAATATACCACATTCTTCCAGAAGAACGAACAAATCTGTCTTGCAAGTACCGCCAGAATGCTCCTTAGAAGCAAGGATGGTGAGACTTCATCTCACATAGTGTGGGCATGTTATCAGAGGGGACCAGTCCCTGGAGATGGACATCATGCTTGGTAAAGTAGAGGACCCTCAACAAGATGGATCAACAAGGTTGCTGCAACGATGGGCTCAAATATAGCAATAATTGTGAGGATGGCCCAGGACCAGGCAGTGTTTCATTCTGTTATACATAGGGCTGCTATGAGTCGGAACTGACTCAACAGCACCTAACAACACATTTAGGAAAAACTGGTATAACTTACTAAAATTTATATGTAAACTAACAACTCAATATTTAATTTCATATACTACAAAAACATTATACTCTGTCATCCTGTATTATTGTAAATTTGGTTTTTTTCTAGTGCTTATGAAATTTTATTTTCTACTTAGCTTATCTGCATTTGGTAAATACTGCTTAAAAAAAACAAAAACCAAACCTGTTGCCATCGAGTTGATTCTGACTCACAGCAACCTTATAGGACAGAGTAGAACTGCCCCACAGGGTTTCCTAGGAGCGGCTGATAGATTTGAACTGCCCACCTTTTGGTAGGCAGCCAAGCTCTTAACCACTGTGTCACCAGGGGTCCAAATACTGCTTAGAGTTATTTAATTTTTATTTTGTTTCTTCTTATTATTAATCTATATAAAATGGCTTAGAAGTCAACATATGTTCCCTTTAGATACTGGCAAAATGTTTTAGGTTTTTTAAAGATTAGCCATTGCATAGAGCCAACAAAGAAACCTCACAAACTGTTTCAGTGAATCATGTGACTACTAGATTGTTGATTTGAATGTCATACTTCAGTCCTATTTGATTGCATTTTTAAAATTAATAAGTAAGCTTTCAAAAGATACTGCCATTTAAAGCCACATTCTTTGCTAACAAAATGTTGATGTGAGATAGGCTTGTGAATAAGTTTTCCAAATCCGTATTACCTTTTTGAAGAGAAATCTTTACTGTTTTCTAGCATCATACAACTCTAACATAGACATTTAGTGGCACTGAAAATGTTTTATTGCTGGTATCAAAGTCAAATAAATGATTATGCTTATCTTACTCCTAATATAATTCTACAAAATTATTTTTAAAAAGATAAATCTACAGAAATTTGATAGAGTTTTCTTAGGAAGAGAGCTACTTCAAAAAAAGAACAACATATATATATTCAAATTTAAATCGGTATATGTATTTACTATAAGGAAAGCATTAATGTGACATTTTAAATAGTTCTTTTAATAAAAGACCCTGTATCAGATTCTTTCTTTTCCTTTGCTTATTCTGGCCTAAAATTACACTTCTGGAAAAGCCTGACCATCCTAGCAAAAATAGTACCTTCTTCTTTCTGGCCTCTTACTTTATTTTTCTTGACAGCATTTATCTGACACTGTATTATGCCTTTTTTTTTTTTTTTTCTTAATCTACCTCCCTCCATGAAATGGAAGTAGGAACTTTCTTTTCTTTATTACTAAATCCCCAATACTTGAAAACTGCCTGACACTCAACACTGGTTGAACAAATGAACAATTACCCACTAATCACACTGCTATTACAATATCTTCAAAATTATGAACTAAACTGTAATTTATTAAACAACAGTCTTATAATAATTTTTCTTATCAGATGACACTGTTACGCTTTCCTTCTCCAAAACACCTAATCACAAGCACAAATAAATACTTACAGACACAAAAGACGATAACAGCTTTCTAAACAATACATACAAATACATAAACTTATTTAAAACATACTTGAAATCACCTAGTTATTATAACATGTTTCTTCTTATTATTGTTCTATATCTAATGGTGGAAGACTGTTGGCGTAGTGGTTAAGGGCTGTGGCACTAACCAAATGGTCGGCAGTTTGAATCCACCAGCCACTCCTTGGAAACCCTAGGGGGTATTTCTACTCTGTTCTATAGGTTCGTTAAGAGTCGGAATCAACTCGATGCGGGTTTGGGTTTTTTTTTTTTGGTGCATCTAATGGTGTAAAAGCCAACACAGGCTCCTTCTGGATTTAAATCATATTGTATCATATCAAGGAGCTCTGGTGGCACAGTGGTTAAAGTGCTTGGCTCTTAAAATGAAAGATTGATGGTTTGAACCCACCAGCTGCTCTGCAGAAAAAAGATTTGGCAGTCTGTTTCCTTAAAGATTACAGTCTTGGAAACCCTATAGGACAGTTCTACTCTGTCATATACGGTCGCTATGAGTGGTAATCGACTAGGTGGCAATGGTTTTTTTGGGGGGGTATCATATCATATCATACTATATGTATACTGTATCATATACAGGTATAAATATAGCAGCATAATGCAACTGTCAGAGCACTGAATTAGGAAACAGAAGACCTCGCTGAGTCCAAGATCTATCACTAATTAGTGGGGTAATCTTGGGCAACTGCCACTTCTCTGAAGTTCACTTTCCTCATATTTAAAATAAGAAAATAGAAGCAATCTTATGAATTATGCTAGGTTGTTATTTGATCAAATATGTTATAACTATAAAAGACAAGAGGTAGCCTAGTACAGTGGGTTATAAACAGGGACTGTGTAGTCAAACTACCTATTTTCAGAAAGCTCCTATTCTAGAATGAGTTGTGTACCCTGCTGCAAGCTATTTAGAAACTCTGACTTAGGTTCCTCATTATAAACTGCGGATGACGACATCCTCCTTACATAGTTGTTTTAACAATTACATGGTTTAATACATAAAGCCAGTTAGAAAAACACCTGGCACACGGCAAGTACTATATAAGTACTTACTATATTATTATACTAATAAAAACTACTATCATAATCATTACCACTACAGATTTTTAAAAGCAGTTGTCATTTTGCCTTACATACCCTAAGAACATTTTGCAAAACTATGTACCTTTTGCACATTTTTAAGTTGGCATTTAAACTTTTTCATCACGAGTAATGGATATAATTTCCAGTCTATCAGATATGTTAATATTTTTAAAATAAAATTGTTACAATGCTCCTTTCATCTACTTAAAAGTATGTACTAACAAGCTTGTTTTTTAATAGTCACATAAATTTTCTTTTTCTATTTGAATTTACAGTTCCATTCATATTTGAAAATTAGAATTTTTTTATAATGCAATGTATTTTTATGCTTGAAAGTACCTTATTGATCACCTTATCATACTTCTTTACAACAAAATATATGTATATAAATTGACCATAAGACTATAGGTGTTAAATTTTTTCTGGACTGGGTTATAATAAATATTATTACATGGACTTGATTGAACCAATATAAATACATTACAAATTTTGAAAATAATTATTAACCAAAAAGTAAAATTTTGAAAATGAATCTATTAATGAGATATGTTTGGCTTTTAAAAAGTATTAGTTCATATAACTAGACATTACTCATTGCTAGAATAAGAGGAATTCAATTAAAAATCTTTTTGAGGGGATAGAATGAAATCCTAGAAATTTTTTTGATAAAACAAGTAGAGGAGAATGGTAGGGAGTTTCGTTAGCAAGGTCACTTAACTCTTTGAACTCTTTCTGAGTTATGTGCCAGTGTCGTCTATCAACAAAAAATTTTAATAATATATATCAGCTCACAACTTACATAAGCTCTATTTTTATCTTGTTGAAAGCAAAGAATTGTACACCACCAGAGCTGTGAAAAATTTCTTACCCAAATGAGAGAGTCGTTTACTTTCTCAATACTAATATTTCTACCTGTTTCTGTTTGGTACCCAGAGGAATTTTTATAATCCGGAATCATATACCACATGAACATTTGGGATCTGAGGAGCTATACGTTTCTTTTGACAAGAAAGGAAAGTGGAAGACATGAACTGGCATAACTCCTTGACCTCACACATATTTTCAGGGAGAAAAATTGTGGAAAAGAATACCTAAGGAAATTGAGGATCTAAAAATTGAATTCTTAAAACTATAAGTACTTACACACCACTCGGAAAGTCTGGCTAGCCATAAAGGTACTCTCACCACAGTTTGAAGATGTATTTTTAAATATGGCTTTGCACAAAGAAAATAAAAAGGAGATTTAAAGTAAAAGAAACACAAATGGCCAAATATATATATATATGATGTTCAACCTCAGTCATAATACAATAAATGTAAATTACCACAACAGAATATCCCTTCTGACCTAGAAGATCTGTGTAATACTATGTAGCCACTGATAAGAATAATGTAAATCTGTTGTTAGCAGAAAGAAATCTGTAATATATTAAATGGAAAAACACAAGTTGTAGTTCTGATAGAAATTCTGTGTACAGATGCACAGAAAATAGAAAAGGAAGTCCACAGATTGGTAGCAATGGCTACTTCTGAAAAGAGAGTGGGTACTGGGGGAATGGGTAACAGGAGACCATATATTTTACTGACTAAAGAATTATTGGTGGTAAAAAAATTTCAAGTTAGGCAATATAATAAAAAACACATACTAATTACAAACCTAAGAGGAAAAAAAAAGCAAGAGAAAAATAACAAAACAAAACCAAAGAAGCAAATGATATGAGTGCTAGAAAAACCAGATAATGGACAGTACACAGAAATACATCCATGAATATAAATGAATTATCTATTCTAAGTAAGTAACTTTAGAGTGTTTGTAGGAGATGTCTTTGTATGTGTGGAGGTGGTAGGGTATATTCTGTGGAAATACTAAAACATCTCGAGTAGTCTTTAGTATAGAAGGCTCTACACTGAAAAATAAGCAGAGGGGAGACCCAAAACTAAAAAGGCAAAACTAAAGTATAAGCTATTTTAGGATTCAAGAAGACTTTCCAGATTATCTGGACCAGATGCTGCCTCCATGCTGGCAGCAGTTGCCTGTGCCCTCCCAACAACTTGTAATTCACTTTTGATGATTAACAAAATATGGACTAAGTGATTTTACCAAGATACTATATTAATAATAATGATATGCCTCCTGCCTCCTGAATTCGATTACACTATTCTATTATACCAATCCATTGCAGTTTGCTATGGTCAATTCTGTGAGAGAACAGGGAGTGTCCCTCCTTGGAACAGCCACTCAGTTTCTCTAAATTTACACACAGTTCTATTTACTACAGTTAAAATAATGTAAAGACAGAAGGAGAGGAATTATCTCATTGGCTATTTCAGTTCTGGCATGTCACAGTCATCCATTAGTATTTACAAGCCCACAATTACTATGGATAAGAATAAATAGGGTGATGAAAGAAATCAGTACCACTTCAGGCTTGAAATATCTTCTTACTCTTCTCCACCACTTACATCGTATCCAGTGCTCTGTAGCACAGGTTCCCCACCTATATATAGGTTAAGGAACCCTGTAAATTATTGGAATTGGTACAGTAGGGTCTGAGAATCCATGCATGCCTGAGTATTTTCCATCAAACAGGAAAATGACAATGCTTAGCATACTTGATACACACCAAGTACTCAATAAATACTTGTCGAATGATACACTTTGAAAAGTAGTAAGATTTAAAAAAATGTATGCATATAAGAAATGAAACATTAAAAGTGACACCTCGAATTTCACCATGATGCTGGTTTGGAAGAAGGTAAATTCCTTAAGGATGAAACTTACATTTAACTAATTGTCTTTAAAACTCTTAATTTTCCTAGGAAAATATCTTGAGACTAATACACACAATAACCTGCCAAGTTTAATCTAATTTAATCTCAGTATATCACTGAAAGAGTACCATTTGTCAGAGAGAAAAGCCACTTTTTCTCAAGCTTTGGTGCCTTTATACCTGCCTTCTGCATCTGAAATATTCTTTGTCTTCCCCCTTGGCCGACCCTCTCTGCAGTCTACCTTTGTCTGAGCAAAGTCTATTTATCCTTTAAAGCTGATGAAAGCCATTCTTATAGAATAAAAATTTTACACACATGAACAAATTATACATATAAGTTATAATGTATAATGTGTATTAATAGAAAAGAAAAGATGAAATATACTCTTACACACATATATGAAAAATGTAAAAAACTTAGTTTGGAAAAATCTTCTTATGATTATTCTATCATGAATGGAATAATAATGAAAGACCTAAAATTGGTTATAATAATAAAAATATATAATATAGTACAGGGACTATAGTAATTCAGTAAAAAATTACATATTTAGGAGGAAAAGGAAAGAGAAAAATACAACAAAACCGAAGAAACAAATATCTGGATGCTGGGAATAATATCAGGGAAAGTATTTAGAAATATCTGTAAATAAACATGGACTCAGAGTCCCTATCTTTAGGAACCAACTCTCCAAAATTCAAACAATTCAAAACATCAACAGAGTCTATGAATTTGGTGAATCTGTATAGATACCGAAACACTGAAGACATCAGTAATAAAAGGCTCTACCATGCAGGGCAACAGAAATGAAAATCACAGCAACAGGTCATCATCATACAATCTTTGGGTTGAAGACTGGTAGAAATTTCCCAGACCATCTGGTCCAGTCCCCTCTTTAGAAACAGAGGTATGTAAGCTTGTGTCATGGAGAAATGGAACATTATTACTCTTTTTTAAAAACTGTCTAAGTCAGAATGTTCTAAACTGTAGTTACTGGCATATTATTTTCAAGATTTTTTCCAATATGTATCTATTATTTATATTATTTAATTAATACATATTTTTATCTACTCACTTCTTAAACTTAACTATATTCCAAGCAATTATGTCTATAAATATTACAGTTCTGATGTACTACATACGCATAACTATTAATATCATCAGGGTACCAACTAAAATCATCTTGTATCCTCCCGAAAGTACCCATATCATAGTTCAGGAAACACCGGGCTAAAGGAAAGATAAGTGACTTGCCCAAGAAAGAGCACTGATAAATAAGGCAGACTCCTCTATTCCTATTCCAAATCCTACCCAATGATTCACTGCGTTTTCCCTGGAGTTATTGCAATGGAATTTGGAAATCCACATAACCATATGTATTAAGTCTGTCAACTAAAAAGAAAATAACAATACCTATCATATTTGTCATACAGAAAGTCAAAGGGCTTCAAATTACAAACCAACCAGCCAAAAAACAGAAAAGAATAAAAAAAAACTCAATGAAAACAATGAAGGGTAATAAGAGTATGCCAGTTAGATGGCAGTTTGTTCCTTAAGGGCAAAGACAATATCTTACTCTGGACAGTGCTTCAAATATGTCATGTCCAAAACTGAACTCCTGATATGCTCCCCCACAGAATCTGTTCCACCCATACCCTTCCCCTTTCAGTTAACATTCAGGCAAAGACCTTCAAGTCATTCTTGACTCTTCTCTTATTCTCAGACTTCACATTCAATCCATCGGCAAATCCCATCGGCTCTTTCAAAATACAGTGAAACCTGTGAGAGCTGGAACTCAAAGGGACTGCCTTGTCTTTCCAGGTCTCACGAGTTTTCCACCTTTAACAGGGTGTACTCTTATCGTTTTAGTGGAAAATATGAGTTTTGCTTCTCTGACAGGTTTCTGCCTTACACAGGTTCCAGCCTTCGCAGGTTTTACTGTATATCTAGCACTGGACCATCACCAAACACTTCTACTGTTATTAGCCTGCTTCAAGCCATCAACATTTTTCACCTGGATTATTGTCCTCCAACTCGTCTCCCTGACTCTAACCTTATTCCCTATAGTCTCTTTTCACCACAGTAGCCAGAATGATCCTTTTAAAAATATTACTTAGATAATGAGAAGCCTCTGCTCAAAACCCTGCAAAGGCTCCAATTTTACTCAGAGTAAAAACCAAAGACTTTACAACAATCAGTGAGACTCTATGTGATCAGGCAGCCAGCCCCCTCTACCTCTTTACTTCTCCACCCTCCTCCTATTCTCCCTGCTTGCTCATTCTGCTCCAGCTACCTGGCCCCTGTGTTTTATTTGAACACACGAGGTACATTCCCACTTTAGAGCCCTTGCACTGGCTGGTCTTTCTGCCTGGAACACATATTCCCCAGATATCTACATGGCTAACCCCTTTACCTTCTTCAAGTTTTTGCTCACATCACTTTCTCTGACCACTTAAAATTATAAAACTCCTTATCTTGCACTTCTGACACATTCTCCTTATTCTGCTATTTTTAAGCTTTTACCATCTTCCAACATGCTATATCATTTACATGCCATACTTTTACACAAATAACGTGCACCTTCTACATTTGTTTGCTAACTGCTACATCCCCATGACTTATTTTCCTAAGTGTCGCTATGCCAATTTTTTTTTTTTACATGTTTCTGTAAAAAAAAGAATTAGCATAGCGTGCTTACAAAAATACTTGCGGGGGGAATGAATCGTTGGCAAACAATGTGGAAGGCAGATGTTATTTGCATAAAAATATGGTAGTTATATATTTATTGTTTATTGTCTGTCTTCTGCCCTCCACCCAAAGAGTGTACTCCACAAGAGCAAGGATTTTTGTCTATTTTGTTTAGTATTGTATCCCGAGAACCTGAAACAACACCTGGTACATACTAGGTGCTCAATAAATATTTGTTGAACAAATGAACATGATAGGCATGTCAGCACTTGTCAATTTTAATTAATTTCAGCAACACACTAAAAAATTAATTCTGTTAGAAAGAAAATAAGTTTTCACAAATCTTGATGCCTGTATACGTGCAATTACCTTGTCTATCTATAGTGTCCTTTGTGATCCTAACACCTTTCCTCTATTACTATATTCTTTGCTAGACATATTCCAATTCAATATCCCAAATTCATTTAGGTCTTCCAAAAAAATCATCCCTGCTCTCCTAAGTCTGGCTTAGGTGCTTCTCCTTTGTAATTTTCAGGTACCTCTGTGTATTTTTCCTGATATCCTTTTTCACATATATTGAAATGACTATTTCTTTTTCTGTTTCCCAGACCAAAATGTGAGCTTCCAGAGAGCAGAAACCATTCTTACTTGCTAGCATATAGCTTATTAACACATGACAAGTATTCAATAAATGTTCTGTGTGTGAATAAAACATTTTTAAAAATCTACAAAACCCAATTAAAGGTGAATTACAGAAATTTACCTGTTACTTGTCTCCTTAGTTTTTCAATTTCTTCTTTTAAGTTTTTTATTTCTAAATCTTTGCTTGCTGCTAGTGGTCCATCAACAGTTGAATATTGTAGAGCTTGGACAGTCTGTGTTGACTCTTAGAAAATGAATAAAAGAAAGAGTGAGAAATATGACCATATTCTAAATTTTAAAAATAACAGCAATACATTCCTTTCTAAAGAAATCTTTATATAACTCTACAGACCAAAACATGTACCAACTGATAAAAAGCATGTAAACATATTAAATGAAATCATAAAACTCCATTTCACATGTCTTTAAAATTATAATATATACAGGAAAAAACATCTAGCTTCTAATATGTGGTATTCTCAGTTTTGAAGACTGAAATGGTTAATTTTATGCATCAGCTTGGCTAGAATATGGTGCCCAGTTGTTTGATCAAACACTAGTATAGATGCTGCAATGAAATAATATGCGATTAAATCGGTTGACCTTAAGTAAAGTAGATTACCCTCCATAATGTGGATGGGCTTCATCCAGTCAGTTGAAAGCCTTAGGAGGAAACAGGGAGTTTTTCTTAGGGTGTATTCTGCCTCCAGACATCTAAATAAATAGACATTTTTCCAGAACTCCTCGACTCTTCACTCTTCCCATTGTCCAACCTACAGATTTTGAGACACAAGACTGCAGGAATCTCCAGCCTGTTGCCTGACCTACAGACTTTGGACTTGCCAGCCCCCCACAATCGCTTGAATCAATTCCTTAAAATCAATTTCAGTCAATCCACGTCTCTCTCTCTCACTGGTTGCTTCTCTAGAGAACCTTGACTAAGACAATGCCCTGCCAGTCATTCAACTATTCAGCATCCTTTTGTCCTAGCAGGAAGCATAACCACGTGATCAAAAATGTCATATGTCAGATGACATCGGAAAAACTGAATCTAGTATATGAGGAAGGTTTAGGTTTAGAGATGCTAATATGTAATATGTAGAAGTGCTGGCTTTCCAAATTTTATGTGTGAAAATTGAGACCCACTTGTTGATTACTTTGACTTATAAATTTAGTTAAAATAGAAATTATTAACTTATCTTGTGGTTCTAACCTGAAGATGTAAGGTATTAATAAAACATTAACTCTAGAGAGGCTAGTGAAGCTGAAAGCAAGTCAACAGAACATATCCAAATGAAGCACAAAGAAAACAAAGAATGGAAAGAGCAGGAAAGAAATGTGGGACACAACAGTTTAACAAAAATGCAACTGGAGTCTCAGAAGGGAGAGAGTGAACGGGACAAAAGAAATATCTACAGAGATATGAATTTTCTAAAATTTTCCAAAATCATTCAAGATTCCAGAATCTCAGTGAATCCCAAACAGAATTTTATAATAATACAAAGAAAGCTACATCTAGGCACATCATAGTCTGATTGCTTTAAAGTGAAGTCAAAGACAATTTTCTTAAAAATATCTGTGGAGGGAAAGGGAAGATATATAATGGTCAGGAGAACAAGATTAACAGTTAATTCTCAAGAAATAGACTAACAAATATTTAAAACAACAATAAAATGAATGTACTGAAAAGGTTATAACATAGACAGAGGTAAAATAAATAACAAAAATCACACAAAGGGCTGTTGCAAGGTTCTTAAACTGTTCATGAAGTGGTAAAATACAAATTATTAAGAAAAAGATAGATAAGGACCTAACAGAAAAATGGGCAAGAACCTTGAACAGAAAACTGAATATCAAAATGGATAATTAATATATGAAAAGTTACTCAACCTCAATACTTACTAGGGAAATGCAAATTAGAATCACAGTGAGGGACTACTATATATGCACCAGAATGGCTAAAAGTAAAGAAGCTGAAATGTCAAGTTCTGGTAGGAATATAAAGCCAAGTGGAACTCTCATACATTGTCAGTGCAACTATAAATTGATACTATTACTATGGAAAACTCTTTAGCAGAGTATCTTCTAAAGCTGAAAACATACTATTCCTGTGTCCCAGAAATTCCATTCCTAGGTACATATCCAAAAGAAATGAGTATAATATTACTACCAAAAGAAATAAATAAGCATATCCCTATAAACAAAAAACCAAACCCATTGCCGTCGAGTCAATCCTGACTCATAGCGACCCTACAAGACAGAGCAGAGCTGCCCCACAGGGATTCCAAGGAGCAGCTGGTGGATTTCAACTGGTGAACTTTTGGTTAGCAGCTAAGCTCTTAAGTACTATGCCACCAGGGCTCCAAAGATACACCAAACCTGACTTACTGCTGTCAAGTCGATTCTGACTCAAAGCAACCCTACAGGACAGATTAGAACTGCCCCATAGGGTTTCCAAAGAGTGGCTGATGGATTCAAACTGCTGATCTTTTGGTAACCAGCCAAGCTTTCAACCACTATGCCACCAGGGCTCCAACATATATACAGCATGGATGAATCTCAAAAATATCATGTCGAGTGAAAGAAGCAAAACACAAAATACACTTGCATGATTCCATTTATGAAGTTCAAGGACAGGGAAAAATTAATTAATAGCAAAATAACAGTGAAAGAAATCAGAATAGTGGTGGTAGGTTACAAATTGGAAAGAGCCATGAAGAGAAACTTATCATATGCTCAGAAATGTTCTATATCATGCTCTGAAGAAGGTTACACGGGTATACACATATATAAACATTTATGGGGCTTACACTTTAAGAGTACCATATTTTTTTGTGTGTGTGCTTTAGCTGAAAGTTTATAGCTCAAGTTAATTTCTCATATGAAAATTTATACACATATTGTTATGTGACACTAGCTGCAATTCCTATAATGTGACAGCACACTCTCTCCTTCCCATCCTAGGTTTCCCATGTCCATCCAACCAGCTCCTGTCCCTTCGTACCTTCTCATCCTGCCTCCAGACTGGACACGCCCATTTAGTCTCATGTATTTGTTTGAACTAAGCAGCACACTCTTCACGAGTATTATTTTATGTTTTATAGTCTAGTCAAATCTTTGTCTGAAGAGTTGGCTTCAGGAATGGTTTTAGGTCTGGGTTAACAGAGTGTCCGGGGCCCATGTCTTTGAGGGTTCCTCCAGTCTCAGTCAGACCATTAAGTCTAGTCTTTTTATGTGAATCTCAGTTCTGCACCCCACTTTTCTCCTGCTCTTTCAGGGACTTCCTGTTGTGTTCCCTGTCAGGGTGGTCACTGGTGGTAGCCAGGCACCATCTAGCTCTTCTGGTCTCAGGCTGACGGAGTCCCTGGTTTGTGCAGCCCCTTTTGTCTCTTAGGCTAATATTTTCCTTGTATCTTTGGTGTTCTTCATTCTCCTTTGCTTCAGGTGGGTTGGGACCAATTGATGCATCTTAGACGGCCACTCGCAAGCTTTTAAGACCCCAGATGCCACTCACCAAAGTGGGATGCAGAACATTTTCTTAATAAACTTTGTTATGCCAATTGACCTAGATGTCCCCTGAAACCATGGTCCCCAGCCCCCTACCCCTGCAACTCTGTCCCTCGAAGTGTTTGGTTGTATTCAGGAAACTTCTTAGCTTTTGGTTTAGTCCAGTTGTGCTGAATTCCCCTGTACTGTGTGTTGCCCTTCTAAGATAATTCTTGTCTACTATCTAGTTAGTGAATTCCCCTCTCCCTCCCTCCTCACCCTCATAACCATCAAAAAATATTTTCTTCTGTGTTTAAACTTTTTCTTGAGTTCTTCTAATAGTGGTTGCATATAATATTTGTCCTTTTGTGACTAATTTCACTCAGCATAATGCCCTCCAGATTCATCCATGTTGTCAGATGTTTTACAGATTCATTATTCTTTATCGTTGTGTAGGTTTCCATTGTATGTATGTACCATAATTTGTTGATTCATTTGTCTGTTGATGGTCACCTAGACTGTTTCCATCTTTTTGCTATTGTGAACAGTGCTACAATGAACATGGGTGTGCATCTATCCATTTCTGTGAGAGCTCTTATTTTTCTAGGATATATTCCAAGGAGCAGGATTGCTCAATTGTATGTAGAGTACTATATTTTTAGGCAGAATTTTAACATAAAATTTTTTTACAAACTTTTTACACAGTTTTTTTTTGCCAAGTGTGCAACCCCCACCCCTGTGCTATTTTTGTAAGCATGATATGCTGCCCATTTTATGCATGGGCACGTTATTTATGTGGGTGCGTTATTTGTGAAAAATACAGTACTTGCACACTTTACTGTATGTACATTATATTGCCCATTTAAAAATCAAAATAAATGAAAAACTTGGGTATAAAGGAGAAGTAATTCACATGCAGAGAGAACTTAGCCACTTCCTGAGTGACATTTCTATTCATAGTGACATAGTCTGTTCAATTGATTTCTACAGAACCCTTTTAACCACTAGAACTCTTAAGATGTAATAGCGTAATTTTATGATGGCAAAATTTTGACTTTTTCTTAAGAGTTACAAGTTTGTTGATTGTTTATACATTATTTCTCCATCCACAAAATAAGTAAGTAAAATATATATTATATTCTTCATTTTTAAGCAAATAAGGCAGGAAAGGGGGATAGTGAATGCTGGGGATGGAAGTGAGATTTGATTTGAAACAGTGTTCAGGAAAAGCCTCCTTGAAAAGGTGACATTCAAGCAGAGACCTGAAGGAGGCAAACCAATGAATCATAATGAGCAGTAAAGGGAAAGCATTTAAGGAAGGGAAACAGCTAACCCAAAGGCCCTAAAGTGAGGATGTACCTGTCTTGTTCAAGGAACAGCAAGGAGCCCAGGGTGCCTAGAACAGAAAGAACAAGGGAGATAACAGCAGGAGATGAAATCAGAAAGGTAATAAGAGGCCAGATCAGATATGGCCTTAAGCCACTGAGGTAAGTTTGGCTTTAATCTGATTGAGATAGGAAGCCATAAGGGATGAAGATGAGATAGTGAAGTAAAATGATTTAAATTGTGTTTAATGAGATTACTTGGTGGTTATGTTGAAAACACATTGTAGGAAGGATGAGGGGAAGACGAGGAGACCAGTTAGGAAGCTACTGCAACAACACAGGTGAGAGTTGATGGTGGTCTGAAACAGAGTGGTAGTTCCACTGTGAACAGTGATCACATTTTGGATCTGTTGTGACAGTGGTCCTGGCAGGATCTGCAGATGAATTAGACGTGAGGCAAGAGAGGATGACTGAGACTATGAAAGACTCTAAGGTTTCAGGTCTGAGCAACTGAAAGCATAGAGTAGTCTGGGGTACTCTACCATTCAGAGGTCAAAGAGTTAAGAAGAAATCAGCAAAGCAGTACAAGAAGAACTGGCTTATGAGGAAAATGAAAACCAGGAAGAGTAAAGCGCCCCAGGAGCCAAATGAAGGAAGAGCTTTCAGCAGCAAGAAATGAGCAATTGGCTCAAATGCTGCTGATAGGTTAAAAGATAAGGACTGAGAAATGAGCAATGGATTTCGCAACATACACTAGGGAAATGAGCTAGGGAAAAGGGGAGCATTGCTGGGCAGCATTAACAGCCCACGTGAGATTAGTGTTCATGAATCTGAAGTGACATTTGTCAGCATATTATGTTTTAAGTCAGCTACCTTGAACTGCAACAACTGCAGATGCAAGGTTGTACATAGAAAGGGCTGAGGTTCTGCTAAGGGATTCTGACAACAGAAAGAGGAGCAATAAAGTTGAGGGTATATGATTACGATTAATAATGATAACGAGCAGTGAAATGGTGATAGAATTACAGGCAATGGCAGAATTGAAGGAATATTGGTGGTAAGGTACTAGAGGGAGTTGGCTAGGAAATTACGAGCAGAAAATTATGCAGGGTTTGTTTGAAACTGAGATTAGTGAAGGGTTTTATTTACTGTAATCTCAAGATATATTTTACCACCTTGAGAAGGAGTAGGTGAATTAATGGTGGAGAACGAGATCACTGAAGGTGAGAATTGAGAAACTAAGAACTCAGTATTAAAAGGTTCATCTATGTGCGTTTTTAAATCACCAAATATTATGACAGGAGTAATGTGATAGGGAATGGCAGTATGCCAGGACTGAGGGGATATGATAGGAAGAGTCACTGAAATGTGACACTGGACTGAGAATGGCTCCTTTTTTCCTGGTAGTCTCATTTCCCTCTCTTCAGAGGTATGATTTATTCCCACATATTTATATGCATACATATTACCCACTGGAAACAAACGCTATTTTGTTATCATTTACTGTTAATTGTGTGATTTTATATAAATGGTATACTGTAGTCAGCACTTGCTTTTTCTCCACTTAATAATCTTTTCAAGATGAAACTACTTGTAATACACAGTTCATAACACTGTGACTGAGTCCAATCCAAAAGGGAAAAAATTATCTGTAAGATATATTTACCTTGGAGCTTTCTACTAAGCTCAAGTTTTTCCTGTTCGAGGCGTTTAATTCTTCTTTCATAAGCTTCAGTTGCTAAGTTGTTATCTAAAGTCCTCTGAACACTAACATCAAGATCCAGTGAGGAGGGACCAGCTGTAACTCTTAAACAGCTCCGATCAGAAAGAACACTGAAAAAAAAAAATATGTGGTACATATTAAAGTAAAAATTTGAAGAAAAAAAGACATGAATGAAATGTCTTAAATGAAACAGCTCATTTAAGACATGAATTTGAGTATCTGGTTACAGTGAGTCAATTATGATTGCAAAAATCATTTGCAAAACCACTTATACTATTTAATAGAAGCATTTTTTTATGAAAACTTAAATCTTCCAAATTTTCTTGAATTTTTTTTAAATAGCCACAAATTATAAAACGAAGTTTAATGAAGGGTTATTTAAAGTTTAAAACAATTTGACCACTTAAGTGAAATCATAGTCAAAAGCACCATCCATGGTCTTCTTTACCAGAATTTGAAATTCAAAAGTGAAGTATTTTCTTTAATTCAATGCAATTTAATTAAAAATATTTGAGGGGCTGGAATACATCAGTGAACAAAACAGACAAAAATCCCTATCCATATACAGCTTATATCCTAGTGACAGAGATAGAAATAAACAGGAAAAAAAGTAAAATATTCAGTATGTTGGAAAACTCTAAATGCTAAGGAAAAAACAAAGCAGGAAAAGAGGAAATGGAGTTGAAATTTTAGATGAATTGATCAAGCAAGTCGTCACTGAGAAAGATAACTTCAGAGTAAAGCCCTAGAAGAGTGAGGGGACCAGCCAAGGGAGTATCAGGGGAAAAGCATTACAGGCAGAAGCCCTGAAACAAGAGTGCGCATGCATGGCACGTTCGTGGACCAGAAAGGAGGCCAGCGTGAATGGAGTGGAGTGCACAAGGGGAAAAGTGGTGGCAAATAAAATGAAAAAGGTAAAAGTGAGCCAGTCACGTCAGGCCTTGTCAGAACTTTGATCTGGAGTTAAGAAAGAAAGTCACTGCAATTGGGGGGTAGGGGTGGGGTGGTCCAGAACAGGAGAGTGACATGATCTGACTTACCTTTTAATAGAATCACTTGGACAGGTTCTGGGAAATATAAGAAATGAAGTTATGAACATGCTAAGCAGGTGGTTTAGAGAGAGATTAAGCAGAAGAGAGGAGACAGAGTATGGCTCAAGAGACCCATGTGGGAGTCACCAGCTATTATCTGGGAGAACCCCAGACTACAGATAGAAAAGAGAACTCCAAGGACTAAGCTATGGAACACTCCTATATTCGGAGGTCAGGGAGATTAGCAGGAATAAGATATAGAGACTGAGAAGGAGTGGCCAGAAAGGTAAGAAGAAAACCAGGAATGTTTCCTGGAAGCTAAGAGAAGTACCAGTAGGTGCTTTAAGGTAGAGAAGCTGAGGCAAGTAAGATGAGATCTGAATCAAGTAAAACTAGGACTGAGAAATAATCATTAGATTTTGCAACAAGGAGGTTAGTAGTGAAATTGATAAAAGTCATTTGCATGAAGTGATGGGGGCAAAAACCTGACAGGAGCGCCTCAAAAGAGAATAGTATGAGGAAAAACTGGGCAAAGTATAGAAAACATTTTGAAGTAATTTTGCTCTCATGTGCAGCAGAGAAATAGGTTCGTTACTGGTAAAGGAAGTAGAATCAAGAGAGATTTTATACTTTGCTTTAAGATGGGAGAAATAAAAACATGATACTAAGCTGATGGGAATGATCTGGTGATGAAGATGTCACAGAAAGGGAAAAACGTAGGAGGTGACAGCAACGCACTAGAGTGGATACCGGGGCCAGCCTTAGCTAGGAGTTCCCACAGTTCATCCATAAAAAGAAGAGAGCATACGGACCAGAGGTATGTAGGTGGTAAATGTGGTGATGGGAGCTTGTTGAAGTTCTTTATTGTCTGCTTCATCCTTCAGTGAAAGAGGAAGCAAGTTCATCAGCTGAGAGTGAGGATGCCAGAGATTTTAGAAGAAAGTAGAAGTATGAAATCATTACATAGAAAACTGGAAGAGTAAATGCACTAGGATAATTCAGTATATTTATCAGCAGCATTAGCAGCACTTGAAGTTGGTGATTATGAAGTGAGAATGCTTAGAATTTTTCTCTTATTTCATCTGCAAAGGTACAGGTAGCAAACTGGGTTTTAATAATAAACGCTGATTTAGCAAAGCAAATATAACAGAATGAAAGATGGTAAAGGGAACTGAGGTGATACACAAGGGAGTGATTATAATCATTCTCAATGAAATTCAAGCAGGGTAAAGAGGAAAGAGGATACGAGTAGAGTGAGGGTCACTGAAAAGACGGTAGAATAACGGTTTGCAAGTTCTGCTGATTGAAACCTAGAGAATATTTATCAATAGCACAGGTTTCTACTAATTCCTGGCCCACTGCTAAGATTCTGAGTTCTCTATTTGTTCTATTCTTTCCCTTCCACAATGAGTTAAGATTCTTGTGTGTTCTACTCATTTTGTAATACCTAAATTCCCAGGAGGATCATTAAGAAAAACATTTTTTTTAATTTACAAAGCTCTCATACATTTTTTAAAACTTCAATTCATTTTAATTTGCTTTAAATTGTCCAAATTATTTAAACTTTTGAAACTTACCAGCTACTAGTATATGTAAAACCAACAAATGGCAGATGGTGGCCAGAAAATGCAGCATGTGTTTGTGGGGGCATTGTTTCCTAAAAGAAGAAAAAACATCTGGTAAGAAAGATAATTATCACCTATATGTTGGACTATAAACCGTTCATAGGAAATACAAGGCTGTTCAATTTCATTTCGTTATCAGGGCTAATTTAACTTTTTAAATATCCATAATCCTCAAATTTGCCCTACAGTTAGATGTAATGTTTAATGACAATTTCGCTGCATTTTCCTAGTTTTGTCACTTACTTGGCAGAAGTTCATCTTTTAATACTTTTTTCAAGTAGGGCTAACTTGAACTAAAATAACCTTAATTCTACCCTGTCCAAAAAAGTATTTCTGTTACATTGATGCTTGCACATTAGCAGGGCTAAGTATAAAATACTCAGATCTCTACTTTGTTGCCTGAGGTCTTCATGGTTATTGAGTCCTTGTTTCCTAGCGTTACATGCTGCTGCGGGGTAAAGGGAGGCCAGTATGATTTCTTCCCTTTACAGGTGACTTAATCTTTCTGCCTGGATGCCTATACAATTCTTCCTTTATTGTTAAAGTTCAATAACTGGGATAAGTTTTGAACTTCTTTTTCTATGTAAATTGTTCCCAGGATGTGACAGGCCAATTGAATGTGCTGGTGAAAGTTTTCCTTAGTTTATAGAGTCACATCTTGAATTAGATCTGGAGTTTTTTGTTGTTGTTGTTGTTTGTTTGTTTTTATTGTACTTCAGGTGAAGGCTTACAGAACAAATAGTTTCTCATGGAACACTAGTACACATGTTGTTTTATGACACTGGTTAACAACCCCACAACATATCAACCCTCTAACATCTCGACCTTTTTTTATGGTGAAAATACACATAGCCAAAGATACACCATTTCAAAAATTTCCACATGCACAGTTCAGTGACACTAACTACGCTCTTCCAGTGTGCTGTTATTCTCACTTAAGATGAAGGCTTACAGAACAAAATAGTTTCTCATTTAACACTTACTACAAATGTTGCCCTATGACAACGGTTAAGAATACCACAACACATCAACAATATCCTTACTCAATCTTGGGTTCCCTACCACCAGCTTCCTTGTCCCCTTCTGCCTTCTGGCCCTTGTCACTGGACTCCTATACCTCGTTAGTCTCATTTGGTTTTATGGGGCTGTCCACTCCCAAGCTGAAGAGTGAACCTCGGAGGTAATTTCACCACTGACCTAAAAGGCTGTCTGGGGGCCATACTCTCGAGGTTTCTCCAGTCTCCTTTAGGCCAGTAAACCTGGTCTTTTTTTTTTTTTTTTTCTGAGTTAGAATTATGCTCTACATCCTTCTGCAGCTCTGTCCAGAACCCTCTGTTGTGATCCTGGTCAGAGGAGTTAGTGGTGGTAGCC
>NW_004443975.1:8738921-8795152 GCF_000243295.1 Trichechus manatus latirostris | reverse complement strand
TTCCTGAATTCTTCCAATTTTTTGTCCGTATTTTCCATGAATTTGTCTATTTTTTCCTCATGTTTGTCAGTTTTTTGCCTCAGTTCTTGGAGAATTCTAAGTATTAGAGATTTGAATTCCCTATCAGGTAGTTCCAGTGCATTTTCTTCCACTGGAAAGTCATCTGGTGTTTTATTTTGGACACCTACTGGAACCATCCTGTCCTGGTTTTGTAAATGTTTTGATATTGTCTGCTGTCTTCGGGGCATTCAGTAGTTATTTTTCTCCTTTATTGACTGTAGATTTGTTTCGTCCTTTTAAAAAAAATTTGACTATGAGCAGGCGGACTGTGTGTTCTTTGTTGTTTGCTCGTCTGTGGGCACAATACTTTTTGGCTCCTTCTCCAACTGGCAGGGTCAGTCACTCAGATATGGTACAACATGGCAGGTCTAGCTGAAGAGGAGTTACTGGGACGGGTTGTTTGTGGCGCTTACTATAGCCACCAGAGAGGGGCGGTAATCAGTGCAGGGCAGGTTCCAGTAGGCCGTGCCTGTGCTGCTTGGTGGTGTGATGTCAAGCGCACGGTGCAGGTAGGCAGAATGCAGCAGGGAGATTGTTATGTGTGGAGCTAAGATGGATATGGGAGAGAGGAGAGAAGAACAGGAACCAAAAACATACAAACAAACAAAAAAGAATGCTGGGGGAGCTTGCCGTTGGAGTGGAGAGATGAGAGACTATGAAATAAGAAAAACAGAAAGGGGAAGAGGAAGAAAAGAATGAATAAATAAAAAACCAGAAAGGCTAAAGAACCGCAAAGTTCCCAGGGATCCCACCAGTGCAGCTATGAGGTCTGGGGAAGTCGCTCTCAGGTGTTGCAGTACAGCCTGGCTAGAAGGCATAGAGGTATACACCACCAGGTATTCAGGGAACAGAAAGAGAAGGAAGATATAGAGAGACGAGAAACTGAGCAATATAGAAAGACAAAAAGGGAAAAAGAGGGAAAACAAAACAAAACAAATCTGAAAAAAAGAACAAGAAAGGCCCCCAAAAAAAACAGAAAAAAAAAAAAACCAACAAAAAAAGAAATGTCCTCAGGGATCCCTCTGCACATCTGTGGAAGCCGAGGGAGAGTCTCCTTGCACGCAGCTCCACCTGGCCAGAAAGGGCTCCCAACGCAAGAAAAGGAAAAGAAAACAAAGAAACAATTCAAAACAAACAAACGAACAAAAGCCCCAGGATCCCACCAGCGTGGCAGCCCAGACCGGGAAGCAGCTCCACACTCGAACAGAGCTCCGCAGCCCCTCAGGAAGAAGCAAAGATGGCGTACGGAGCCAGGTACTCAAGTGAAAGGAGGGGAAGGTGGCGAGAGGCAAGTAAGAAATCAAAAGCAGAAGAAAAAAGCAACACTAGCAGCCAACAAATGGCACTCAGAGAGCCAGCTAGTGCAGGCTGGTGCTTCTGGACAAGAGACTGCGTCCGCGGGAAGCAGATGGGGCCGAGTGTAGGTGAAAAGGGTAGAGAGTGGGAAAGCATATATCACAAATTACCGGAGCTCTGCAGCCCCTCAGGAAGAAGCAAAGATGGCGCACGGAGCGAGGTACTTGACCGAAAGGTGGGGGAGGTGGCAAGAGGCAAGGAAGAAATCAAAAGAAGCAGAAAAAAGCAACACCAGCAGCCAACAAATGGCACTCAGAAAGCCGCCTGTTTGGGTGTGTGGAATCCAAGCAGCCAGTGTTTCCTGGTCAAGATATTGTGGCCGCAGGAAGCAGAGGAGGCCGAGTCGGGGTGAAGAAGGGTGGGGGGTGGGAAAGCGTATATCACCAATTACCGGTTGTTTTGTCTCCCGATGGACACTCCATGAGGCTGCTTTCTCGTACCCCGTTCGCTGGTCTCCGATAGGAGTCCAAGATGGCAGATCCGCGCTGTGTTAGGTGGTAGGGGACCTCTGCATGAATCTCTCCTCGCTCTCCATTCTCTGTCAGTTTTCTCACTCCATTTGGTACTTGGCTGAGTTCTTTATCTCTTCATTTGATGTTTTAGGGTTTCAGGATTGTTGTATTCTCTGTTCAGCTTAGTTTTTCGGATCTTTGCTGTGGAGGGATGGCGTGGTGCTTCTGCCTAGAGCGCCATTTTGCCAGAACTCCTTTTTTTTTGTTTCTGTTTCTTTATTTCAGTTCTCTTCTACAAAGATACTAATTACATGTACATTACATTTCGTCTGACAATATTTTATCTATTTTCTTTCAAATCCAGTTTAACTCTGTTAATTTCCATTCATCTTGCTCATTTTCACCACCCTGTCCTCTATGGTCTTGATTACGTTTTCAGCAGCATGTGTTTTCCTTTTTGCTTCTCACTGGGACTTCATCTGGGATATTTTTTTGCCTTTTGTTCTGAACTCTACTATCTCATGTTTCATCTTCATGTTTTTCTTGCTACATTTTTTTGTGAGCTTTTTTGTCTCTACATTGTGCTCGTTTTATAGACGATTGCTTCATTTTTTTTTTTTTCAAATTCATGGCTTTATGTTGAGTCACAATTTTCATCTCGTCCAAGGAAAGTATTTCTAGTGAGTGTTCTTCATATACTATTTCTTTTTCTCATTCCTTTCCTTTTTTTCTTTTATTATCTTTGCACTGATCTTGTATTGGTTCCTATTTTACTATGACTCATTTTTTAAAGAAATGAGTTCTTAAACTTTAAGCATCATGTTCCTCATTAATAGGGATTCTCCTTTTGACACAGGGTTGCTTATGTGAGTTCTTTTACCTTTCACTTCTCTCTAGTCAATTCTTCTTTATATATTATGATTCTAAGAGGAAGTCTGCATTTCTATTTATTATTCTCCTAGTAGTTTCTTGGGGTATCTTCTAAGAAGAGAAGGGAAGTGCACAATCTTTAGTACGTTATTTTAGAAACAGATGTTTGTCATTTTTAAAAGCCAGCTACAAAGTCTTTCCTTAACCACAAATGCAGGTCTCATCAGCCAGTGTGCAAGTTTACTTATCCATCTGTAAATAGACTGGTTTTTCCTAGATTTCAATAGGTAAACAGGCAAAAAATAATCAGTGTTATATATAATAAGAAAGACAATTTAAACTTTCAATAGGAAACAATTATTATTAATCTGAAGCAAAGTAATCACTGATAAGAATTTCTCTGCCAGGATTATAATGTCTCATTTAGAGACAAAAAAATTATACAGACATCAATATAATTAATTCTTATCAAAGTCTAAACATTAATGTGGAACATGATTCTACAAGCAGATTTCATAAAAACATTCTGATAAATATTTCCATATTCAAACTCTGGACAACAGACCTGTTAATCGTATTGCTTTTATTTAAGCCCAAGATGCATCTGAAATTCTTAGAAGACTTGTAACTCATAAACTAGTGGATTTGTTCAATATCTGTTATAGATGAGAGTGATATTTCTATACTTACCATGTGACTTGCCCTTAAATGTCAGATTAACAAAAACTGAAGTCCATGGGTTTTTTTTTTTTTAAATAGCTTTATTGAAGTATAATCTACATATAACAAAATATACTTATTGTAAGTGTACAATCTAATGATTTTTAGTAAACTTATATAATTGTGTAACCATCGTCACAAGCCAATTTTAGAACACTTCCATATCCCATGTGCCAGTCTTCAGAGAAGTCTTGCTTGAGCCTCCATCCTCAGACAACCACTAACCATATGTTTATGCAAATAACATAGGTCTTCTATGTTAGTTTGCCAACCATGCCCTCCCTCCATGAGATATCTTTGGAAGCATCACTAAGCCTATTTTTTTTTCACATGTTGCTGTAAAAAAATTAGCATAGCATGCTTATGAAAATACCTCACAGGGAGAGGACGTGGTTGGCAAATAAATGTAGAAGGCACATGTTATTTCCATAAAAATATGGTAATCTGTTTCTCTGTCTATAAATTTGCCTTTTCTGAAAACCTCATATAAATTAAATCCATTCAAATATTTTGCCCATTTTTAAATTTGGTTCTTTGTCTTACTGAGTTGTGTCTTAGTCATCTAGTGCTGCTATAACAGAAATACCACAAGTGGAGGGCTTTAACAAAGAAAAATTTATTTTCTCACATTCTAGTAGGCTACAAGTCCAAATTTAGGGCATCAGCTCCAGGGGAAGGCTTTCTCTGTCGGCTCTGGAGGACGGTCCTTGTCATCAGTCTACCCTTTTTCTGAGAGCATCTCAGCGCAGGAACCTCAGGTCCAAAGAACACACTCTGCTCCGGGCCCTGCTTTCTTGGTGGTATGAGGTAACTCACTCTCTGCTTGCTTCCTTTTCCTTTTATCTCTTGTAAAATAAAAGGTGGTGCAGGCCACACCCTAGGGCAACTCCCTTTACATTGGATCAGGGATGTGACCTTAGTAAGGGTGTTATACAATCCCACCCTAATCTTCTTTAACATAAAATTACAATCACAAAATGGAGGACAACCATACAATACTGGGAATCATGGGCCCGTCAAATTGATATACACATTTTTGTGGGGACATGATTCAATCCATGACAAGTTGTAAGAGTTCTTCTGATCTTTTGTCTCTTCTTTCACTTGATATGTTTTTGAGGTTCACTCATGTTTAAGGATGTATCAGTTGTTTGTTCCTTTTTAATGCTGTACAGTATTCCATTATATACATATACCACATTTTGATTGATATGTGAATTGTTTCTAGATTTAAACTATTGTGAATAATGTTGCTATGAACATTTTCATACAATTCATCGTGTGAACATATATTTTCTGTTCTCTTGGACAGACATCTAGGAGTAGGATTGCTGGGTCATATGGCAAGTTTATATTTAACTTTTTAAGAAAGCACCAAGCTTTTCTTCAAAGTGATTGCACCATTTTACATTACTCTCAGCAACTTATGAGGGTGGGTTTCAGTGTCTACACATTCTTACCAACAATTGATAATCATCAGCCTTTTATTGCCATTCTAGTAGATGTGCAGTGGTATATCACTGTGATTTTTATTTCCTTATGATTAATAATACTGAGCATCTATCCATGTACTAATTATCAGTCACTCATGTATCTCTTTTAGTGCAATGTATATTCAAACCAATTTTAAAATGTAGTTTGCCAAGTCTTTTATCAGAAAATAATTCGCAAAATATTTCCTAGTCTGTGGTTTGTCTTTGCATCTCTTAATATTAGCTTTTGAAAATATTTTTAATTTTGATGAAATACCATTTACCAATTTTTTTTCTATTATGGATCGTGTTTTAGTGTCTTATCTAAGAAAACTTTTCCTAACCCAAAGACACAAAGATTTTCTTGTATGTTTTTCATATATTTTTTAACCCTAGAAATTTTATACTTTTACATCTTGGTGTCCATTTTGACTTGATTTCCATGCATGGTATGAAGTGAGGCGGCATTTTTTTTGTTTTTTTCTTTTTACATGAATATTCAATTTTCCCAGCACCACTTGTTTCGAAGTCTACTTTCCCCCAATAAACTGTTGGCACTCTTGCTGAAAACCAACAGAACATAAAGGTAAGAGTGTATTTCTGGAAACTCTATTCTATTCTTACACTAGTACCAGACTGTCTTGATTACTGCAACTTTATACCAGGTCTGAAATCAAGCAGTCCTACTTTTTTCTTATTTTGCAAAATTCCAGGTCCTTTGCATTCCCATATAAGTTTTAGAATTAAACCTACATAAACTGATAGGGCTTGACTTAAATCTATAAATCAATGTGTTCTTTGGTTTTATAGTAACTTGTCTGCCTTAATCTGTGAAATCTGTCTCCCCTATGGTGTGACGCTGCTGATGCTTCTGCTCAGTTTTTGTTTTTAAATTCTTATATTTTAGCCTAGTTTTCTAGAAGTTATTTCAGTGTCTAAATAACTCAGTGGACAGCCAATAATTGGTCAGAGATTGTGCTCAAACACCTTGAGACAGTAAAACTTTCGCCCTTTGCCAATGGGTGTGTGTGTAGAATGGGGAGGGAACACTTTTAAATTCCAGGCAATTTTCCATTCAGCCCCAAATTTTACTTCCTGCTAGGCCCTCTCAAAACATCTATTCACATGTGCAAAGACTCCTAATAAGTTAAAGATGTGTGAAGAGCCTGAGTCTTCTTGGGTCTTCTCTGAACATGTGCTGTTCTCCCGGGCCTGGTGTGCCTGGGCCTTCTGTCTCTCTTGCCCTTACACGTGGCCTCCGAGTCAGTCAGGCATGTGTGGAGAACATATCTAGTGCCTCCAAGACTCTCATCCACAGTCTCCCTGTTAAATATTTGGTTAGTTCATTGGTCAGAAGTCCACCCCAAGCAGGGCTTTACCTCAGGCTAGCAAGACTGTGTGGTCTTACTTTCCCCATTTATTTCCTACTGAGTTTGCTATTTATTTCCATCAACACGGCTAGACGTGGGATGTTTGCTCTCCAAATCAAGTCAGCCCCCTCTAGCAGCAAAGCTGTTGATTTTTAAGTCCACCTCCATCTCCACGCGAGTAGTTCTACCATTCCAACCGAGCAGGGAGGCAGGAGGGGGGACTATTCTGAACCATGGCTCAGCAGTTTTTCATGAATAAATGCTTCTCAACTTGTTATTTGCCTTGGGTTGATTTGCCAAGATCTGAAAAGGTTTTTGACAATTTTGTACAGTTTTACAGTTGTTTTTAGGGAGAGATTTGCCAACTTCTTCACCCCACCATCATGAAACCCACTTTTTTTTAGCACCACACCCTAAACAACAGAGTTAACTGGCCGATAGAGTCCACTTTGTGTAAACATGTTATTTGTCCTCTAAGGAGCCCTGGTGGCACAATGGTTAAGCACTTGGCTGCTAACCAAAAGGTCCGCAGTTCAAACTCACCATCTGCTCCACAGGAGAAAGATGTGAGCAGTCTGCTTCCGTAAAGATGACAGTCTTGGAAACTCTATGGAGTAGTTCTACTCTGTCCTACAGGGTCGCTATGAGTCAGAATCAACTCGACGGCAATGGGTTATTTGTCTTCTTCTTAGGAAACCTAATGATATAATTTATCTAATAAGTAAGTCTTTGAATTTTAATTTTACTCTCTGTTATGAATGACTTTGCTCACCTCAGTTACCTCTCTTAATTTCTTGATTTATGACAGACTAAGCACTGCAAGCCATGATAATTATTTGATTGATAACCGATAAGGTAGTTCTAGCAAAATACTTGAAAAATCATTAAATAATTTAACAACCATAAAAAAACCATTAAAAAGAAACAAAAGGAAGGAACTTTTTCACAATGTCATACTTACAGAATTCTTTAAGCAATCATCGTCCACGTCAAAATTGGATGTATCTGTTGGACTACTAACTTCCGGAATATAAGGTGCTTCACAGTTTTGAATATTATCCCAGTCAATGCCACTGAAAAATGGATGTTTCTTAAAGTCTTCTATTCCATTTTGACCAAGTCTATGTTCTCTGCTACAAATAAGCCTTCGAATAAGATCCTTAGCATTTTCTGACACATCAGTCACTTGGGCTGGAAACTGAAACCTCTCCTAAACAGAGAATAATAAAAACAAGTATAAATCAGTATTTAACTTACTGAGTAATTTGACTGACTTATTCATATCTTAAAAATACATTTTCTTTTATAAATATCTAATAAGCATATAGTGGTACAAAGCACTGGTACTAAAGGAGATACAAGGATGAATGAGAATAAGTCATTTTCTTAAAAAAACTTTTAATTTCATGTATGAAATTAAATTCACATATATGCATAACTAATTTCATATCACACACTGTATTATAACAGACAGAGATTAAATTAAATGCTAAAATACCTTCAGTGCTATCAAACTGAAGAGGAATAGATTAAAACTAATGGAATTTGATTCACTATTTCAAGAGTGTAGATGATCAATAATCTTCATATAAGTCATAACACTAATGACTAACTGATACTGTTTTTAATAATAGTTAACTTTTTTGAGAGTTTAATATGTATTTTAACTATTTGAAGTGCTTTCCACATTTAACTAGTTTAATCTTTACAACAATCCTCTAAGGTGTGTACTACTATTACTGTAATTTTGTAGAAGACGAAACAAAGGCACGAAACAATTTGCTCAAGGACACACAACTAGTAAGTGGTAGAGCTGGGATTTGAACGGAGGCTGTCTATGACTCCAGAATCTGTGCTCTTAACTACCATTTATACTATAATGATTTCTTTTTGAAATGTTGTACATGTTATTTACAACTTTTCAGCTGATCCTTGTCTTTCAACACTCCATAAGTATTTAGAGTACTATCTTTATAGCCAGGTAGAAGAACCTTTAAAAGACTTTATATAATTGACATATATATACATACGAAGCAACTAACATAAATGTGTCACCAAATAACAAGTTAAAAAGATTATCATTCCACTTATGGGATACTCCTATTCATGTTCCAAGTTTTTGCAATTGGTCACTATCTTCTGAAGCTGATCAATCAAAACCTTTCCTCTTCTTATTATGAACAACCCATTTCTATTTCACTTAGTACCAAATGGATTGAAGTTTGATTTAATCATTTCCTGTGGTACATGTGGATTGTTTCCAATGTTCTGCAATCATATATAATATTAAAATAGGTATTATTGTACGTATATCTCTTTTTTATTGAATATTTCATTAGGGCAGGTTCTCAGAACTGAAGTTGCTCAATCAAAAGTTCTAACCATTTTCATAAGGCTATAGATACATACTTGAAAAATTCTTAACAGAAAAGTCACACCAAATTATATTTCTATAGCAATATCTAAAAATTCCCATCTCACTGTACTACTTTCAGCATTAAATACTATTTTTCTTTTCATTTTTGTCAATTTGATAAGAAAAAAGGATGGCTTATTCTTAATTTGCATTTCATTTATTATTAATAAGGTTGAGAATTTTTAACTTATATTCTAGTAGTCATGATTACACATTTACTATAGTAAGTAATGTTTCTTTAAGCTGTTTATGATATTTGTCAGTTTTTCTACTGGAGAGATGATTAAATTTCCTATTTATTATTACCTCTGATAAAGTACAGAAGAAAGTTAGAATAATTTTATGCATAATTTATGGATTTTGATAATTCACATTTAGTCATGCTGCCTACTAGCATAGACACGTGAATGGTCACTGTTTTTAGAAAAATATTTTCTCACTTTAGATTATCACATTACTTCTAATTTATTTTATGTATTATTTATCACATTAATTGAAAAAAATTAAGATATACTAACTTTGTGATTCATGATTTTTCCATATGTCTCTACCAGAGATTCTGCGTAAAACGGTGTTTCTCCATAAAGCATTTCATACATACAGACCCCCAAAGACCACCAATCACACTCAGGTCCATATCTGCCTTTTCCATCTTCCATGGCTTGAAGGATTTCAGGAGAGATATAATCTGGGGTTCCAACAGCTACTGAGGACTGGACCTGAAGGAGTTCACATTTTTAGTAATCCACTGCAATATTTTAGAAACAAAATAATAATTTTAAAATTAAAAAACAGTTACATGTACTTAGATATACAATAGACATTACTATATCATAGTAACATTTTTGTAGTTATCTTAATTTAGTTCCCTTGTGGTTAAGAGCTAGGCTGCTAACCAAAAGGTCAGCAGTTCGAATCCACCAGCCATTCCTTGGAAACCCTATGGGGCAGTTCTACTCTGTCCTGTAGGGTTGTTACGAGCTGAAATCGACTCAACGGCAACGGGTTTAGGTTTGGTTTTCTACATACAAGTTAAATTTTATATAATCTTCACTACTACAGAACTTTTATCCTACTGTGACTTAATTGCAGACATTTAGGGAAACAATATGATTTAAACTACAGACCCTATTAACAACAAATTAAACATTTGGTTTAGAACATTCTGATTAACGATATTTATCTGTCTGACTTATACATATAAACAAATGGAACTGTGGAAAATTTACAATTAGTTAGGGGGAAAGAAAATTCCTAATAGGTAGGCCAATATGTATAAGAACCCCGGAGATAATTTTAAAACACTTTTCAAAAGAAAAAAAAAACCCTAAGAAAATAACTATCAGCAATGTCTCACAAACTACTCGTTAATAAAAAATTATGAAAATGGGAAAAGTGCATCTTTCAAAAAATAAAATTCTAAAAAAGAAAAATAGCTGAGCACACAAATATGGCAGGTTAGATGTAAGTTAGAAATTAGGTAGTTAAAACAGATCCTGGACATATATAAGATACTCTGAAATAAAAGAAAACAAGCTCTTTGTAAGTTTTAAAAGAACATATCAAAGAAATGAACATTCTTAAGGTACTATATCAAACAACGGTTAATATTCTGGATTTTCTAGACAAAATTACCACTTTTAATAAACATTAGGAATAGACTTCCTGTTTGGCAATACTGAAATTAAGTAAATTAAAAACTCTTCCATTACAAACTCTTAAAATTGCTAGAAAAAATAAAACAAACATTTTTATAAATATATAAAGGAGGTTTTAAGAAAAGAGAAATTCTTAGGGGCCAGTAATCAAGAAATGGTTGAGAACCAGGCTGACAAGCACTAGAGCTAAGGGATGGGTTGGAGAATTATTCGTCTTCATTTTCCAAACGCTTGGATTTTAACACACATGGTGACAAATCAAAGGACCTTGAACTTACCTGAGGTGGGAAGCTTAAAGCAACAGACTGCCCCAACTAACCTTTACCCAAAAGGGTGTATTTTAAATAAAAGCTTGAATTATAAATATCTGCCACCCTACAGAGAAAGAAAGGAAGACATTTTGTGTATCTTGACTTGCAGCGGCATGAAAAAAAAAATTCCTCCCCTAGGAATCCATACTTCAGGTCATACAGTCCCATAGTTTGGGACTGTAATTTACACTGCTTCTGTGGTCCAGAAATTCTCAACCCAAGAAATTGACATAAATATTAGTTGCCTCTAGGAAGCCTGGCAAAACAAATTCAAATGCTCAAACCTGGCCACACAGGATTTTCACATATGAAGCTCCACTGAAGATGGGTTCACAATCTGATTATACGAACCAAATGAAGAAACAGTTCATTATGAACAAGAGTCAGAAAATTCAACAAAATGTACAATTAGACCCTTGCCAATTGCCAGATACACTCTACAAAATAAGTATGTTTAAAATGATTGTTACAGTTAGTGGCCCCAGACTCATGGCAACCCCATGCACAATGGAACAAAACACTGCCTGGTCCTACACCATTCCCATAATTGGCTGCAGATTAGACCACTGTGATCTATAGGGTTTTCACTGGCTGATTTACAGAAGTAGATTGAAAGGCCTTGCTTCCTAGTTTGTCTTAGTCTGGAAGCTCTGCTGAAATCTGTTCAGCATCATAGCAAAACAAAAGCCTCCACTAACAGACGGGTGGTGGCTGCTGCACATGAGGTGCACTGGCCAGGAATCAAACATGCCTCTCCTGGATGGAAGGCGAGCATTCCACCACTGAACCACCAATGCTCCCTTAAAATGATTAAAGATATTTAAAAAAAAGAAAAAAAACCAAACACAAGAGAAATGAAAAAAAAAAAAACTGGTCAGTGAAATAAAAAATGCAGTAAATAGGCAAAGAGCAGATTAGACACAGCTAAAGTGAATAACAAACTTGAAGAAGAGTTGAGGGAATTAATCAGCCTCCAATATGGAGAGATAAAGAGATGGAAAATATAAAAGGAAAGTCAAAAGACATGTATGCTAGAATGAACAGATTCAACCTATGTGTAATATGAGAGGAGAGAAAAGAGAGAATAGAGAAGAGCAATATTCAAAGAGAAAAAGCGTAAATTTTTTCAAGAATGAGGCAAAACATGAATCTTTGCATGCAGGTAGGGCATTAAGTCCTGAAAAAATAAATAAAAACAGATCCACTCCTACACATACTGTATTTAAACTGTAAAGCACCAAAGGCAAAGAGATCTTAAAAACAGTAAATAAAGAAAGATTACATACCAAGGAATGACAATTAGACTGACAGCTTAATTACTAATAGCAATAATACAAGCCAGAAGAGCATGAATTGAATCCTCAAAGTGATGAGACGAAATAATTGCCAGTGTAGTATTTTCTACCTACCTAAACTATCATACAGAAATGAGGGCTAAATAAAGACATTTTCAGACGAAGACTGAGAGAGCTACCACTTATAAACCTTGTCAAATGAACTTCTAAAAGATATAGTTTAGAAAATAAGAAATTATACTCAGACGGAAGAAAGTCATACTAGAAGCAACTGTGAACAAAGATGCAAAAAAAAAAAAAAAAAAAAAAAACTTTACCATTATTTAATTGGATAAAATGATGATGATGATAATAACAATGATGATGGTGAGAACAACTACTTTGGGTAAAAAAATAAGTTGAAACTAAAATACTAAAAACAATAACATACTAGCTGAAGGGAGTTATCAGGGTTAAGTGTTCTTTCATGTTTTTTGATTGGGAACATGGTGAAGCAACTGACTAATTTCAGACTATAGATAAAGCCTGTACGTTAAAATTTTAAAGATAACCACTAGAATATCTGAAATAGAATGTACAGATTCCAAAGAAGTAAAGAAAAAGAGAGAAATAAACTAAAGCTGATCAAGCCAACAGTAGACAGAAAAGAAGGAAAAAAAACACGCATGCAAACAAACAAAACCTATAGTAAACAGCCCAAGATATGAGAGAAATAAATACAAATAGATTGATAATCATAAAATTTATAAATAGATTAAATTCACCTATGAAAAAATACAACTGTCACACTGGATAACAAACAAAACCAAAGTAAAGAAATAAACAGAACCAAAGTCTAGCAATATTCCGTTTAAAAGAGATGCACCTAAACTATAAGGACACAGAAAGGTTTTTGAAAGTAAAGGTATGAAAAGATATGTCAGACATACATTAAACAAAAGAATGTTAAAAAACTACAGTGGTATCAGTCAGAATAAATTCTAAGGCCAAAATCATTATTAAGATTTTTTTTAAATTCATCTATATAATGATAAAAGATAATACCCCGGAAGAAACAGTAGTTCTAAATAATTTGTGCCTAACAACATAGCCACAAAAGAGCTGTGCAAAACACTGACAAATGACAAGAAGAAATTAATAAATCCACCATTGTAAACAACAGAAACTAGATCAAAGAGAAATATAAAACTAGTAAGAATATAAAAAAATTGAACAGCAAAATTAACCAGTTTAACCTTACAAACTTATATATAGAAAACTGGCACTCAAAAGTTACAGAAAATGTATTTCTGCAAACAAACATCGAACAATTATTAAAATTAGCCTGCTAGAAAGTCACAGAGCAAACCTCAACTAATGCCAAAAAGAAACCTAATTATCAAATAGACCCATTCTCTAGTAAAATAAAACTAGAAATCAATAAGCAAATAAGTAACTAAATAAACAAATAACATACTATGGAAATTAAAATGCACACCTCTAGATAATTAATGGCCCACAGGATAATTCTAACTGAATTTGTAAAATATTTAGAACTCAACAACAGTAAGAAACCACATATCAAAGCTTATGAGGGAAAAGAGAAGCACAAATAAACAATGTTGGGAATAAAAGGCGGACAAAACTACACATGTAACATAGATTTTAAAACTAGGAAAAGAGTAGTATGAACAACTTTATACTATAAACTTGAAAACTAAGAGAAAATAGACAATTTCATAGGAAAAAATATAACTTATCAAAACTGACTCAGGAAGAAATAGAAAACCAAAGAGACCTATAACCATTAAAAAATTTGAATCAATAGTATAAAATCTACCCATAAAACAGAAGAAAACCAAACAATAAAATCCCACCACCACTTGAGAAGATTTTAAAAGTCAGTTGTACTGATTATATAAGAAACCAATAACCAATAACCCCAGTCTTACATAAACTATTCTATAGCCAAAATGGTCAAAGGAAGTGAAGATGGCTCCCCAGTTCTTTATATGAGGTTAATATAACCTAGATACAAAAATCAGACAAGCACAATTTGAAAAAGAAAATTATACTCCAATTTCAGGTACGAATAATCACAGGTATGAATCTCAGGTAAGAATCCTGAATACAATATTAGCAAAGTATATCTAGCAATTTATGAAATACATATTAATAAAACAACATGATCAAGTTCTGTTTACCTGAAGAATGGAGACGGTTTAACGTTGAAAATCTGTCATTTTTCAGATTAACAGATTAATAAAGGAGAAAAAAAAAACCAACATCATCTCAATGAATGCAGAAAAATCATTTGATTACAACAACTACCACAACAACAAACTCTTAGCAAATCAGAAACAGAAGGAAATTTCTGTAATCAAATAAAGGATTTATCAAACATCCTACTTAATCTGAAACAACAGAAACAACTCTATTAAAGCCAGAAACAAGGAAAAGATACTCCCTATCACCTTGTCTATTTAACAATGTAGTGAAGGTTATAAACTGCATAGCAAGAGAAAAGAAACAGCATACAAAGACTGGAAAGGGAAACAAATAAAGCTGGTCATTATTTGCAGATTATATGATCATCTATATAGAAAACCTAGAAGGATCTACACTCAATTTATCTGAACTAATACAAAAATTTAGCAAGGTGGCTAGATTCAGGATAAATATACAAAAATCAATTGTGCTGCTAAAGAACAACAATAAGCTATTAAACTTCGAATTTAAACAAGTTATCATTTATAACAGCAATAAAACTCATAAGGTACCCAGGAACAAATACAGGCAATAGCCTAGCAGTAAAAAAAAAATAAAACTTTATTAATAGGCATAAATGGAAACCTTTTATCAATGGAGAAACAATATTCTCCACTGGAGAATGGGAAGATTCCATGTCGTAGGCATAAATTTCCTCCAAATTAATCTCTAAATTCTATACAGTTGTGTCAGCTTCTAGAGGTAGAGACTGGAGGTGGGAAGAATTAGGACAAAGGAAGGCTGGCTTTTGTCATAAATCTTTCTAAAATAAGTATAGCTATAGCTCTGATAAAAAATAAAAATTAAATTAAAGCAAATGAAAAGGTTTCTTCATTATCATTTTTAAAAGGGAGGACTAACATGTTGGTATGGTCAAGACAATTATTTTCAGATCATCAATTAACCTGCTAGAAACAAAAGTTAAAACATTATCCTATCCTTAAGCAAAACAAGAATGAATGACTGGGCAAACACACCAGGCCTTCAGAAACAAATTTTATTGGGGGGAAAGTCATATGGACAGAAACAGTACTCACTGCATTCTGAAATGCACAGGGATTTAAAAGGTTGGACATCAGACTCCAGGAGGGGAACCTCAGCTTTGAGACTAATGCATGTAAGATGCATGAGTGGGTAAAAACTAGCTCCTCCTCTGGAGTTCTTTTTCAGGAAGCTGCCTTCTCTGTGGAACTATGTCTCACAACTTTCAGATGCCCCAGCCTCCCTGACTTCAGTCTGTGCTTTCTCATCGCAGCAAAATCAACATGCTATTTCTCCCTTCTCACGTTACACTTGGCACTACCCACTTCCCACTGTATACTTCACACGTGCAGTTATCCTACAGCAGTACAATTCTATATACCCATCTTCCATTGTTTGTGTGACTTCTGTCACATCATTTTACTTCTAAATATGTCACAAACCCCACATTACCAGTCAGATGCCTTTTATGTAAATTTTAAAAGAAAGACAGTATAGTCTTTTTTTATCCTCATATTTATCATATCAATTTATTTGTTAATTCCTATATACCAACCAAGTATCCAGCTAGTATCATTTCCTTTGTTATGGAGGAAATTCTTTAGTATCCAGGCCTGCTGGAGATAAATTCTCTCAATTTTTATTTATCTAAAAATATCTTTAATTCAACTTGAATTCTGAAAGACATTTCTGTTTGACATAGAATTCTCAGTTTACAGATTTTTCTTCCTTTCAGAACTTTAAAGATATCATTCTATGGTTTCAGATGAGAGGTCAATGGTTATTCTTATGACTTTTTCCCTATATGCAGTGTGTCTTTTTTTTTATTTATATGGGGGACCACCATATAGACTTTAGGCCCTCTCTCTGTACGGCACTCTCCTCTACAATGCCAAGCCCTGAAGATTCCAGCTGCCTCAGCTAACTCAAATTCTGATCTCTTTCTCCTCAGCTCTGTAAGGCTGGTATACGCTGCTCTAACTTTAGTTTTCTGTACCTCAGTGAAGAAACTGTCCCAATTAAGGGCATTTGTGAGACATAGCTCATGAATTGATTTCTCTCAGAAATCACAGTCTTGTGCTTTCCATTGTCTACTTCCTGAAAACAGTCGTCTCAATATTGTGTCCAGTTTTATAGTTGTTTTTAATGGGGGGACTAATTTGGTACCAATTACTCCCTCCATTATGGCCAGAGGCAAAAGTCACGTAATTCTTTTTAAAGAACCTAAGTCCTTAGGATGAATTTTCAGAAGTGAAATTACTGGTCCCAAGTAATGTGACATTTTCATGACTTTTGAAAGGTATAATACTAAACTGATCTCCAAAAATTTCTGCCAATTAAACGTATATATATTCGAAACTCCACAATACAGCCAGGAAATTGAAATACAAAACACAAACAACCAAATACACAAAGATACCAGGGAGTAAAACATGGGCATATAAACTTTTCAGTGAGTGAAGGAAAATAACTGAGGGGCCTAGGGTTAGCAGAAGTTGAGCAAATGGGAACATGAAACTGAATCAATCTAGAGGACTTCCTGAAAAAAAAAAGGATGCATTTGTTGATTACTGACCCTCGGAACAACTAGACAACTAGAGAAAAAAGAAAAAAACTGAGCGAGGGGTTGCATTTTCATTCGCCATGTGTGATTTATTTTGTTTACCCCTCTAGAAACCTAAAAATATCTCAAGTACAATAATAAATAGATAATAGCTAGAGAAGAAGTAAAGGATCACATAAGAGGTATATTATTGCAATCTTAAGATCACTAATATAAGCAGTTGAAAATGGCATATGACTTTATAGACAAGCCCTATTAAGAGTAAGTATGCCTAAATTTCTTTGTGGAAGGTGGTAGAGCATAGACAGATAAATGGATCGATGGACACATAGCATAAATAGATGGTTTCTGGAACAGACAAAAAAGACGAGTAGCAAGGGAAATGGCTGTGGATAAAATAATTTAAGATTTTCCTTTATTTACCGTTCCATCTTCCATCAGCTTCAGACAAGAACCAAAATCTGCTAACCGGATATGTCCATTCATATCCATCAATATATTGTCAGGTTTAATGTCCCTGCAGAAAATAAATACATTCTATTTTTAGTTGGAAGAAACAAACATAATAAGTTACTTGGCAAGATAACCTTCTTGTATGAAAATCTTTATTTGTTTTAAAATTACTACTCTAAGAACATTGATTTGACCACTCTGTGTTCAAATCCTGGCTCCGGTTAATACTAAAACTTCTTAAACATTAAATGTATTGTGGTAGTTTTCATTCAGGTTAAAGTAATCTTACCATATCCCATTAGATTTACACAAGTTCCAATGTGACTATGACAGGCCTACTTTGTGCATACAAAGAAGAGCCGTAATTATCTACTATCCAGAAAAGAAACTATCTTCTAGTCCCTAAATTGGATGAGAAAAAAATATATTTCCAGGACCCTGAATATAAATGCAGACTGACAAATTCTCAAGTACTGCAGGTCATAACAACACAAATGAATTGCCTCGAAAAGTAGATTTTAGAAAACAACCATACCAACTGCCTAATAAATGATCTATATTACATACAGCTTTCAGTATAGATGTTAAGTCTCTGAGAAAATAATAGCTTGTAAGATAAGCAACCTAGATAATAACAAAGTAAATCATACCCATTTTTACATTTGAATAATGAAAAAAATTGCAAACCAGGAGTCCCTGGGTGGTGCAAACACCCTCAGCTGCTAACTCAAAGGTTGGAGATTCAAGTCCACCAAGAGGCCCTCGGAAGAAAGGGCTGGTGATTTACTTCCAAAAAATCAGCCACTGAAAACCCTAAGAAGCATTGTTCTACTCTGACACATATGGAGCAGCCATGAGTCTGAATCAACTCAACAGCAACTGGTTTTTATTTTATTGCAAACTTTGGCAAAATCATACATAAAATGATTTATAAATAAGATTCTCAGGGACCCAGCAGTATAGAGCTTCCAATCACTTTCTGAAGACTTTAATTCTGAATAACAGATTAGACCATCTCAACTAATCCACTTGTAGAGGAAGAAAAAGAATTTTCTCTGAACACTATATATGTAAAAGAATTCTATTGCCATGTGGTTATTAGAGTACAGCAAGGTCACTTTAATTTAATACAAATGTCTCTTTAAGATCTCTGTGCCTCAGTTTCCCTACCTGTGATATAGTGATAAAATCAGTACTACACTGATTACCGAAATAAGTTATGTGACTGTGTTATAGAGCACAGGTTGGCTAACTATGGCCCCTGGGCCACATCTAGCCTACCGCTGTTTTTGTAAACAAAGTTTTATTGGAACACAGCCACAACCATATATTTAAGTACTGCCTATGTCTGCTTCTGAAAAATCAGCCATTGACAACTGTATGGAGCACAGTTCTACTCTGACACACATGGGGTCACAATGAGTTGGAACTGACTTGACGGTAACTGCTTTTTTTTTTATGTCTGCTTTCATACTACAACTGCAGAGTTGAGTACTTGCAAAGGAGACCACATGGCCTGCAAAGCCTAAAATATTTACGCTCAGTCCTTTACAGGAAAAAAAAAAAGAAATTGCGAATCCCTGTAGTAGATGATGGATGTCTGCTTAACACAGAGAGGGAGATAGTCTGAAAACAACAACCTCTGTAGGAAACCGGCTTCATAATCCTGAACATTTGAATTTATCCTGAACTGTTAGAATAGCTATAGTAAGAAAAGATTTTTTGTTGTTCGGAAACATCAAAGAAGTACATTTTAGTGTTAGAAGGAACCTTAGAAATTACCTAGCCCATTTTTAGATGAGGAAAAATATGTGTTTTATTTTTATTTAAAAAAAAAAAAAAACTAAGCTATGCAGTCACTATACATAAATGCTACTGGCATAAGATTTCTCAGATTTTAAAGGAGATTAAGGGAATTGCAAAGACAAGATTTACATACATCAACAATATTGCCAGATATCTGAAAAATAGGAAATAATAAAACATACGTAAGTTAGAGTATATTACAACGAAAATCCATCTACCTATCACCTACTTTATCAAATCGTCCACTCCCCAGAGGCAATCACTATCCTGAAGTTGTTGTTTTCTCTACCTGTCTTAGTTATCTAGTGCTGCTATAACAGAAATACCACAAGTGGATGGCTTTAACAAAGAGAAATTTATTCTCTCACAGTTTAGAAGGCTAGAAGCCCGAATTCAAGGCATCAGCTCCATGGGAAGGCTTTCTCTCTCTGTTGGCTCCAGAGGAAGGTCTTTCTCATCAATCTTCCCATGGTCTAGGAGCTTCTCTGCGTAGGAACCTCGAGGCCAAAGGATATGATTTGCTCCTGATGCTGCTTTCTTGGTGGTATGAGGTCCCCCTGTCTGTCTGCTTGCTTCTCTCTCTTATACCTCAAAGAGACTGACTTAAAACACAATCTAATCTCATAGATTGAGTCCTGCCTCATTAACGTAACTGCCACTAATCCCACCTAATCAACATCATAGAGACAGGATTTACAACATACAGGAAAATCACATCAGATGACAAAATGGTGGACAATCCCACAGTACTGGGAATCATGGCCTAGCCAAGTTGACAGACATTTTTGGGGTACACAATTCAATCCATGACACTACCCATGCATATTTTATACCATTAATACATATATAAGCAACCATAAAACTGTATTTTTCTAAAAGTCCTTAACCTTTACAATAAATACCAAACTAGGTGTAGAATTTTGCAACATAATTTTATTCTAATATTATGTTTCTAAAAGTTACCCTTGTTGGTACATATTACTCTAGTTAATGCTTTTATATATGAAAATGTATTTATCAATTCTGATTATAAAACTTAATTGTTCTCACTTTTTATTTTGGTCTGACACACAATGCTGAAATGATATTTTAATAAATGTCTCCTAGTGTTCATACGTGAGCATTTTTTCATGCTATATGTCTAGAAGTGCAACTGCTGAGATGTACATCTTCAACTTTAGTAGATGTTGTCAAATTGTTCTTCAAAGCGCTGTGCCAATTTAGACTCCCAGTGGCAGTCCTGAGAGTATCCATTGCTCCACGTGCTCACCATTATTCGAACTGCTGACCTCTTGCTTAGCAGTCGAGCTCTTCACTACTGCGCAACCAGTGCTCCTCCACCATTATCAGTATGGAAGATTTTTACAGTTTTGCTAAGCCGATAGATATAAATGATATACTGTATATTGGTTTGATTTACACTTGCATGATTACGAGAGAAAGGTTGAGAATCTTTTTTACACTGTCATCGGTCATCTTAGATTCCTCTTCTGTAAAATGCCTGCTTGTGTCCTGTCTTCAGAAGTTCTGTTTACTAAGCCTTAGTTGCTTACATATGTTACAACTAACTTCTTAAAGCATGTGAGCTCGTTTTTCCACTTTGTTTATGGTATCTTCTTTATTTGCAAAACAAGTATTTAATATTAATGTGGTCCTATAGTTTACAATGTATGTTTCTTGGTCTTAAGAAATCACCCTTCTCAGGGAACATCTAGCTCAATTGGCGTAACACAGTTTATAAAGACAATGTTTTACATTCTACCTTGGTGAGTAGCGTCTGGGGTCTTAAAAGCATGTGAGCAGCCATCTAAGATACTCCACTGGTCTCATCCCTTTGGGAGCAAGGGAGAATGAAGAGAACAGGATACAAGGAAAAGATTAGTCCAAAGGACTAATGGACCACAGCTACCACGGCCTCCACCAGACTGAGTCAGTACAGCTAGATGGTGCCCAGCTACCACCACTGGCTGCTCTGACCGGGATCACAATAGAGGGTCCTGGACAGAGCTGGAGAAGAACGTAGAACAAAATTCTAACTCACAAGAAAAAGACCAGATTTACTGGCCTGACAGACTGGAGAAACCCTGAGAGTATGGCCCCTGGATACCCTTTTAGCTCAGTGGTGAAGTCACTCCCAAGGTTCACCATTCAGCCGGTGAATGGACAGCCCCATAAAACAAAATGGGACTAATGAGGCACAGCAGTCCAGGGACAAGGACTAGAAGGCAGGAGGGGACAGGAAAGCTGGTGATAGAGAACCCAAGGTTGAGAAGGGACAGTGTTAAAATGTCATGGGGTTAACCACTGTCATAGGGCAATATGTGCACTGTTAATGAGAAACTATTTGTTCTGTAAACCTTCATTTAAGGTACAAAAAAAAAAAGAATTATCTATGTGAGATCAAATTGACAACAGCAACTCAAAAAGTTTGATGGGAAGCCTAAGGGGCAGTGAGTTGAAGATAATGGTGATGGAATAATTTGGAAAAGGATAGTGAGAATAGCAGCACAACTGGAAGAATATAATCGATGTCACTAAATTGTAAATGTAACAACTTCTGAAATGGTGTAACTTTGGCTGTGTATATTTTCACCAAAAAAAAGGTCCTCCAAGGTCGAGAAGGGAGAGTGTTGACATGTCATGGGGTTGTTAACCAATGTCATAAAACAATATGTGTACTGACTGTTTAATGAGAAACTATTTTTTCTGTAAATCTTCATCTAAAATACAATTTTAAAAAAATCACCCTTATCTTCTTTTCCCAGAGAGTTATAAGGATAGTGTCCTACATTTTCTTTTGTAGGTTTTACTTTTCATTTGATGTCTACTTAGAATCTATTTTTGAGTATAGTGTAAGGTAAAGGCCAATTTGCTTTAGTTCTGTGAACATATTTATAATTTATATTTTGAAGTCTCTGTTAAATCTAACATCTAGTTGTTCTCACAAGCAGTTTGTGTTACCTGTTTTTTTCCCTAGTGTATAGGTCATACTTTTCTATTTATATGCATGCCTTGTAATTTTTTGTTAGAAACTGGACATTTTAGATAGTATATTGTAGCAACTTTGAGTACTAGTCTCCTACACTGGAGCTTATTATTGTTATTTGTGAGTTTATTTTTAATGAGTGGCTGGATTATTTTAGTCAAGTCTATTTCCTCCCCAACAGTGTTAATCCTCTGATGTTGCTCCTCAGGTATGCAACTTTGAGCATACCTACATTCACCCTGGTATGAAAGTGGTATTGGTAGGGCTCTCTTACCCTAACTACATCCAGCTGTTAAACTTCACTAATTACTAGTGCATTGCTCTATTGTTTTTAACAATGCCCTGAGGCATAAATTGCTCTAAAAACTAATCCAATCAAATTGTGGCTTCTCTGAAGGAATAGAGTTTGAAATCTGTGTTTGATATTTGTTCTCTTCCAACTGTCTTATTTCCTGTTCTCTCCTACAAACTAGCTGGCCTAAAGTCTAGGCTGTATCTTCATTAAATCTATGAATCTCTTTACAACTGGTTTTCACCACAACTTCATTGTTTGTAAGAGCACCCTTAAACTTCTCCAGGCTCAGTTGCAAATGAAGTCAGTTCCTTTAGGAAGAGATTAGGATCTATCTGATTGAAGGTCTACTTCTCCCTCCAGGAAAAAAAATCTCTGAGCCTGGGCTCAGGAAGTGGGGGTGAAGGCAATGGCAGGCTTCTGAATGACAGTCCTTCTCTAGGAGATGGGTGCTCAGTGGGAGGGAGAGGGCAGCTGCCTGAGGTCCTCTTCACTTTCCTCTCCTGGAGTGGACCCACTGCTTCACAATCAGAAGCAAGGGCGATCAGCACCCCAATATTCTAAGAGTGCCAAGGGAGAGCCTCCATTCCCTTAAGTGGGAACTGGGTAGAAGAAGGGAGACCCTACCTCTTGAACACACTTGCAAGGATGTAGCCTCAGCTACAAGGGGACACAATGAGAACTGCTGAAGTCTGTTCCTACCTGGAAGAAAGCCCTCAGACTGGGAGCTGGGGAGAGGAGAAGCACTGTGTTCTTGGCTGAAGTAGCCTGGAGTAGAGTCTCCATCTTGCTGAGTTTGGATGGGGTGAGAGAGGGAGTGGTCTTGGTTCAAACACCACAAACTCTCACCTTTGTTATCAAAATTTTTTGTAGATTTCCTTGGACAGATATTTCTTCATTTGTTGCTTGCCCTTAGTACCATTTCCAGAGTGTTTAAATGGTTGTTTTTAAATAAGTTTCGCCAGTTTCATCTGTGAACAGGTCAGCAGAACACCTCATGTAATCATGCCAGAAGTCAATCCATCTCACTTGACTTTTTAAAAGAATATTCCAGTGACTCAGAGAAAATGGCACTTGAAAAATCAAAGAACTAAGAACAGGGAAGCTGGAGAAAGACAGTGGCCAGATCATGCTGAACACTGTAGGCCATAGCAAGGAAATGAATTTCATTATCAGTAGGAAGTAAAAGAATTCTATATTTAAATAAATTTGGAAATCAATTTAAATATACTTCTTTATTATGGAATTTCCAAGAGCCTTCAATATACTTCTTTACTATAGAATTTCCAAGGGCCTTAAATGTGCTCATGGAATTTCCAAGAGTAATTTTTAGTATGCAAAGTTTTCCAAAATCACTGACCTTCTCTCATGAATAGTTTGTTAGGGAACACTTTGTAAAACTCTGCTTCACACAATAATTTCAAAATAAATCACCTATCACATCTTTCATGATAATCTAATGAAATGATGTGAACTTAAATGATCAAGCTGACCTTGCTTGACCGAAGTAATCACTCCTTTCACTAGGCTGCAAGAGCAGGTAATTATCTGTTTCCATGTCAGCCTTACTTCTTAGACTGCAATTTTTGTGAACATCTCAATTATTGCAGTGTGTGGAAAAATTATGCTCTACTTTTAATACATGAATGATTGAACAAATATTAAACAAACAAGTGTAATATATTGGCTGCTTGATTGAGAAGGAAACTCAGTGTATTTAGTCAATTAAATAAACTAATAATTGTAAAATGTAATTTTAAAATACAGCAACTCCAGTTGAAAATTAGACATATATTATTATTAACTTATTGTTAGAACTTTCAATCTGTAAGATGCAGAAGGATATAATCTTTATTTACAGTTTGATATTTCACTTACTGAAATACCTAAAGAACTGTAATATAATAACTGTATTTATACAAAATAATTCCTATAATGGTATACACCCTGACTTTTCCTATAGCCCTAGCATACCAATTTTTAACTATAACATTACCTATTCTTTAGTGATTTCCAGATATTATACAAATAGGTCCTCCTTTAACAGTATGAAAAATTACAATTTCAAACTGTTACTCAGACCTCTGAGGGACTACAAGGAGTTTTAAGTCAGCTTCAGGCCTCAAAGTATTTCTATCCCAGGGTCATAGTGTAACGACTTTGTCCACTGTAAAGTGGGTTACTGCCAAAGCAAACAAATTTGAAAACCTAGAGGAAACAGACAAATTTCTAGAAACTCATTACCTACCTAAACTAACACAGAGGTAGAACAACTAAATAAACCTATAACAAAAGAAGAGATTGAAAAGGTAATTTTAAAATTCCCAACAAAATAAAAGCCCTAACCCTGACAGCTTCACTGGAGAATTCTACCAAACTTACAGAGAAGAGTTAACACCACTACTACTAAAGGTATTTCAGAGCACAGAAAAGGACGGAATACTCCCAAACTCATTCTATGAAGCCAGCATAACCCTGATACCAAAACCTGGTAAAGACTCCACAAAAAAAGAAAATTACAGACCAATATCCCTCATGAATATAGACACAAAAATCTTCAACAAAATTCTAGCCAACAGAATTCAACAACATATCAAAAAAAAAAAAAATCCCCATGACCAAGTGGATTCATACCAAGTATGCAGGGATGGTCCAACATTAGAAAAACAATCAATGTAATCCATCACATAAATAAAACAAAAAACAAGAACCACATGATCTCATCAATCGATGCAGAAAAGGCATTTGACAAAGTCCAACACCCATGCATGATAAAAACTCTCAACAAAATAGGAATAGAAAGGAAATTCCTCAACATATTAAAGGCATTTATACAAAGCCAATTACCAATATCATCCTAAGTTTAGAGAGTCTGAAAGCATTTCCCTTGAGAACGGGAACCAGACAAGGATGCCCTTTATCACCACTCTTATTCGACATTGTGCTGGAGGTCCTAGACAGAGCAATTAGGCTTGAAAAAGAAATAAAGGGCATCCAAATTGGCAGGGAAGAAGTCAAAGTATCTCTATTTGCAGATGATATGATTTTATACACAGAAAACCTCAAAGAATCCACAAGAAAACTACTGGAACTAACAGAAGATTTCAGCAAAGTATCAGGATACAAGATAAACATACAAAAATCAGTTGGATTCCTCTACATCAACAAAGAGAACTTCAAAGAGGAAATCACCAAATCACTACCAATTACAATAGCCCCCAAGAAGATAAAATACTTAGAAATAAAATTAACCAAAGATGTAAAAAGCCTATACAATGAAAACTACAAGACACTACTGCAAGAAACCGAAAGAGACCTGTGTAAGTGGAAAAACATACCTTGCTCATGGATAGGAAGACTCAACATTGTGAAAATGTAAATTCTACCCAAAGCAATCTACAGATACAATGCAATCCTGATTCAAATTCCAGTGGTATTTTTTAATGAGATGGAGAAACAAATCACCAACTTCATATGTTAAGAGAAGAAGCCCCGGAAAAGTGAAGCATTTCTAAAGAAGAAGAACAAAGTGGGAAGCCTCACATTACCTGATTTTAGAAACTATTATACCGCCATGATAGTCAAAACAGCCTGGTACTGGTACAACAACAGATACATAGACCAATGGAATAGAATTGAGAATCCAGATGTAAATTCATCCACCTATGAGCAGCTGATATTTGACAAAGGCCCAAAGTCCATTAACTGGGGAAAAGACAGTCTCTTTAACAAATGGTGCTGGCATAACTGGATAGTCATCTTCAAAAAAATGAAACAAGACCCATACCACACATCATGCACAAAAACTAACTCAAAATGGATCAAAGACCTAAATATAAAATAGAAAACAATAAAGATCATGGAAGAAAAAATAGGGACAATGCTAGGGGCACTAATACATGGCATATACAGAATACAAAACATTAGTAACAATGCACAAACACCAGAAAAGAGACTAGATAACTGGGAGCTCCTAAAAAATCAAACACTATGCTCATCAAAAGACTTCACCAAAAGAGTAAAAAGACAACCTACAGACTGGGGAAAAATTTTGGCTACGACAAATCCAATCAGCATCTAATCTCTAAAATCTACAAGATACTGTAAAACTTCAACAACAAAAAAGACAAATAACTCAATTAAAAAATGGGCAAAGGATATGAACAGGCACTTCGCCTAAGAAGACATTCAGGTGGCTAACAGACACATGAGGAAATGCTCATGATAATTAGCCATTAAAGAAATGCAAATCAAAACTACAATGAGATACCATCTCACCCCAACAACACTAGCACACTGCTGGTGGAAAAGTGAAATGGTACAACCACTTTGGAAATCGATTTGATGCTTCCCAAAAAAGCTAGAAATAGAAGTACCATACGATCCAGCAATCCCACTCCTTGGAATATATCCTAGAGAAATAAGAGCTGTCACACGAATAGATATTTGCACACCCATGTTCATTACAGCACTGTTCACAATAGCAAAAAGATGGAAACAACCTAGGTGCCCATCAACGGACGAATGGATAAACAAACTACGGTATATTGACACAATGGAATACTACACAATGATAAAGAACAATGATGAATTCATGAAACATAACATGGAGGAATCTGGAAGGCATTACGCTGAGTGAAATTAGTCAGTTGCAAAAGGACAAATATTATATGAGACCACTACTATAAGAACTCAAGAAAAGGTTTAAACACAGAAGAAAACATTCTTTGATGGTTACGAGGGTGGGGAGGAAGAGGGTATTCACTAACTAGATAGAAGACAAGAATTATTTTAGAAGGACAACACACAGTACAGGGGAAGTCAGCACAACTAGACTAAACCAAAAGCTAAGAAGTTTCCTGAACACAACCAAACACTTTGAGGAACAGAGTAGCAGGGGCAGGGGTCTGGGGACCATGGTTTCAGGGGACATCTAGGTCAACTGGGATAACAAAGTTTATTAAGAAAATGTTCTGCATCCCACTTTGGTGAGTGGCATCTGGGGTTTTAAAAGCTAGCGAGTGGCCATCTAAGACGCATCAACTGGTCCCAACCCACTTGGAGCAAAGGAGAATGAAGAACACCAAAGACACAGGAAAATATTAGCCCAGGGACAGAAAGGGCCTCATAAACCATAGACGCCATCAGCTTGAGACCAGAAGAACTAGATGGCGCCCGGCTACCACCAATGACCGCCCTGATAGGGAACACAACAGAGAGCCCCTGACAGAGCAGGAGAAAAGTAGGGTACAGAATTCAAATTCTAGTAAAAAACACCAGACTTAATGGTCTGAGACTGGAGAAACTCCAAGAGTACGGCCCCCGGACACCCGTTTAGCTCAGTAATGAAGTCACTCCTGAGGTTCACCCTTCAGCCAAAGATTAGACAGGCCCATAAGACAAAATGAGACTAAAGGGGCACACCAGCCTAGGGGCAAAGACAAGAAGGCGGGAGGGGACAGGAAAGCTGGAAATAGGGAACTCAAGGTTGAGAAGGAAGAGTGTTGACTTGTTGTGGAGTTAGTAACTAATGTCACAAAACAATGTGTGTACTAATTGTTTAACAAGAAGCTAGTTTGTTTTGAAAACCTTTACCTAAAGTACAATTAAAAAAAATAGAAGAAATGAAGTCTTGATACATGCTACAATATGGATGGAGCTGGAAGACATTATCCTGAGTGAACAAGTCAATCACAAAAGGACAAATAATGTATGACCTAAACTATATACAAAGATAAGAGAAGGCAAAATGTATAGAAAACAAAGTTTATTACTGGTTATCATTCATTTATCAGTTTGTCATACTGTGGTGGCTTACATGTTGCAATGACGCTGGAAGCTATGCCACCGGTATGTCAAACAGCAGCAATGTCACCCATGGTTGATAGGTTTCAGTGGAGCTTCAAGACTAAGACAGGCTGGGAAGGAGGACCTGGCAATCTAATTCTGAAAAACTGGCCAGTGAAAATGTTATAAGTAGCAGTGGAACACTGTCTGATACAGTGCCGGAAGATGAGCCCCTCAGGTTAGACGGCACTCAAAGTATGACTGGGGAAAAGCTGTCTCCTCAAAGTACAGCTGACCTTAATGAAGTGGATGGAGTGAAGCTTTCAGAAACTTCATTTGCTGATGTGGCATGACTCAGAACGAGAAGAAACAGCTGTAAACATTCATTAGTAATCAAAACGTGGGGTGTACAAAGTATGACTCAAGTAAAATTGGAAGTTGTCAAAAATGAAAGAGAACACTTGAAGTAGATATCCTAGGTATTAGTGAGCTGAAATGGACTGGTATTGGCCATTTTGAATTGGACAATCACATAGTCTATTACGCCAGGAATGACAAACTGAAGAGAAACAGCATCGCATTCATTATCAAAAAGAACATTTCAAGATCTATCCTGAATACCACGCTGTTCGTGATAGGATAATATCCACACACCTACCAGGAAGACCAGATAATACAACTATTATTCAAATTTATGCACAAACCACTAAGGCCAAAGGTGAAGAAAATTGAAGATTTTTACCAACTTCTGCAGGCTGAAATTGATCAAACATGCAAACAAAATGCACTAATAATCACTAGTGACTGGAATGTGAAAGTTGAAAAAAAAGAAGGAGCAGGAGTTGGAAAACATGTGCTCAGTAACAGAAATGACGCTGAAGATCACACGACAGAATTTTGCAAAACCAATGGCCTATTCAATAAAAATACCTTTTTTCAACAACAGAAATGGCAACTGTACATGAGGACCTCACCAGGTGGAATACATAGGAATCAAATCGACTATATCTGTGGAAAGAGACGATGAAGAAGCTCAATCTCATCAGTCAGAACAAGGCCAGGAGCCAACTGCAGAACACACCATCAACTGCAAGTTCAAGATGAAGCTGAAGTAAATTAAAGTTAAGTCCATGAGAGCCAAAGTACAACCTTGAATACATCCCACCTGAATTTAGAGACCATCTTAAGAATAGATTTGACACTGAACACTAATGACTGAAGACCAGAAGAGCTGTGGAATACTTCAAGGACATCATACATGAAGAAAGCAAAAGGTCATTAAAAAGAAAGAAAAGACCAAAATAAATGTCTGAAGAGGCTCTGAAACTTGCTCTTAAACATAGAGTAGCTAAAGCAAACAGAAGAAATGGTGAAGTAACAGAGCTGAACAGAAAATTTCAGAGGACAGCTCAAGAAGACAAAAGTATTAAAATGAAACGTACAAAGACCTGGAGTTAGAAAACCAAAAGGGAAGAACATGCTCGGCATTTCTCAAGCTGAAAGAACTGAAGAAAAAATTCAAGCCTCGAGTTGTAATATGGAAGGATTCTATGCCCTGGTAAGCAGTGGTTAAAGCAATTGACTGTTAACCTAGTGGTCAGTGGTTTGAAACCACCACAGTTCCATGAGTAAAAGATGTGGCAGTTTGCTTTTATGGAGATTTACAGCCTTGGAAACCCTATGGGATTGCTATGAGTTGGAATCAACTTGATAGTAGTGGGTATGGTTTTGTTTTTTCTTTTCTTATTCTTTTGGTTATGGGCAAAATATTGAACGACACAGGAAGCATCAAAAGAAGGTGTACAAAGTTACTGTGACAAAAAATTAGTTGATGTTCAACATTTCAGGAGGTAGCATATGATAAAGAACTGATGGTACTGTGGGAAGAAGTCTAAGCTGCTCTGAAGGCACTGGTGAAAAACAAGGCTCCAGGAATTGATGGAATACCAATAAAGATGTTTCAACAAACAGATGCAATGCTGGAAGCACTCACTCATCTACGCCAAGAAATTTGGAAGACAGCTACCTGGCCAACCAACTGTGCATCAGGGTTGTATCCTTTCACCATACTTTGATCCAGAAGAGCATTCTGATTTGTCAGGTTTTAGAATTCACATTCACATTCATAATATGTTACCTTATATGGCAAAAGGGACTTTGCAGATGTGATTAATTAATGTAAGATCACAAGGTAGGGAAATTATTCTGGATTATCTGGGTAGGTCCTACATAATCACAGGGGTTGTTATAAGAGAAAGGCAAAATGGTCAGAGAGATGTGAAGACAGAAGCAGAGGCTGGAGTGATGCCACTGCTGGAAGGGGTCTTAAGCCAAGAAATACAGGAAACTTCTAGAAGTTGGAAAAGGAAGGGAATGAATTCTTCTCCGGAACCTCCAAGAGGAAAGAAGAGCTGCTGACACCTTGATTCAGCCTACCACACAGAGGATTTTAGCCTCCTAAGGCCCATTTTGGAGCCCTGGTGGTGCAGTGGTTAAGAGCTCAGCTGCTAACCAAAAGGTCAGCAGTTCAAATCTACCAGTTGCTCCTTGGAAATTCTATGGGGCAGCTCTACTCTGTCCTATAAGGTCACTATGAGTTGCAATCGACTCCCCAGCAATGTTTTTTTGTTTGTTTGTTTGTTTTTATAAGGCCCATTTTGGACTTCTGACCTCCATAACTGTGAATAACAAATTTATGTTGTTTTAAATAACAAAGTTTGTGGTAATTTGTTACAGCAGCAATAGGAAACTAATATACTCTGTTCTCAGGATTTCCTGCAAATTGGCAGCTGGATCCAAAGGCTTGATTAGATTCAAGCTCGATCACTGGCAAGATAAGTGATGTTACGTACCTTCATTGGGAGGCTCAAACAACTTATCTCTCCTTTTCTGATGGTAGCAAGCACCATCACTTGGGGTTGCCAGATGGTGATTTCCTCCCTTTCACATTCTTTTTCAATTATTAGTTGGAATGTTTTTATAAAGAGATTCATGACTTCATTTACTATTTTGTTACAGGGATACAGTTCATAAAGAAAGAGCAAGATATATGTTTGATTCTTTCCCTTAATTTACCAATTTTCAAGAAATAAACTGGTTTCCTATCATCCTTAGAAGGTTAAGTGTCATGGATTGAATTGTATCCCCCAAAAATATGTGTATCAATTTGATTAGGCCATGATTCCCAGTATTGTGTGATTTCTACCATTTTGTCACCTGATATGATTGTCCTATGTGTTGTAAATCCTATCCCCATGATGTTAATGAGATGGATTAGTGGCAGTTATGCTGATGAGAGCAACAAGATTGGATTTTGTCCTAAGTCAATCTCTTTTGAGATATAAAAGAGAGAAGTGAGCAAAGAGACATGGGGACCTCATATCACCAAGGAAGCAGCACCGGGAGCAGAGGGCATCCTTTGGACCCGTGGTTCCTGTGCAGAGAAGCTCCTAGACCAAGGGAAGATTGATGACAAGGACCTTCCTCCAGAACCGACAGAGAAAGAAAGCCTCCCCCTGGAGATGAGGCACTGAATTTGGACTTCTAGCCTACTAGACTGTGAGAGAATAAACTTCTATTTGCTGAAGTCATCCACTTGTGGTATTTCTGTTACAGCAGCACTAGATGATTCAGACAGTAAGAAATTAGGTTTGGTTTAAAAATAGCATAATGAAATCATAAATTTAAACATATTTCATGGGATTTAATTGGTTTCAATAATTATCCCCACTGAAGTTTGAATTTTCCCAACTTTGGACAATGGCAGCCTTTCAGTTTGGTTCCTGAATCCTTTCAACATAATCCTAAAATCTTTCATAGCTTACTTGCTATTTGTATGAAAAGATGTACCAGGCTCATCCTGCACACTTCTTACTTAGTCTGAAAGCAGTCATTTCTCTAATAAGCCTGTTCTTCCCCTAAGTGGGAAGTGGTACATGAGGATCATCATCTGTTCCATAGGGATACTCATTGTTTCTAAATGTTTTCACTGCACAGAGCATTCTCTCGCTCTCACTATCTCTTTCTCTCAGTGCATGTGCGTGTGTAAAATAAAATACTTCAGTTCATACTATTTCCAATTCCAACACAGGACTATAGGCTTTTTAGCTACCATCTTCTATATTAATAAGTAACTGCTTTCTTCCACATCAAGAATCCTGATTCTCAAGGACACGGGATGAGAGAATTAGAGTACACCATAAAATTAGAGTACACCAAAATTGCTTTATTTCACATTACAAACATAGCACTATCAAAGTAGCAATACTTATACTACCACTATGAATTTGATTACTAAAAACAGTTTTAAAAAATTGCATAAATTATCCCAATTATCACCACCTATTTTTACAGTTGTACTATACGTTTATTGCCAGAGTCATCATTTTAAGCTTCTTTCCATTTTAGTTCCACAGGGATTAGGTAATGAGCATCATCAGTCCTTAATGATGATCCCTCTCATCACTTTGGCTGTCTGAAGCTCATTCTCTAGTAGATTAGTACCTAGCTTCCTCAGGAAGAACACATGGTAATAACATTCCCCAAGTTCCTGAAAGTTGGTAACATTTGTATGGGCCCTTTCCACCTGAAAGTAAATTTTGTTCCAACTTTTCTTCTGGGGTATCTTAAATATGTAATGGATTTTCTTCTGTCATACAGCTTTGTTGTTGAAAAGTCTGATGATAAAGTAGTCACTTGCTCCTTTATCTAAATACTCACGTGATTTTTCCTTTTTTTATTTCAAAGGTCAGAAATTTTACTAGAATTTGTTTAGGCATTGGTTGGTCACATATATGATATGGCTTTCAATATGTAATTTTAAACCTTTTTATTTCTTATTTCAAGAGAGTTTTCTTGCATTACAATATTTGGTATTTGTCCCGTTGCCTGGTTTTGACTCCCTTTTGCCCCACACCACTCCCAATTATCCATGTGTTGAACCATCTATGCTTTTCTTCAGAATTTATCATGTTTTCTTCATTTTTTCATCTCTTTTTGCTTTTTTTCTTGGTTTTTCAAGTTTTCCTCTCTATGTCTCTATAAGCATTATGTGTATGTTTACTCATGCTTATATTCCTGCTAGCATAGTCGTTCTTTTCTGAAGTGGTATTTTTTGTTGTTGTTATTTCAAATTCTTTCTGAGTTTTGTCACAGTTCTGAGTTTTGCTAATTCTAATTTAACTTGTTACAATTTTCATAATGTCTTTTAGCTTACTTTAAAACAGCAGATTACAGTTTATAACTGTTTTGTGGTCATGTCTTTCTGTTGTTTGTTCATTATCTGTAGGTATTATAGTCTAGTCTCTTTCTTCTTATAGTAACTTTGTATGGGACTGATATAAATACTTTTCTGTTGGCCACTGTTATGTGAAATTAGTTTCCCTGAATTTTTAGGAGGAGGCATAGTTCAAGAAAGCTTTTCTAACTTCAGAGAGCTCTCTCTTACGGTGTTTTTCAGAAGTGTTAAAAAAATATGGCAGCTTGCTTTGTGAGATTTCTAGGCTTTGCTCCCCTCACAAACATGTATCTGCACCTTCTATTCCCTCTACCTCTACTACCCTTATCCTGTTCAATTTGACCCAATTCCAGAAGTTTCTTTTCACTATGTAGCTCTTCCCTAGAAAAAAAGCTTTGGTTGATTTGTTTCAGGAGTTCATGTGGCCAAGACTAACCCAGCCTTTTTCCAATTTTGTCATTTGTACTTGTTTAATGTTAGATTAGGCAGCATTCCTTACAGATTTAGCTGATATCACAAATTGGCCTGCCATACTTTTCAGTGAATACCTATTTTGGTATGTTTATGTTCTCAGGTCCACCATATGTCCTACTGTTTCCCTCTGCTTTGTCTCCACAGACATCAAAAACCATGCAGTATTTCTGGTTATTGGTGGTACCCAAACTGCTTGTATTTTGGAGTTCATGGGGATACCTTTTTATCTGTTTTTTATTTTTTTTTTTAGTATTGTCTATGGGTTTTGGTTTTGATATCTCACTGCTTTGTTTACATTTAAGTGAGAAATTTGGTGAGATTCAAAATCTACTATGTCTACAATTTTCCTAAAATCCTCTCAGTTTGTGATATTTAAAAAAAAAAATAATAATAAATCCCTTTATTCTTTCTTTGAGGCATTGTTGGTTCGGCGGCAGAATTCTCGCCTTCCAGGCAGGAGCTCAGGTTTGATGCCCAGCCAATGCACCTCATGTGCAGTAACCATCTGTCTTGTCAGCGGTGGACTGCATGTTGCTATGAGGTCAGCATAGATTACATCTGAATATGAAGAAAACAAAAATCCTCACAACTGGACTAATAAACAACATCATGATAAATGAAAAAGAAATAGAAATTGTCAATTATTTCATCCTACTGGGATCAATCATCAATGTCCACAGAAGCAACAGTTAAGAAATCAACACCATACTGCACTGGGAAAATCTGCTGCAAAAGATCTCTTTAAAGTGTTAAAAAGCAAAGATGTCAGTTATATGATTAAGGTGCACCTGACCCAAGCCATGGTATTTTTCAATCACCTTATATACATGTGAAAGCTGGACAATGAAAGGAAGATGAAATAAGAATTGATACATTCAAATTGTGGTGCTGGCAAAGTATACTGAATATACCATAATGGACTGCCAGAAGAATGAACAAAGCTGTCCTGTAAGAAGTATAGCCAGAATGTTCCTTATCTTAACTCCTAACAGCGGAAAATTTTTGGGAAAAAGTCTTATGAAGCAGTACTATATTAATAATTACAATTAATGTTAACTACCAAGGCTAATAAGGAATGCTGGTAGTGCAATGGTTAAGCACTCAACTGCTAACTGAAAGGCTGGCAGTTCAAACCCACCAGCTGCTCTGTGGGAGAAAGATGTGGCAGTCTGCTTCTGTAAAGATTACGGCTTGGAAACCATATGGGACAGTTCTACTCTATCCTATAAGGTTGCTATATGTTGGAATCGACCTGACTGCAATAGGTTTGGTTTGGGTTTTATCAAGGCTAATATCTAGTACTATTATGAGGAGAGCTAAGAAATAAAATTTCGTGATTTTTAGATCATTTATAAAAACTGTTTTGAAAAGGTTTAAAATAGTGCAGAAACTATTCCTTTCAAAGCTCATTTTAATATTCTACAAATCTGACTATATGGATATCTATATTTCCACTGAGATACTTCTGGTTTTTGGCTTTTTTTTTTTTTTTTAAGTAAAAAACAAAAATTTCCTTTTGAGAAATGACAGGTGATCTACCCCGAAGAAAAGAAATTGGTATCCACGTAGATTATATACTCATACCTAATTCTCTCTATTCCACTATTTTAAAGCATTCTGTATTTTACAATACATCGCTTTCTGTGACAGAACAATATGCCAAGCATCAATGACATTCCCTTCTTATCAAAGTGGTGTCTAATAAGGTCCTTCTACTGAGGAAGCAAAATGTATAGCACTGTTACACTGGTAATATTGTAGAAAACTACACTAAAACAGAAATCAAGGTAAGATCTTAGCCACTGAACACTACACAGTATCAGCTTGTCATATTTTCATACTAGAATCAGTATCCTGACTACCTATGAAGAGCTTTATTGTAAAACATCACAAAAGTCCTCATCTTTCCATTTCTGTCATCTAAAACTGAACCACGTGATACCCAAACATAACATTCTAATCTAATCAAATATATTTTTTCTTTGTAGTTCTAGTAGGACTCTGTGTCTTTTATTATTAGCATTTTTGAAGTTCTAGGTGTGGCACAGTAGTTAAAACGCTCAGTTGCCAACCACAAGGTTGGCAGTTTGAACCCACCAGCTACTCCGTGGGAAAAAGATGTGGCAGTCTGCTTCCAAATAGATTTAGAGCCTTGGAAACCCTATTGGGCAGTTCTACTCTGTCCTATACAGTTGCTATAGGGTCACCATAAGTCTGAATTGACTCAACAGCAATGGGTTTGGTTTTTCAGCCAACAATCTGAACACCAAGATGGCTGCTGAGTTTAGTTAACATATTTAGAAATAAATAAGTTGGGTTTTTCTCTAACATAAAATTAGGGCTTAATTTACCATAACCTAACGTTTGGCAAATACTTTTATCAACCTGAGTCAGACATACCACATAATGTTATTAAGTCGTTAGAAATAACCTCTACTCCCAATTTTTTGCATTTAAGCAAATTAATGATTGAAGAGAAAGAACACGCCCTTAAAATACAAACCACCTATTCAGTAAATCAAAAAAGGATATGATGGCATTCAAATTTTAAGTTGAAAATTAAAGTGCATCTATGGCAAAGACTAAAATCTGAGTTGATGGATGACTGAATGGAAGATATTTTATGACTTCCAAAAGCGTATTTCAATAAACATAGAAGCAACCATTCTGTTAAAGCACAGGAAAGATGGACATACTTTTATAACACTGATATTTCTTTATACAGTACTTTTCTAAATAAAGGGAAACCTTTAACATTAAAATAATAATAAAATATTATTTCTGAACCTTAATGGTCAAAATTGCTTTGTATATTTTGTTGGCTTTAGCCCTCCTTATCTAAGCTGTTTCAATCTTTTGAGATATCCTCTTCCTATCACAGACATAGCTTTTTCCAGGTCTTCTTGATTCACTTGTTCATCTACTTTTAATTTCACATCTCCACAATGTTTAGGTATATAGTTTTTAACTGCTTTTCTTTTAACCTGCCTTTATTGTCATTTAATTCAATAACTCTATTATTATAGCTAGTTTATCTTCAAGTAACTACTCAAAAAAAGGAATTATTTTCTCCACTTTTATTCTGTCAAGGAACCCCGGGTGGTGCCGTGGTTAAGTGATGGGCTGCTAACCAGAAGGTCAGCTGTTTGAATCCACAAGCCACTCCATAGGATAAAGATGTGGCAATCTGCTTCCATAAAGATTACAGCCTTGGAAACCCTATGGGGCCATTCTACTCTGTCCCACAGGGTCACTATGAGTCTGAACCAACTCGATGGCAATGGGTTTGGTTTTGGGTCTATTATGTCACCCAAAAAAAGTAGCTAGAATACCAGGAAAACAGCAGGTACTGAAAAACATCTTCACAATGAATGAATGAATTTACAAATTAAAAACGAGATGACCATTTGTCCAATTTGGATGTAAGTATGAAGTGAAAATATTTTCTTAAACTTTAGCTCCCTCCCCACCCACCGCAAATAGAACGTGAATCGAAGGTAAAAAGCGTATTACTTTACATAAAAACAAGCGATGTCCTACATTCACCCCCACGCTCACCTCCAAAACCTAGGACACTGTTATCCACAGGAAAAAAGATAAACATTTGTTTATGTAATTAAATATAAAGAGAAAGATGGTTTACTTTAGCTATGTTCTCATCATTTCCCTCCTCACCTCTGGCTGATCCTTCTTAGTTTCCTTTGTTGGCTCCTCCTACTCTAAACCAAAAAACGAAACTTGCTGTCGGTGAGCTGATTCCAACTCACAATGAGTTAGAGTAGAACTGTTCCACAGGGTGTTCTTGGCTGTTATCTTTACAGAAGCAGATCTGCCATGGTACTACTAAGCGGTTTCAAACCGTCCACCTTTGGGTTAGTGGTTGAGCACAAACCGCTTGCACCATCCAGGGACCTCCTCCTACTCTACCGAGTCTCTAAACACTGGTGTTCCTCAGGCCTCAGGCCTGGACCCTCTTCGTGATCCACTCTGTTTCACTAAATGGACTCAGCTTATCCCATGATTTATATATCATCTACATACTAATGACACCCAAATACCTGAATTACAGGTCCCAGTCTTACAGGTAGTAAGAAAAATCACTTCCTGCAAACCCAGGAGCCTTAGCAAGTTTGAGGTCCTCAAGGAATTCACCCAAATTTATAGGTACTGCAGGTGAAGTAGAATGGAAAGAGTTTCTTGGGCGTGGTTTCCAGACCTCAAAATAGCAGGTAATAGAAGTTTTTTGTCCTTAAAAACTTTTTATTTTAAAACAATTACAGACTCACAGGAAATTACAAAAAGAGTACAAAGAGAATCATGTGCCCTTTGCCACCTCCCCCAATGATAACAACTTATATAGCTGTAGCACACTATCAAAACCAAGAAATCAATACTGGTATAATAATGTCAATAGACTACAGACTTTACTCCTTATTCAGTTTTCACCTTTTTTTGAACCTACATTTGTGTGTGTGTGTGTGTGTGTGTGTGTGCGCGCGTGTGTAGAGTTCTATGTAATTTTATCCCATTTGTAGATTCGTGTAACTATCACCAAGACATACAACTCTTCTATCACCACAAACGAACTCCCTCATGCTACCTTTTCGTATTCCCACTCACTTCCCACACCCACCTTCCTTGTTCCTGGCAACCATTAACCATTCATTTGTTCACCATCTCTGTAGTTTTGTCATTTCAAGAATGGTATATAAATGGAATCATACAGTATGTACCCACATACCATTTGATTATTCATACCTTTGCTACTTTACATTGATCATTTATCTCTTGATAAAACTTTGTGCATAAGCAAATACAAATTTTTCAAATACAAATTTTCTGTTAGTAAAAGAGCAATAATGTATTTTATAGTCTAGAAATAAGTATTTAAAAAGAACACAAGAAAAACAAGAGAATTTCCTTCCTTAAACACATCCAGTCTCCACTATTCTCTTTTTGTATTCTCCAACTCCCTATAGTTGAAAATTTCTTTGCCACTTATAAATTATAAAATATCCTGAAATCTGATCAAGTGTGGAAACTCTGACATTTAGTTTAGCACTTTAAAACTAATTTACTTAACACATTGTTTTATTCAAACACTTCACTGCCTAAAATTAATGTTAGCTTATTATCTACCAAGCTACAGTATAAAGTGTAGAGCATGGCATTCAAGAGCCTCTACAATAAGGACAAAAATATGCATTTACTAATTTATCTCCTACTAAACTCAACTCAAAGTCAGGAGGGGTGTGCATCAGGGGTGCATCCTTTCACCATACTTATTCAATCTGTATGCTGAGCAAATAGTCCAAGAAACTGGACTATGTGAAGAAGAATGCAGCATTAGGATTCGAGGAAGACTCATAACAACCTGCGATATGCAGAGGATACAACTTTGCTTGCAGAAAGCAAAGAGGACTTGAAGCATTTCCTGATAAAGATCAAAGACTAAAAGCCTTCAGTATGTATTGCACCTCAACATAAAGAAAACAAAAATCCTCACAAATGGACCAATTAGCAACATCATGATAAATGGAGACAAGATTAAAGTTGTCAAAGATTTCATTTTACTTGGATCCACAATCAATGCCCATGGCAGCAGCAGTCAGGAAATCAAATGACACACTGTATTAGGCAAATCTGCCGCAAAAGACTTCTTTAAAGTGTTAAAAAGCAAAGACGTCACTTTGAGGACTAAGATGCACCTGACCCAAGCCATGGTATTTTCAACCACCTCATAATCATGTGAAAGCTGGACTATGAATAAGTAAGACGGAAGAAGAATCTATGCCTTTAAATTATGGTGTTGGCAAAGAATATTGAATATACCATTGACTGCCAGAAAAACAAAAAATCTGTCTTGGAAGAAGTACAGCCAGGATGCTCATTAGAAGCAAGGATGGCAAGAGTTTGTCTCACATACTATGGACATGTTATCAGGAGGTACCAGTCTCTGGAGAAGGATATCATGCTTGGTAAAGTAGAGGGTCAGTGAAAAGGAGGAAGACCCTCAACAAGATGGATTGACACAATGGCTGCAAAATGGGCTCAGACATAGCAACAACTGTCAAGAATTTAGATATGACTAGGGTAAAATCTCTTTAAACTTCACAAGCCAAAGACTCTATGTTTAATAACTAACATTCTTTCAATGTTTAATGAAATGACATTTTTGTAAGTATTTTTAAATGACAGGTCTCAGCTAAGATGTTGGGTTACTGTTTGAGCAATGAAAAAGCACTTTGGTTTCTCATCCTATAATTCACCAGAGACCACAAGGCCATCTTAAAAACTGCACTGTGCTTTAAATTTTTCAAAGCATGTTCATGTCTTTATTTTCAATAAAATTTGTGATCATCAGATATCAACAGAAAAAAGCACATGAACAGGCAAGAGTCAATCTGAGATCTGATGAAATAAGATTTTTTAATCAAAAGACTCTTTAGTAAAGTTCTAGAACTTCATTACTAATTAAATCAATCAGCATAAGATACTCACATCTTAAAAAAACAGTGAAACAAAAACTTCTCTTCTTCCCAAATTTATGTTCTTCTCTGCCATCACTCTCACAACCCACAACTTAGAAGAAACAGTGTTTCTCAGTGGTTCCCAAAGGGCGGTCACTGCAGGCAAAGGCAACAGCAGTAGCAGCAGCATCTGGGAACTTGTTAGAAATGCCAATTCTCCAGCCCCACCCAATTCTACTGAAGCAGAAACTCTAGGGTTGGGGCACGACAATCTGATTTTAACAAGCTCTCCAGATGATTCTGATGCATGTTAAAGTTTTAAAACCACTGTCTTGGAAAATGGTTCAACTTCTCTCTACTGGGGCAGTAGCCCTTTAATTACTTCTCCTTAGCATCTCTTTCTCAGTGTCACATTTTGCTCAACCAAAATATTTTCTTATCTGAATGATTAATTCACCAATAACTTCGCTGTCATTTCCTACTTTCTTTCCTTTTAAAATGGGAGGCTGCTTTTAAACTATCTGATACAATAAAAAAAAAATTATCATATATAAATTATTATGAACTGTTTACACAGAAACGCATTTTTAACTTGTGTCAATAGGTTAAAAAAAAAATTCTATATAAAAAACAATTCTGTAAATAGGCCCATCTTTTTCTTTTACTCCATCCTAAATCATATATAATATAACCCACATTTGTGGGAAATTTTTTAATAAATCATTGTACACGTCAAACAGTTTACAACTAAGATATTATTCTATGGTCATCAAAATGATCACTTTCCTGCAAAAACATCTCTATTTTGACATTTATACCATCTTTGAAATTATCTTCTGGAGAAACATAAAATATAGGCATTGGTCTTAGCAAATGAACCTATGATTTACAACCTAGTATTCTGTACTAGGAGACTCAACTATAAGAAAATTGGCCACTGCGTACTTCTTTTGTGAAGGAAAATAATATGTAACTTTAAATAAGAGTGTTTTCTTAGAAATATTCTGTAGAAACGCTGACTGGACGTGGACAATTTCAGATAATATACACGTGCACGTGTATATAAGCAGGTACATCAGTTCTTCAATGCTGAAAAATAATGACAATAACAACGACGAAGCAAAACAACTAAAACCATCTCAAAATAAATTATTTTGATTGACAAGAGAAATGTATCTAATACCACAATAAATTTGGTAAAAATGGATCTCTGATTCTAGATATTATCTGATAACTAACAGCCAAAAAGGACTATTTACTCACCTGTGTACATAATGTAGTTGATGAACTGAATCAATTGCTATCACCATTTCAGCCAAGTAAAATCGAGCCATCTCTTCAGGCAATCTATCTTCAAATTTGCTGAGCAGAGTAAGCAAATCTCCACCAACATAATAATCCATAACCAGGTACTGGGAATAAAAAAATAAAATGTACTCAATAAATAATGAAACTGAAAAGTTAATATATTTATTGCATCCCAAGGTCCAATAGCACTGAGTCAAACACGCATGTGGTTAAGTAGTAAGAAGTTATATAAGATGATGATCAGCAGTCATTTCCAGACTTTTAAATTACACGGAGCAGTAAAAGAAAATAAAAAATTGGGGCAGGAGGCATCATAGGACTACCATTCTTTCGTTGTTGTTGTATTTTGCAAAGTAAGAATATTGAAAAGGAACATTATCATCATCACTCACAACAACAGACCACATGGTTTTATCAACATTTCGTGGAAGTCTGAACATTTTAACTATCAAAAAAGTAAAAAGGGAGGGGAAAACCCGGAATATAGGACAGTCCTTTATGTTGAATAAATTCATCTTCATCATTATTACATTTTCTTTATTTTATCTTGAACTAGTAGGAACTTCATTATAACCAGCACCAGTCTACTGACCAACATTTAGAAACCACTCATATATAGCATACAGTAATTCTCACCATACATATATTTCTCTTCCTGTTTTCTGATAGTGTGCCAATACCAGAATGTACTTTTCTCAAGTATATGTAAACAGAAGCCAACTAATTTCAGATATGGACCCTTAAGGGTATGTGTGTGTACATGCACACACACAAAAAAGGTAAGAAATATACACCAAAATGTTGACGGGGATTATCTCTGAGGGGTTAGATTACAGATGATGTTATAGCTTTCATTATTTTCTAGAATTGCTTTAAAAAATTTATTACATATACATGTGCATACTGTATATATTATATGCAAATTGTGTATACTCTATTATTATTAAGATGAGATAAAACTAGGCATAGTGAAAATCTGGACTCTGTAGTCAGACAGACCTGTATTCAGATCCTGACTCTGTGTTATAAATGGCTTTTGCAAAATTATTTAATCTTTTTGTTACTCATTTTCTCATTGATATAACAACAATAATGATAACCTTTCTCACAGTGTAGCACTTTAGCATGAAAGCTAGTCAACAGAAGATACTTATGTCAGTTACAGTGCCCTTGAATTGAGGGTGATTTTATTACAGAAAGGAGATATTACCTCAGGAATATAATGAAGTTAATATTACAATTTAAAGTCTTGAGAAAACTCAAATTATTTTTATTATTGTATATTAAAATTATAAGCATTGGTAGTTTATGTTAAATAAGAGAAACTGACTCCATATGTTTAACTCCTTGATAAATTAGAGAAACAATATATTTCAAATCCTGCTCTATAGTTTACTTACTATATTCACTGGGCCTAATGTTTAACAGACTCTGTACTGAAAATGAGAACAAACTAATTTAACGTAATAAAATTTTGTTAACATACGCATGTTGCTGTAATGGTGATGGATATGCAGAAGAAACCCACATCTCTTACCTTAAGAAGAAATTCTTTGAGTTCTTTGAATAGCAAATGCAGAAACTTTTCAAGTAAAAAATCAAGTCTGCTATTAAAACTGGAGTCTAGTATTTATAAACACACAGTCTTAAAACGTAACTAATTCATTCAATAAACATTTACTGGAGGTCAATCAGGATATTTTTTGTACCAAGCACAGAGAAAAAACCCAGAGGCTACAGAGATGAACGGCTCCTATATCAAAGACTTTTCTCTCTTGAAAGTGTAACCTAATCTTGCCATGCCAAAATCCTAAGAGATATGAGTATCCCATCTACCGATAAACTGCTAAAAAATAATTATCTTTTAACATTTCTGCCATTCACAGTCACTATTTAAAACTTAGGCTACTTGAGTTGTCCATCATCCATCTTCCACCTTCATCCCCACACTGCTAAGTGCTTCCTCCCCAAAATGTAGACAGGGATTATTTCTGAGGTGCTAGATTACAGATGATGTTGTAGCTTTTTATTATTTTCTAGAACGCTTTACAAAAATTTATTACATATGTGCATACGTGTCTACATTAATTATATATTATGATTTAAGATGAGAGAAAAATAGGCATAGTGAAAAACTGGGTTCTGTAGTCAAACATACTGCCAACTATAGTCCCCATACGCTAATAAACCAAACTCCCACGGATTCCTTGCCTTCCAGCCTTGCCATATGCCTTACTGAACCTCTTCCATGGTGAACAAACTTCCCTGAGACAGAACAAAAATGATGACTATATAACAATTTCTAGTTTTTCCTTTCCTAATGCCTGCTAAACAGGGTTCTGGCTATGCCTACTCATATTCTTCCCCTACCCTGCCCTCCGAGGGATATTAGCTGTTACTAAGAAAGAATTCAGCAAATGAGGGAAAGGGGCAGAAAACACAAAAGAAGATTAGAGAAAAATGAGTTGAAAATAAAACAATATTTGCAATGGGGTTTTGGTGGTAGGGAGAAAAGATGCATCTGGAGAGACAGACAAATAATAACCTCACATGCATCCTGAGGAACAAAGCTCCTTTTCCTCTATAACGTATCCCAACGAGTGTCACCAAGATCTGGAAGTCATCCTTTTCATGCTTCCTCCTTTTTTCCTTATAATGTTCAATTAAATTACCAAAGTCTTGCTGAGTTTATTTCCTACTAAAAACTCTGTGGAATCCATTTACTTCTATCCCTACCCACTAACACAGTCCTAATCCAGACCCTGGCCTCTCTTATAATATTACTTCTATAGGTTCAGAAACAAAGTCAATAGTTTTCCATAACATATTTTATTGTGTAAACAATTATCCTGAGAATGGAAAACAGAACACTGAACAACAGAGGAACAAATAAATTCATGTATTCATTCCACAGATATTCATATAAGTATCTACTATGTTCTGATACTACAATTACACAATGGGGATTCAACAATGAATAAGACAGAGCTCCTATCCTCAAGGAATTTACAAGCTAATGAAGGAGAAAAACACAAGTTAATTGGAAATTTCAGCGTAATATAAATGCTTTGAGAGGAACACCTCTAGCGTGTTCCTATAGAGTGTTCCTACAGGTTCTTAAAAGAAAAGAACCTAACCTTAGGATCAGGCTCATTCATTCATTTATCTGAAAGTTATTTTTTACAAGATGTGAGAACTGTTTTTTTATAGACAGCCAATTATCTAAAATAATTAGTTATATAATCATTCTTTCCCCCAATTCAACTGAAATGCCCTTTGAGCCTCATCTACCCTAAGACCAGGAGAACTAGATGGTGCCCAGCTACCACTACCAACTGTTCTGATTAGTGCCACAACAGACGGACGCTGATAGAATGAGAGAAAAATGTGGAACAGAACTCGAATTCTTAAAAAGTTCAGACTTACTAGACCAATTGAGACTAGAGGACTCCCTGAGACTATTGCCCTTTAAACAATACTCTTTAAACTTTGAACAAAATTATCCCGAGGTCACTTTTTAGAGAAATAACCAATTGGCACACAAAATAAAGGATATTACCCATGAGTACACTGCTGCATTAAAAAACCATCTATATAAGACCAAAAGGTCAACATTTACTCTAAAGCAAAGATGAGACGATAGGGGAGCAGGGAAACTAGAGTACTGAAAATAGAACAATCAGAACGCAATTAAAGAGAATGCTGACACACTGCGAAAAATATAACTGTCACTGAACAATTTGTGCAGAAACTGTCAAATGGGAACCTAATTTGCTGTGTAAACTTTCACCAGAAACATAATAAAATATTATTAAAATAAAAAAAAGAAAGAAATGCCCTTTCATCCTATTTTAAGATCCCAAATACACATGGATTTGTTCCTGGGCACTCTATTCTGCTACACTGAACTAGCTGCCTATGCCTACATCAGTAATACACCGTTTGATCGATGGCTTAATTTCCTAGTAAAAACTAATATCTGGTAGGACAAGTTTCAGTTCAAGGACTACCTATATGAAATTATTCAATACGGCTAAGATGTATTTGTACAAGTTTAAGAAAAGACAGACTGAGAGATAAATCTATAAGATATGTTAAGGAGGTAATGATCCTAACATAAAGACCTTACACCAACTGTTAAGAAGAAGACGAACATCCAACACAACTGGGCTGAGGGTAGTAACAGATAATTCTCTGAAGAGGAAACACAATTAGCTAATTAATACGTGCCTAACCTCAGTACTAGTCAGGAAAATGAAAATCAGAACAACAATATGATACCATTTTTCATCAATCAGAATACCAAAAAGTCCATTACAGTTTTGGGGAAAGTAACATCAACTAAATGCTTTTGAGAGGGTGACAAACTGCAAACTTTTGGGAAAGGAATTTCATAATATCTATTGAAATTTAAAAGGTTCCTACCCCTTGATTTAGCAATCTCAGTCTAAGGAATCGAGTCACTTAAAATAAAAGCTTCAAGATATAAGGAATATGAACAAGAATATTTATTGCACAGAATTGCTGATAGCTGCAACAAATCCAAAACAATATGAATGGAAATCAATAAGGCAATTGTTAAATATCCATTCTATAGAATATTATACAATCTAAAAGGAGTAAATATATATGACCATGACATATTTTATGGGAAAAAGAAGCAAGTAGCAGAGTAACATATATTTTATGATCTCACTTACATAAAAAGGAAAAAAAATATACACACATACAAACATACAACTATACAAAGCAAAAGAAAAATATAAAAGGATATAGCAAACGTAACATTAGTGACTTCAGGCGAGTGAAATGCAAAAACGAAAGAACTATTAACTTTTTATGTATAGACATCTACGCTGTACGGGGAAAAGATATAGTCAAATTATCATTGACTAATGGAATAAAGTTCAGGAAAAGAACAGAGAAGATGGAGTCAAAGGCAAAGGTTGACAGGAATAACCTTACATAGGAAGATACAATTTATCAACACTGAGAGAAAAGAAGATCAGAATAGGTGCAAATATGGATAAATTCGCATACAGGGAAGAATGAAGGGGAACGATGAGGACAAGGGGAAGAGAGTAGAAAGTTAAAGTTTTTGTCTGAGTAAGCAATGGCTTTCATTTTCTCCATCAAGTAAGAGCAACAGAATGAAGTTGTAAGGATATTTATATAATGTCCCTATGCTGGAGATGGGGATAATAACTGTTATTCCTGCGTTATAGCTGCATAATCAAAGGCGAAGTAAGTAAAATAATTTTCCCACACATACAATTAGACAGTGGGAGAGCCAGAACTCAAAGTTCTTAATCCTTAGAGGACAGTTTTTTTTTTTCCCCACTCAAACAAAAGACAGTCAGTGTTCAGTGAACACAACTGACTACTTCCATGACATAGAAAGTATATGCTAGGCACAGAATAATAAAAAAGAAATTGAGCATACAGACTGAGTCTTTGACAATTTTTATATGTCTTTGAATTCAAGAAACATAGATTTCCAAGTATGGATAAACATCCATAAAATTTCCAACTCTGAATTTTTAAAAATCTCTATTTCAAAACTTGTGCTTTTATGGCAGGAAGCTAGACAACAGCGCGAGCAGTTCCACTATTAGTGATTTGTGTCCTCTTTCTAATGGCCTTCTGGCTATTTTGGATCCTGGGACCACCAGGAAAACAACGTATGAGTATATCACTGGTTCTAACAGTTGGTTTGGTTGGCTGGCTGAAACATGGGCCAAAAGGTGGCCTACATTAAATGAAGCTGAAATGCCAGAACTACCTGGTGTATTGTAGAAAAGAGATCCAAAGGCTTAGGAAGATTGCAATCTTAGAAGAGATAAATCATGTCAGAACCACGCACTGACCCAGGTCTTCTGTGTATGTAGTATATACATATGTATGTGTGTGAGTTTATGTGTGTACTATAGATACAACAAATATACATATGTATATATGTGTGTGTTTATGTATAGACATAGCAAATATCTTCGTTATCTTCCCTTTCTTATCAGACAATATAAGCTGTATTAACTTTCTATCACACTATTCAAGTTATAGGGCATCAAGGAGAAGAGTGAACAGGATTTGTATCCCTTCTGGAAAAAGAGTTAGTGCATTTTTGTTTGTAAGCAGGATAGCTGTATCATGTTAGTAGAAGCATGACTTTGTTATTGTCTTTATTTGCAGATTAAGTATGGTTTAAGGAGATATGTATGAAGGCCAAGTTGATAAGGGCTAGACTGTGATGGATACTTTTATTTATCAACTTGGCTAGGCTATGATGCCCTGTTGTTTGGTCAACTACTAGTCTACATATTGCTATGAAATAATTATATGTGATTAGCATTTAAATCACTAGGCCTAAAGTAAGCCAGATTATCCTCCATAATGTGGGTGGGCCTCATCAATCACTTGAAGGCCTTAAGAGCAAAACCAAAGATTTCCCGAGTGAGAATTCTCCCTCCAAACTATAGACAGGCTGCCAGAATTATTCTCTCTCCTCCACCACCTGACCTACTGATTTGGGACACAAGGCTGCTAGAATTTCCAGCCTATTACTTTACCTACAGATTTTTGGACTTGTCAGTCCCACAACTGTGTGAGCCAATTTTTCAGAATAAATAACAGAGCCCCAAAACATATGAAGCAAACAAAAAATAACAAGTGTTGGTGAGGATGTGGAGTAACTGGAACCATTATACAAGGCTGGTGGGAATGTAAACTGGTGCAGCTATAGTGCAAAAGGAGCCCTGGTGGTGCAGTGGTTACGAGCTACGCTGCTAACCAAAGGGTTGGCAGTTCGAATCCACCAACAGCTCCCTAGAAACCGCATAGGGAAGTTCTACTCTGTCCTGTAAGGTTACTATGAGTCTGAATCAACTCAACGGCAATGGGTTTGGTTTGGTTTTGGTTTACAGGGCAAAACTGTTTGGCAGTTCCTCAAAAAGTTAAACATAGAATTACTATATGCCCTAGAAATTCCACTCCTAGGTATATACCAAAAAAACTTGAAAGCAGGGACCCAAATAGATATTTGAACACCAGTGTTAACTGCAGCGTTCTTCATAATGAATATTGGTGGAATGCTGTAATGGAAACAACCCAAATGTCCATCAACAGATGAATGGATAAACAAAATATGGTATATAAATACAATGGAATATTCTTCAGCCGTAAAGAGAAATGAAGTTTTGATACATGCTATGACATGAATGAACTTTGAAAACATGCTAAGTGAAATAAGGCAGACACAAAAGGACACATATTATATGATCTCATTTACATGAAATATCTAGAATATGCAAAGGCATAGATACCGAAGTAGATTAGATTTTGTTTTCATCTATTTAAAAATGTCAAAACCATTCTTAGCTCGCAAAGTGTATAAAAACAAATGGTGGGGTACATTTGACCTGCAGGCCATAGTCTGCCAAACCCTGATCTATAAGGCAAGGACTCCAAGATATGTGTGCCATTGCCAACCACTCTTTAGAAGCATCAGGCTTATATATCCAATCCACTGACTGGATCACATGACAATTCAAACCCAACATATTCCATATTAAACGAACCATCTTCTCCCCTACTCTGAATTTTCTCTTCCTCTTATAACCCCAGTTTAGTTCATCAACTACTGACCACTAAGTGCCAGAAGCTAAACACTTGAAAACTGAGAATCATTCTGCCTTCTCTCTCCTCCACTGACATGCACTCAAACATACAAAGTCCAAAATATTTTACTTCCAAAGAGGTACCTGAAACCATCCCCTCTTTTTACTTGGCCATTATAACCTTTATTCAAGCCTTTATCACTTGTCACCTGAATACTGTAAAAGTCTTCTAACTAGTCTCCTTGCCTCTAGTTTTGCCCCCTGAAATCCATCCTCCACACTGCTGCCAGGATGTTCTATGAAAAATGTAAAACTGATTATCTTACACTCCTTAAAAGCTTCCTTGAAATTAGAATAAAATCTGACCTCCTCAGATTTTGATTCTGGAAGCCTCAATTTATATCTCTCTCTTCCCTTCTTTACTACACTCTAATCACACGAGCCTTCTTCTCATCCCTCAAACTCTAGTCCTTCCTGCCTCAAATCCTTCTACCCTCTCAAAACAGTTTTCAGATTTTGCTCTCTGAGGGACCCCTCAGTGATCTGAGAGAAGATGGAAGAAAAAAGCTAGAGAATCAATGAGGGCAGTCCCATTTCTCTATGCTGTCTATGTTTTGCTGTCTAGGCTTTCAGATATACCGTCATTTAAAAAAAAAGGCAAGATGAGTCCAATGACCAAAAAAAAATTTGAAAAGGACATAAAAGGCTATGTAATCTAACTTTGTTAGCAAAACATATATATGCTATGACCTTTCACCTCTCCTCCCTTATTTCAAAGTCTTTTTTTCTATCCTCCATCAACACAAATATAATAAGCTGCTTCAAACCTCTATGCTTTTGCTCATCAAGCCCTCTACCTCTTCTCCCTTCTTGGTTGAGCTAATTTACATTTGTTTTAGAAAAGTCTGCATAAACTTCATGCCTTTGAGGGATACTCTATTCCCCAGGATGGGTTACATAACCAAAATCAGTTGTCCTTTGGTACCCTATACACACAAATAATTTACTGTACTGTACTCAAACGTTCATGTTTTTGTCTCTCCAGTGAAACTGAATCTACTAGACGGCAAGAAAGTCTCTCGAACTGCATTCCAATTCCTACTCTACTTGGGGTTTGTAAATCACTTCTAACTTAACAAATATTCAAGTCAGTGCTTTTTATTTGTTCCCTCAAATCTATTTCTTCCTCTGTCTTCTCCATCTCAGAAATTGCCAACATCTACAACTGATCACAAAATCTGTGAGACGTCTTAATTCCTGCCTTTCCAGCAATCCCTATACATCCAATCCTTGAGCAAGTCCTGTTGTTTTTTCTCAAACATATATTCAAAATCTAACAAATTCTGGCCCGTTACATTGCTACCATCATAGTCAAAACTACGTCAAGTCTCACCCAGAATACTACTTTTCACCTAGAATAGTGTAACCACAGCCTTTCTGGTGTCCATGCTTCTATTCTTGATCCCTTACAATTGATTCTCCAAGTGGCATATCATACCACTTTCCTTATTAAAACCCTCAAATAGGATGGAGTACTGAACCAGCCCTCCCACTACAACTACAAAAAAACAGCTGCTGTTGAGTCAATTCTGACTCGTGGCAACCCCATATATGTCAGAGTACAATTGATTAACCTGTACGAAATAAATGAGGCAACTGTTTTCAAGAAGTCAAAAACAGGCAATGTAAAATTCTGATCGTTGAGAGCTAAACTTATGAAGTAAGCCCCAAAATCATCTAGCTCTTTTCCTAGGGACCAACTTCCTGACTGTGGCACGGAAAACTGGAGTTTGAGTGGAGCACCACAGTCCCACTGGGCTAAAGAAGAAGAGATCCATCCTCAGGACTACTGAAGCAAATGGAACCTGCAGGGTGAGACATCAGAGAGTGAAGATAATGCAGAGAGGGAAGGTCCTAGATGTTCCTATGGAGATTCCCCCATGAGTCCCTGGCTGAAAGGGCTGTGCTCTACGCTCCTAGGGTGAGAACATCTTAGGCTTAGCAGACAGAAATTGTTACCAGATGGAGAATGGAACAGAGATCCTAGAGGTCAATCAGTGCTGAATGAAGAGTGAAGAAAGAAGTGGAAAGTGTGAACTCATGAGGCATGAGAGGCATGAGTGAGAATGGGGAAGGGTGAAGTAGGAAGTATAAAATGTCAAGGATGAAGTATAAAGTATGAGGAGATACAATACTGGCTCTAGACAGATTCTGGTAAGTTAAGAATGTATATTGCTAGCCCTAGAGAAACCTCTATGAAAAATAAAATAATAAAAAGAAGCATTGAGGAAATAAAATAGAACACTAAAAAATATTTGCTTAACCTAAAAGAAGGCAGAAAAGAAACAACAGGGGAACAAAAAAACAGAAGGGAAAAATGAAAAACTACTAAGAGATTCAATAACATGGATAAATCTCCCCAGACATTATGTTAAGCAAACGGAGCCAGAAACAATAATACAATCTAATTTCACAGATACAAAATTCTAGGGGGGAAAAGAAAATATTTGGGACAAGGAGGATGGGAGTGGAGATCAATCACAAAAAGATCCATGGGGACTTTCTGGGGAGATAGAAACATTCTACATAAATTATACCTTAATAAACTTAATCAACTTATTGATTTTATTCAAAAAGAAAAGGCCTCAAATGGCTTTCCATTGAAATTACTAGGAAATCCAAACTCCTCATATGGTTTACACTTTTGTGATCCGCATCTTATATACCTCTTCCCTTTTTTTTCTACACTCCAGTAGCACTTACTCTCTTTCTGTTCCTCAAAAAACACCCAAGCCCTCTTTTGCCACAGTGCCTTTACAGCAGCTGTTCTCTATTTTGGACTCTCTTCCCTCAAATCTTTGAATAGCGTCTTGTTGTCATTCAGGACATTTCAGAGAGGCCATGCCTCACCACCCTATTTAATGTATAGTCTTGGCCACAGTCACCTCTAGCCCATTATCCTGTGGTAACTTCTTTGTAATACTTACAATCTGAAAATATTATTTACTTGACTGTTGCTTTATTGTCTGACACCCCTCACTAGAATTAAGACAATAAGAAAAGAGATCCTAAAAAAAAAAAAAAATAGAAAAGAGATCCTTTATTTTTCTGGTTTACTACTCTATCTCCAGAACCTAGAGAACAGTGCCTGACACACAGCACATGCCCAATAAATATTTATCAAATAAATAATGCCTTATTAGTTTCTATATCCCAGGGCTTAGTGTAGTGTCTGGCACACAGCAGGGAACTCAACACGTTTGATGAATGGAAGCGCTGGAAAATAAACCTTGAAACAAAAACTGAGGTCAGAAAATGAAGAGCCTTGAAGAGCAGAGAATAATATACTGAATTGTAGTAGATTTAATCTTATTTTCCTATTCACTTGTTTATCCCTTCATTCTCATTTATTTTCAATTGGTAGTGATTCTAATATTTTTATTTTTCTGCAAGCTCTTTCCTAGCCTCTTTGTCAAGACGTTCATGATGTTCATATAAAATTAGATATAACCTAGGTTCTAAATGTGGCTCTACTTAAAATAGCATAGGACCACTTTAGAAAACAGGTAAAATTTTAAACAGCAACAGAATACTACAAATAAAATACATTAGGGAAATCATGAAAAGAGAAAATCCTGAGCACCTTCTACAGAATTTCACAGAGAAGAATTTAAATTTGTTTGGATTAATTTTAACTTGTTTATTAAAAAGCATGAAGAATTCCAATGGGAAAGTACTAAATTACTCAGGAAAACAAATCACATAGCAAATCAACAGCTTTTACTCTGTGAAACACAGTCATTTTCAATGTTACATCCATATTTAAGTATTTTTTAAAAAAAATAATGCTAAATTTTGTCAAGGAAAAACTAATAAGGGTACAAAAAGATACATAAATGATTCTTACTAAGTTATTGTCATCCTGGAAAGCATAGTGCAAAGTTGTAATCCATTTATTGTCTCCATTCACTAATACATCCCTTTCTTCTCGAAAACATGCTGTCTGAAAAGGAAAAAAAAAAATTTAGATAGAAAACACTTTACGTACAACTATGAAATATATTGTGCAAACAACTGTTTTAAGTGTTTATTATACAATTTATGTCTGGAAAAGGAATACATCCCATATTACATGACTTTTCAGCAGCTCAATCAAGTTTCACAGCACCCTCAGAAACTGGAAAACTAGACCAATACATTTTTTTTTTAATTTTATTATGTTTTTGGTGAAAGTTTACACAGAAAATTAGGTTCCCATTTAACAATTTCTGCATTGTGTCAACATTCTCATTATTTCCATTCTGGTAGAAAAAATATATATTTTTAAATATTTTATATTAAAAATAGAGTGATAGTTGAAACGATATTAGAAAAATACACAAAGTAACTTAACAAAACACAGACCAACCCATAATCCAGAAAAAATAAATGTTAACATTTTGCCATATTTACTTTGGATTCTTTATATTTTAAAGGAAATAAGATTAAAATTTCTGTCTTCCTTCTTCTATCTCATTCTCCTTCCTTCTTCCAGATGTAATAATCTGAAGTTAGTGTATACCCTTCTAATCATATGCTTTGATCATACATGTATGTCTTAGTCATCTAGTGCTGCTACAACAGAAATACCACACGTGGATGGTTTTAATGAAGAGAAGTTTATTTCCTCAGAGTCAAAGTAGGCTAAAGGTCCAAATTCAGGGCGTCAGCTCCAGGAGAAGCCTTTTTCTCTGTTGGCCTTCTCATCAATGTTCCCCTGGACTAGGAGCTTCTCCACGCAGGGACCCCGGTCCAAAGGACGCGCTCTGCTCCTGGCACTGCTTCTTGATGGTTTGAGGTCCCCGTCTCTCTGCTCACTTCTGCCTTTTATATCTCAAGAGACTGCCTCAGGACACAATCCAGTCTTGTAGATCCAATCCTGCCTTACTAACACAACTGCCACCCATCCTCCCTCGTTAACATCATAGAGGCAGGTTTACAACATACAGGAAAATCACACAGTACCAGGAATCATGGCTTAGCCAAATTGATACACACATTTCTGGGGGGACATAATTCAAACCATGACAACGTATGTGTCCATAAAACAATATCGCTTTGTGTTTTGAAAATTTATATGAATGGTATGACTTTATTTATCCTTTTCCAACTTCATTATTTTTTACTCAAAATTATGTTTTCAGGATTCATCCATGTATAATGATTGTTTTCCTTTTAACTGCTATGGTATTCCATTATTTGAATACAACAGGATTTATTTATGCAACATTCTAATAATGGAAATGCAGGTCATTTCCAATTTTGTATTATTACGATGTTGTGTATATATCTATCTGTACAAATGCACAAGAGTTTTTCTAGGATATATACTTAGAAATAGAAATGCTGGACGTAAGCATTTTCAACTTTACCAGAGATAGCCAATTATCACTACTCTGCACCCAGTTTATGAAACAGCCCTTCTCCCGACACCCTCAGATGCACTTGGCATTATTAGACTTTTAAATATTTGCCCATATGATGGGAGTGCAATGATATCTTGTTGTTTTTTCAATCATATTCCTAATTACAGGTACAGATAAATATCTTTACATATGCTTCTGGACATCTGAACTCTCTCTTTGAATTGTTCACTTTCTTAGCCCTTTTTCTCTAATAGATTACCTTCTTCTTACTGATTTTTAAGAGTTTTAATTTATTTTAAGAATATATTTTCACTACTATAATAGCACCTCCTGGACAACCTTAGAAATGTGTGGCTAAAAATAAAAATAATTTTACATAATACACTATCTTTAAGTTTTAATCTAAAAAAAAAAAAAAAAACCTATGCTATAAACTTCAAAAAGAACTGAAAGGTAAAGTGGAAAGTAAAAGTCTCCCTGAGTCATGCCCCAATACTCTCATTGTTATTACCCACAGGTTACCACCATTAACTGTTTGTTGAGTGTCTTCCAAAAATTTTCTGTGTAAACATAAGTATGCACATGTATGCACACACGCACACACATTATATATTCATGTAGTATTCAACCATCCCTATCTTTTTCTTTTTTTAACAAATGAGACCATACCAAAAAAAAAAATTTCTCTAAACCAAACCCGTTGGCAGTGAGTCGATTCTGACTCACAGCAACCCAATAGGACAGAGCAGAACTGTCCCATGGGGTTTCCAAGGAGCGGCTGGTGGATTCAAACTGCCGACCTTTTGGTTAGCAGCCACAACTCTTAATCACTGCACCACCAGCGCTCCAATGAGACCACAGTGGTCAAGTAACAACTTATCTGGACACCTTTCCATATGAGTACATAGAGACCTACCTAATTTTTCTTAATGGCTACATCATATTCCTTACACACTAAAAATATGATCACATAATATTCTATACATAGTAGGTGCTTAATAATTATTATTTCCCAGGCACTTTGCCAAAGAAGATATTCAGGTGGCTAACAGACACATGAAGAAATGCTCACAATCATTAGCCATTAGAGAAATGCAGATCAAAACTATGCTGAGGTATCATCTCACCACAACAAGGCTAGCATTAATCCAAAAAACACAAAATAATAAATGCTGGAGAGGTTGTAGTGAGACTGAAACACTTATACACTGTTGGTGGGAATGTAAAATGGTACAACCACTTTGGAAATCGATTTGGTGCTTCCTTAAAAAGCTAGAAACAGAAGTACCACACGATCCAGCTATCCCGCTTCTTGGAATATATCCTAGAGAAATAAGAGCCGTCACACGAATAGATACATGTACATCCGCGTTCACTGCAGCACTGTTCACAATAGCAAAAAGATGGAAACAACCTAGGTGCCCATCACTGGACAAATGGATGAACAAATTATGGTATATCCACGCAACGGAATACCACACAATGGTAAAGAACAACGACGAAGCCATGAAACATAACATGGAGGAAGCTGGAGGTCATTATGCTGAGTGAATTTAGTCAGTCACAGAAGGACAAATATTGTATAAGACCACTATTATAAGAACTCAAGAAAAGGTTTAAACATAGAAG
>NW_004443975.1:8686857-8738415 GCF_000243295.1 Trichechus manatus latirostris | reverse complement strand
TCAAGCAGATACAAGAGACTAAACGGGCAGCTTCTGTTCGGAGCTGAGATGGGAAGGCAGAGAGGGTTAGGAGCTGGTTGAATGGACAAGGGGAATCAGGGGTGGAAAGAAGGAGTGTGCTGTCACAGTATAGGGAGAGCAGTTAGGGTCACATAACAATGTATGTATAAATTTTTGTATGGGAAAAATAATAATTATTATTATTATTTCCTACAAGATAAATTCAATAGCCATGATATGTAAAGTATCTAATTAGCCCTAACTTTTTTCAACGTATTTCCATAAATTTTATTTGATCAGATAGAGTTTCCAAAGCCATGTATACTAAACAGCATCACCAAAGTATACATTAACAAGAATTAAAACTTAAATCAAATTCAGGGGCAATTTAGATTATCAGATTATTAAATTAATTATAACTGTCAATTAGATTATTGAAATCTACAACATCATGCTTTGGCTCATTTTTAAATGAAAACAGAATCACTTGACATACTACTAAGTCCTGTTTTATAACTTAATTAACTTGAAGTTACGGTTTAGTGCTAACATTTTCAATCCTTCAGAAACAAAATCTACCTGCACGAACCATTCTTACTATGCTGTTTCTATCAAAGTTAGCTATTCATAGCATCAATTTTTCTGCCATATAAACAGTCTAAAATGTTATTATGGAGAACGAACAATGATGTTACTAAAATTGAAATAAAAAACAATAGATGATAATCCCAAAGTCAAGCATCTATGTTCACCTCTATGGCATAGTTAGGAATAGAACAAAAACAAACAAACAAAACTAACATTTAACAAAAGGTTACTATGTGCTAGATGCTATATTAGCCACTTCATATAAATTATCTCATTTAATCCTCACAGCAATCCTATGAGGTGTTGAGAGGACAAATGAAAACACTAAGACTAGGATATATTAAGTAACATATCCAAGTCACATTAAACGGCATAACTAGGTCCAAACCAAGATAACCTGACTCTACAGCCTTCTGTCTTAACGATCACCCTGATCTGTGAAACTCAGAATCTTTAATTCAGAGTCAGTGTCATTAATTCTCAGTATCCACAAAGGATTAGTCCAAGACTGAAACTGAACATTACAACACAATCTTCACCAAATTCAAATACGATGACTTATAATCCTTGTAAAAGAGATCATTTCAATTTCCCAAAGAAAATAATTTATCATTCATAGAGCACCTTTTCTGGATAGCATAATCTTAAAATATTACACAAATATATTTAAGTCATTTTGTGTATTATCTCTCCTTGAATTTTACCATATAAATAAACATAGTTTTAAGAGTCACTCGACCTCATCATCACTGGCACAGAAAACAAGATATTTCATAGGGGTGATTGGAGCTATGTATTGGTAAAATAAATATTCCAGGAATAAAAGGAGAATTAAAAATATACTTACTGGACCACAACTACCACAGCCTATACCAGGCTGAGTCCAGTACAACTAGATGGTGCCCAGCTACCACTACTGACTGCTCTGACAGAGATCACAATAGAGGGTCCCAGACAGAGCTGGAGAAAAATGTAGAACAAAACTCTAACTCACAAAAAAAGACCAGATTTACTGGCCTTACAGAGACTAGAGAAATCTCAAGAGTATGGCCCCCAGACACCCTTTAAGCTCATAATGAAGTCACTCCTGAGGTTCACTCTTCAGGCAAAGATTAGACAGCCCATAAAACAAAATGAGACTAAAGGGGTACGCCAGCCCAGAGGCAAGAACTAGAAGGCAGGAGGGGACAGGAAAGCTGGTAATAGGAAACTCAAGGTCGAGAAGGGAGAGTGCTGACATGTCATGGGGTTGTTAACCAATGTCATAAAAGAATATGTGTACTAGTTTCTTCGGTAAACCTTCATCTAAAGTACAATTATATACATACATATATACACATACATACATACATACACACACACACACACACACACACACACACACACGCACTTATTGGATTTCTGATTTCCAATCTGACATGTGAAGAGCTTGGATGCCATCACTCTCTTCTTACTACAACAAAGAAAAAGCTGAACAAAGTGAAAATCAGTAACTGTTCTTAGATGTACCTGAGAACTGAGGTCATAGGGTAAACTGATGCCCTAAAAACTGAAGGCAAATACAGAGGATCACAGCTTATTGGAGGAGATGGCGAGAAGCAGAAGACTTCAGCTGAAGCCAGTACCAGTAGGAACACTTTAAACTGTAATTTAAAATCACTAGAGGCTCACTGTGGACTAGCTTGAGAGTTAAAAGCTCCAGAAGGTGGAGGCTAGTCTTAAGGTGACCCCCACATTTTCTTGAGTTTTACTTCCAGGAGTCCCATAAGGTTCTCACTGTCAAGATCAGGAAAAATTCCCTTGTATTTCTTGCAGCGAGGGGCAGGGAGGAGGACTAAGTATTTTGAAATGCACCCCGCTTAACAAGGCCTGCTATTTTACCAGAGCCTCATCAACGTGTGTTTTACCAAAGTCTAACCAACCTGGGGAGCCCTGGTGGTACAGTGGTTAAAGGCTACAGCAAGCTATGGCTGCTAACCAAAAGGTCAGCAGTTCAAATCCACCAGCCGCTCCTTGGAAACCCTATGGGGGCAGTTCTACTCCATCCCATAGGGTCGTTATGAGTCGGAATCGACTTCATGGCAACGGGTTTGGTTTCGGGTTAACCAATCTGGGGAAAGGGAAATACCCAACTCCAGCCCCCTCTAATCTTCAATGTGGGGGAAGGGAAATAACAAATTTCAGCTCCTGCTGGCCTTCCAATCTCTCCTAAGGAGCAGGGAAGGTGGAGCTGAGAAGCACTTGTGAAGGTCACAGCCAAGAGCTGACTAAAATAATGGGACATAATCATAAGACTATACAATGCTCCCCCTTCCCTACACCTTACTACCACATTAACAGAGCTCCCATATAATAAAAGGGGAGTATATCTGAAAGAACTGAAATCCTCAGACCTTACTTAAGAAGGAGTATCTAGGGAAACCCAAAGACAACAGCAGAGACAAAAGAAAGGACACTAAAGAAAATTTTAGCTTCGAACACCACAGCTATAACAAATAGTAAATACAGCTAACTCCTAGCCAGATAAATATAAAACCTCACACTAAAGATCCATCTACTTCAGATCCTTTTGCCTGATACACTGTCTGGTTTTCAACAAAAAATTACAAGGCACATTAAAAGTTTAAAAAAAAAAAAAAAAAAAAAAAAAAACACTGCCTGAAGAGACAAAGCAAGCATCAAGGCCAGAGATTTTGGAATTTTAAGAGATTGGAAATTCAAATAATTAACATGCTAAGGACTCTAATGGAAAAAGTGGGCAAGATGTAAGAACAGTTGGGTAATGTAAGCAGAGAGACAGAAACTCTAAGAAAGAATCAAAAGGAAATACTATAAACCAAAAACACTGTAACAGAAATGAATAATGTCTCTGAATGACTTATAAGTATCTGAAAATGGTCAAGGAAAGAATCAGTGAGCTTGAAGATATGCCAGGAGAGATGTCCCAAACTTAAAAGCAAAAAGAAAAATAATAAAAAAAGCAATAGAATATCCAAGAACTACGAGACAATTACAAAAGGTGTAACATACTTGTAATGAGAATACCAAAACGAGACGATAAAGGAACAAAAAGAATATCTGAAGTAGTAATGGCTCAGAATTTTCCAAAACTAATGACAGACACCAAACCACACATCTTGGAAGAAAAAGAACACCAAGCAGAATCAATATTAAAAAAAAAAAAAAAAAACTATACCTAGGTATATCAGATTCAAACCGCAGAAAACCAAAGACAAAGAAAAAAAAATCTAGAAAGAAGCCAGATGAAAAATCACCTTACCTATAAAGGACCAAGGATAAGAATTACATCAGACTTTTCTTCAGAACTCATGCAAGCAAGATGAGAGTGGAATGAAATATCTAAGTGTTAAAAGAAAAAAACCCACCAACCTAAAATTCTATATCCAGCAAAATTATCCTTTGAAAGTAAAGGAGAAATACTGACTTTCTCAGACAAAAACTGAGGGAATTTGTCACCACTAGACTTGTCTTGTGAGAAATGTTAAAAGAAATTCTTAAAAGACAAGGAAAATGGTATAGGTCAGAAACTCTGATCTACATAAAGAAAGCAAGAGCATTAGAGAAGGAATAAATATAAAATAATTTTTTTTTAATTCTTAAGTGACATAATAGATAACAGTTTGTTCAAATTAATAATGGCAAAAGTGTGTCAGGTGATTATAGCTTATGGATAGCAGAAATAAATGACAGTAATATAATAAGGGATAGGAAGTAGAAATTGGCAATACCCTGTTGTAAGGTATCTGTACTACACATGAAGCAGTATAGTATTATTTCATAGTGGATTTACATGAGTTATAAATGTACACTGCAAACTCTAGAGCAACCACTTAAAAATTTTTATAAGAATAATTAATATGCTGAGAGGAGAAAAACAGAAACATATGAAATGCCCAAATTAAAACCAGAGAATTCAAAAAAAAGAGAAAGAGTGGAAGGCAAAGAAAAGAAAATAGTTACAACTACGGGCAATATTAATCCAACTGTACCAATAATCACTGTAATGTGGACGATCTTAATAAACCAATTAAAACAGAGACTATCAGAGTGACAAAAAACAAGACAAAACTACGTCTTGTCTCCAAGAAATCCAGTTTAAATATAAAGACAAAAATAAATTAAAAGTAAAAGGATGGAGAAAGATACCATGGTAACACTAACAAAAAGAAAGCTAGAGTAACTATATTAATTTCTACAGAACATACTTCATAGCATAGAAAATTATCAAGAAATGAAGAGGGCATTACAAAATGATAAAGGGTTCAATTCTCCAAGAAGGCATAACAATCCTGAATTTGTATGTGCCTAACAACAAAGCATCAAAATAATGTGAGGCAAAAACTATATGTGCCTAACAACAAAGCATCAAAGTAACATGAGGCAAGGAGAAACAGATAAATCCACTATTATAGCTGGAGACTTCAAAACCACTCTATCAGTATTCGATAAATCCAACAGATGTAAAATCAGTAAGGATATAGCTGAACTGAACAACACCATCAAACAACTAGACCTGACTGACATTAACAGATTACTTAATGAAAACAGCAGAACAAACACTCTTCTCAAGATCACTGAACATTCCCCAAGACAGACCATATAATGAGCCATAAAACACACCCTAACAATTTTAGAAAAACAGAAATCATACAAAGCATGCTCTCAGACCATAATGGAATTAAACTAGAAATCAATAATAGAAAGGCAGCTGGAAAATCCCAAAATATTTGGAGAGTAAACAACATATTTCTAAATAACACACAAGTCACATAAGAAGTCTCAAAAGAAATTAAAAAATACTTCGAACTAAATGAAAATACAATCTAGCAAAATTTGTGGGGTGCAGTGAAAGCAGTGCAGAGAGAGAAATATATACTATTAAATGCATATATTAGAAAAGAAGAAAGATTTAAAATTCAATAGTCCATGCACCTACCTTAGGAAACTAGAAAAAGAAGAGCAAATTAAGTTCAAAAGAAGCAGAAGAAATAAAATTCTGAGCAGAAACTAATGAAAATGAAAACAGATAAACAACAGAGAAGATCAACAAAACTAAAAGCTTGTTCTTAAAAAGATCAGTAAAATTTATAAACCTCTAGCCAGGCTAACAAAGAAAAAAAAGAGAGAAGACACAAACTACTAATATCAAAAATTAAAGAGGGGTCATAATTACTGATCCCATGGGCATTAAAAGAACAACAAAGAAATAGTATGAACAACTCTATGCCCACAAATGTGATAACTTAGATGAAATTGATCAATTCACTGACAGACACATCTACTAAAACTGACAAACGGAGATATCAGTAATATGAATAGGCTTATAATATCAAGAGATTGAAACAATTACTAATAACTTTCCAAAACAGAAAGCACCATGCCCAGATAGTTTCACTGGTGAATTCAACAAATAGTTAAAGAAAAAATGATACTAATTCTCTACAATTGCTTCCAGAAAATCGAGCAGCAGACATACTTCCTAACTCATTCTATACGGCCATCAATAGTTTAATACCAAAATCAAAGATATTACAAGAAAGGAAAACTACAGACCAACAGCTCTTATAAACACATAAGCAAAAACCTTATTGTCAGCAAACTGAATCTATCGGGACCAAGTCAATCAATGTAATCTATCACATCAACAGGCTAAAGAGGAAAAACCATATGATCATATCAACAGATGCAGAAAAAGCTTCTGACAAAATACAACACCCATTCAGGACAAAAACTCTCAGCATTCTAGGAATAGAGGAGAACATCCTCAACTCAATAAAGAACATTTACTAAAAACCTACAGGTAACATCATACTTTATATTGAGAAACTAGATGCTTTCTCTTTTTATACTCTAATCCAACACCATACTGGTAGTACTAGCTAATGCAATAAGACAAGAAAAGGAAATAAAAGATATAAAGACTGGGAAAGAAGAAATAAAACTGCTTTAGTTTACAGATCAGATGATTGTTCATGTAGAATATCCCAAAGAATCAATCAAAAAACTCCTGGAGCTAATAAGCAATTATAGAAAGCTTGCAGGATACAAGGTGAATGTACAATAGTTGACTGCTTGGCTATATACGAGTAGTGAACAACTGGAACTTGAAATTAAAAATACAATACCATTCACATTAGCAGTAAAAACAAATGAAATATATAAAAATCCAACAAAATAAACACAAGACCTATACAGGAAAATTACAAAACTATGATGAAAGAAATCAAAGAAGATCTAAATAAATGAAGAGATACTTCTATGTTCATGGACAGGAAGACTTAATATTATTAAGATGTCAATTCTTACCAACTTGATCTACAGATTCAAAATAATCCCAACCAAAATCCCAATAAATACTTTTGTGGATATTGACAAACTGAATTTAACATTTACATGGAAAGGCAAAGGACTCAAAATAGCCAATTCAATACTGAAGAAGAACAGAGTTGGTGGACTTACACCACCCAACTTCAAGACTAATTATAAAGCTACAATGATCAAGATAGTGTGGTACTGGTGAAGGATTAAATAGATCAGTGGAATAGAATAGAGAGCTCAGAAATAGACTCCCCCAGATTTAGTCAACTGATCTTTGACAAAGAAGCAAACACAATCCAATAGAGAAAGAATTTTCAACAAATGGTGCTAGAACAACTGACACCCAAATGAAAAAAAAAAAAAAAATCAGACACTGACTTTACGCCTTTCACAAAGATTAATTCAAAATGGATCACAGACCTAAATGTAAAAGCACAACTATAAAATTTCTAGAAAATAACACAGGAGAAACTCTAGGTGTCCTGGATTTAACAACAGTTTTTTTGATACAACACAAAAGCATGAGAGAAAAAATTGGTAAGTGGAAATTCATTAAAATTAAAAACTTCTGCTCTGCAAAAGACACTGTTAAAATGAAAAGACAAGCCATATGCTGGGAGAAAATATTTGCAAAACCCATATCTTATAAAGGACTTATAACCAAAATATACAATGAGCTCTTAACGCTCAACAGTAAGAAAGCAAACAACCCAGTTACAAAATGGGCAAAAGATCTGAACAGACACCTCACCAAAGAAACAGATGGCAAATAAGCATATGAAAAGATGCTCATCATCTTATGTCATTAGGGAATTGCAAATTAGAACAACAATGAGATACTGGGAAAAAAAAAAAAAAACTTGTTGCCATCAAGTTGATTCCAACCCATAGCAACCCTATAGGACAGAGTAGAACTGCTCCATAGAGTTTCCAAGGAGCGCCTCGCGGATTCGAACTGCCAACTTTTGGTTAGCAGCTATATCTCTTAACCAGTGCACCACCAGGGCTCCATACATCATCATACATCTATTAAACAAAACAAAACAAAACAAAAAAAACCATTCCCTTAGAGTAGATTCCGACTCATAGCGACCCTATAGGACAAAGGAGAACTGCCCCATAGGGCTTCCAAGGAGTGCCTGGTGGATTCGAACTGTTGACCTTTTGGTTAGCAGCCAAACTCTTAACCACTACGCCACCAGGGTTTCCACACATCTATTAGGATGACTAAAATCCAAATCACTGACAACACTAAATCCTGGTGAGGATATGGAACAACTGCAACAGAACACTCATTCATTACTGGTAAGAATGCAAAATGGTACAGGCACTTTGGAAGACAGTCTGGTGGTTTTTTACAAAGTTAAACATAGGCTTACCATACAATCCAGCAATAATACTCCTAGGTATTTATCCATATGAATTGAAAACTTATGTCCACACAAAAACCTGCACATGAATGTTTAAAGTAGTTTTAGTCATAATGGCCAAAAACTGAAGCAACCAAAATGTTCTTCAATAGGTCAATGTATAAGCAAACTATGGTACACCCATACAATGGAATATATTCTCTGATAAAAAGAAATAAACTATCAAACTATAAAAAGACATGGAAAAAACTTAAATGCATATTGCTGGGTCAAAGAGCCAGCTACATACGGTATGATTTCAACCATATGACATTCTGGAAAAGACAAAATTATACAGTGAAAAGATATGTAGTTTTCTGGAACTTGAGGTGGGGAGTCGGGGGAGAGGGATGAATAGGTGAGACACGGGGTATTTTTAGGGCAGTGAAACTATTCTGTATAATACTATAATGGTGGATATATGACATTATGTATTTGTCTAAACCCACAGAATTGTACAACACAAACAGTAAACCCTAATATAAACTATGGATTTTAGTTAATAACAACGTATCAGTATTGGTTCACTGATTGTAACAAATGTACCACACTACTGCAAGATGTTAATAATAGGTGAAAGGGGAGGTGGCAGTGGGAACAAATTAATGGAAACTCCCGTACTTTCTGCTCAGTTTTTCCGTAAACCTAAAACTGCCCTAAAAAAATAAAGTCTATTAATTTAAATAGGAACCCTGGTGGTGCAGTGGTTAAGCGCTTAGCTGCTGTTATGGATTGAATTGTGTCCCCCAGAAATGTATGTCAACTTGGCTAGGCCATGATTCCCAGTATTGTGTGACTGTCCACCATTTTATCATCTGATGTGATTTTCCTATGTGCTGTAAATCCTACCTGTATGATGTTAATGAGGCAGGATTAGATGCAGTTATGTTAATGAGGCAGACTCAATCTACACGATTAGATTGTATCTTGAAGCAATCTATTTTGAGATATAAAAGAAGCAAGCAGAAAGACAGGAACCTCATATCACCAAGAAACAAGAGCCAGGAGAATAGCGAGTCCTTTGGACCCAGGGTGTCTGCACTGAGAAGCTCCTAGACCAGGGGAAGACTGATGACAAGGACCTTCTCCCAGAGCTGACAGAGAAAGCCTTCCCCTGGAGCTGGTGCCCTAAATTCGGACTTCTAGCCTCCTAAACTGTGAGAGAATAAATATCTGTTTGTTAAAGACATCCACTTGTGGTATTTCTGTTACAGCAGCCTAGGTAAATAAGACTTCTGGCTAAGCGAAAGGTCGGCAGTTCAAACGCACCAGCTGCTCTGCAGAAGAAAAATGTGTCAATCTGCTCCCATAAAAATTACAGCCTTGGGAAAGTATTGGCCCAAGAGACAGAATGGGCCACATAAACCAGAGACTTCATCAGCCTGAGACCAGAAGAACTAGATGGTGCCCGGCTACCACCAATGAACGTCCTGACAGGGAACACAACAGAGGGTCCCTGATGGAGCAGTAGAACGACGGGATGCAGAACTCAAATACTAGTAAGAAGACCAGACTTAATGGTCTGACTAAGACTGGAGGTGCCCCAGAAAGCATGGCCCCTGGTCTCTCCATCACCCCAGAACTAAAACAATTTCCGAGGCCAACTCTTCAGACAGGGATTGGACTGGACCGTGGGACATAAAGTGATACTCATGAAGAATGTGCCTCTTAGACAAGTACTTATAAGAGACCAAAGGGACGGTTTCTGTCCAGAGGTGAGAGGGGAAGGCAGAGATAGTTAGCAGCTGGTTGAATGTTCATGGGGAATCGGGGGCGGAGGGAAGGAGTGTGCTGTTGCAGAATGGGGTGAGCAGTTGGGATCTCATAACAATGTATGTTAAAAAAAAAAATTCTGTATGGGATACTAACTTGAAATGTAAACTTCATTTAATTACATCAATAACAAAAATAAAAAATAAAAGAAGATTACAGCCTTGGAAACCCTATGGGGCAGTTCTACTCTGTCCTATAGGGTCACTAAGAGTCAGAATCAACAACAGTGTGAATTTAAATGTACATACAAACACACAGTGAGAGATTTTAGGTGAGGTTATTCTAACTGATATTGAAAGATCGAAAGGTATTCTACAATTTCATGATTATAAAATCCTCAAAGTAGAATAAATTTTAAAACAAGCATATGGCATATCCATATTAAAAAATCAAAAAACGAAATCTGTTGCCTTAGATAAATTTCTTAACCTTGCTGTGCCTAAGTTTTCCATTCTGTAAGTGGGAATGATTGTGTCTACCTCACAGGACTATTGTGAGAATTAAATGAGTACATTCAGGTAACCCTGGAAGCTGGTGAACAGTAAGTGATAGCTATTATTATAGCTCATGATTCTGATTCCATTCCCTAAGAATCAAGTCATAGTATCTTTTAGAATCAGACAGCTGGCTCTAATTTAACAATTCTCTATACTAAAGATTTCTCAGCAATGGCACTATTAACATTTTGGGTCAAATAATTCTTTGTTGTAGAGGGCTGTCCTGTGCATTGCAGGATGTTTAGCAGCATCCCTGATCACTGGCCTCTACCCACCACCCACCCGTCACAGTTGAGACAGCCAAAAATGTCTGCAGGCATTGCCAAATGTCCAGGTGAGGGAGAGAACAAACCCCCGCCCCCCAGATGAGAACAACTGTATTGCATATCAATCAACAAAATTATTTCAGCTCTGAATACCAGTACTGACAATAGTGTGATCACTTCCTTTGTTGTATTCTAAATGGTTTTTAATACCAAAAAACCCAACCCACTGTCTTCGAATAGATTCCAAGTAGCCCCCCACCAACCACATTTCATTACAAATTAGATAGACTCAAATCATTTCTTCAGTCCCAGGTTTTACCAAATGGTAACCTTATCTGTTTAGTTTTTTTTTTTATTTATTAAGGATTTACAAAAGTATATATTGATTACAAGCCTTTAGCTCCTCATTTATTAAGGACTTCTAATGCAAAATACTGGCAATATAGGTCTTTTCATTATAACACAATACATGTGTTTCTGAAAAATGTCACATACTGTAAAATCATACATTAAAAATTACAGGACATATGAGAAAAGAATGTTGGACAGACCCATTCAAGAACTATGCAGCCTCGTAACAGAACATTAACAAAACACAGCAATACCATAATCATAATAAAAATACTAATGCTGTTAAAAAGACATGTTAAATTCCTAATAAATACCATAGCATTTTTACCTTAAATGAAAGGTGAAAATATATTAAAATGTAAGAAAAGGATGAGGCTATCAATTATAAAGACAAAATGTACAGACTGAAAAGAACCAAGCAATAAGCACTTCCATACAGAGAGCAACAGACACTTTCAACAACAGCCAAGAAGATGAGATGACTAAGAATGCTTTTCAGAATTCTAGTTCTCTGATGATTGCTGAGCTCAGCTGTGAGAGTATACTTTGTGTCCTGCTGCTGCTGCTGCTTGATAGCAAAAAACATTAACGTGCTGGGAAAACTTGTACATGAACCAGTTTGACATCCTTGTTCAACTGACATATTTCTTCTCTGTACCACTCAATAGGCGTTAACCAGGGTTATAGAAATACATGCCCTAGCAAAACTGACTCTTTGGGCAGTGAAGCTCGGTCAAGTCCAATACAGAAGCAGGTAATCAAGAATTTAAGTTAAAATATTTCTATAAATACTTTGTCTTTTAAAAGTACTTTTTTTTTTTTTAGTAACTTTTTGAGTTTAGTGCTGGCCCAATAAAAATATGGACAGATTTTATTTTTTTAATTAGACAAAGTGATTCAAAAGCTTATATGGAAAAGGAAACAAGTAAGAATAGCCAGGATAATACAAATAGGAAGACTGCCCCCACTGATCCCCATTGCAGTCGACTCAATTCTGACTCACGGTTTTTAATTTGTGTTTTAGGTGAAAGATTACAGTACAAATTAGTTTCTCATTCAAAAAATTAGACACAAATTGTTTTGTGACATTGACTGCAATCCCCACAATGTGTCAGCACACTCCCACTTTCACTTTCCACCTTGGGTTTTCCACGTCCACTCAGTGTTTGATCTCGTTCTTTATCCGTTCACTTGATGATTAGGGTTCCAGGACTGATGTTTGTATCTGTTTTACTTAGTTTTTCCGGTCTTTGCTGCAGAGGGGTGGCATGATGTGTCTGTCTACAGCACCGTGTTGGTTCCATCTCCTTAAAAGTACTTTGAGTTTAATATATTTCCTCTGAAATCCTGAGCTTGGTCATTAGCACTAATGATAAAAATAAGTAGATTCCAGATTGTCTAAGGGAAGAAAGGTTGTGAAAGAACTCACCTCTGTCAAAGTCTAGTAGAGGCCTTTCTCCTGGCTTTAACCTACTATGGCAGCTATCTGAAATTCTGTAGACACTAGAGCTCTCCAGCTAGGATCTAACAGATAGCCATTATTTCATTTGATTGATGACTCCAAACTAAATAAAATTACAAAGACTTTTTGTCAGAGAAATAATAACTGTGTTTAAGGGGATTCTAATCTATGCTAAATCCCTGGGTGGCACAAATGGTTAAGCATTCAACTACTAATCGAAAGACTGACAGTTCGAACTCACCCAGAGGTGCCTTGGAAGAAAGCCCTCATGATCTTCTCCTGAAAGGTCATATCCTTAAAAACCCTATGGAGTGCAGTTCTACTCTGCAAATATGAAGTCACAATGAGTCAGAACTGACTCCAAAGCAACTGATTTGTTTGGGTTTTTTTGGTTTTTTAATTTAGCTAAACTGCTTAGTAAAATACAAATAATTTTTTAATTAAAAGTAAAAAACAAGTAAACTATTTATTAGATACAATTTCAAAGAAATACAAGATTAGAGAGAATAGTATAACAACCTATACCCCCACAGTGTACCTATCACTCAACTTCAACAATTATCTGACTGGCCAATTTGTTTCATCTACACACTCACTCACTCACCATTAGTCCAATCCCCACGCATATATACTAGATTTTCTTTTAAATCGAATCCCAGACATCATAAGATTTTATCTGTAATATTTAGCTATTAAACTATTTCAATTAATGCCTCAGATACTGAGTCTAGATGTGTTACATTGTCCTCAGTGGGTTGTCATAACTTGGGGGTAGGGGGGTGAGAGATGCTACTGACATCTAGTGGATAAAGGCCAGGGATGCTGCTAAACATCCTACAACGCACAGGACAACCCCCACAACACAGAATTATCTGACCCCAATCGTCAATAGTGCCACTGTTGAGAAACCCTGTTCTAAATCAATATTAACCAAACTATAATGTGTGTATGCCCTAGGGTTCTTAAACGTGTTCTGGGGATTCAACATGGTTAAAGGCTGTAGCAATGTGTATTTCAATTACTTTTTTTTTTTAGTTAACAAGATTTTTAAAATTTCCCCCTTTAAAAACAGAACATTTGAGTTTCTAAGAATGTAATAACATGTATGAGATTACTGAAGGCTATATAGCTTCTTCAGATTCAGTCACTTTATCATTCAACCAAACATTCTGCTTGCCACAGTGAGAGTGAGTTTTAACTGTTATGCAGTTTTACATTATTATATTCAGTGATAAGAAGCCCTAGTGGTGCAGTGGTTAAGTGCTCAAGTGCTAACCAAAACATCAGCAGAAGAAAGATGTGGCAGTCTCCTTCCATAAAGATTACAGCCTTGGAAAACTTATGGAGCAGTTCTAATCTGTACTATATAGTCACTATGAGTTGGGATTGACTCAGTGACAACGGGTTTGGCTTGGGTTTTATATTCAGTCATATACTATTTAATTTTTATCTTTAATGGACTACTTGTTAAACACAGAGCAACAGGAATACCATGTTGAAACAGAAGTTAATAGGAAACATAAAAATGGTAATAATTCTGCAAAGCTGTTGTATGATTTTCTTTACTCATCCATTAGGTATCAGACCAACACACTTGAAAATCATGTATTAAATACAGAAAATCTAATGATAATTATATCTACTATGGCTTCTCATTTATAAGGAACAAGGACTTCTTTCACCCACAAAGTACTATCAGAGAAGAAGTTATTTCAAATAACAACTGAGTCCTCTCTAATCTAATATTTGAGAGGGAAAAAAAGCCAACAATTTTCATTTTTAAAAAACAGATTAACAGAATTTTAAATTGAAAATGCAAGAATTCCAAATATTTGGTTTCAAAAACCATGGCATCAATTTACTTTTAAATCTATATTTTAGTATTTGATGGCTGAACCAAACATGAGATATGTTATTTTTTATTTGTCAGTAACAATGCTTTTTAATAAAAACATAATTAAAGAAAGAAATAATTTGATAACATCCAAAATTGGCAAACGTGTAAGAAAACAGACACATTTATATACTATGAGTGCAAATGTATGTTGGTGCAACTTTTTCAGAAGACAATTTGACAATAACTATCAAAATTTAAGTGTACACTCCCCTCCCAACCCAGGAGTTCCAGTACCAAGGAACTTAATTTGGGGAGCGTGGAAAAGGAGATAACATTCTAGAATGGGCACAACATGACACTCTCTTGTGGTAAAAATCAGACTGTCCAGATAGAAAAATGTATATTTACACTCTATGAAGAGTCTCATTTTAAAAACTAGAATGATGTCCAGTTCACTTAACAAGCATATTTCCGTATCCTTGCCTACAGTTTATATTAACAAACTTTATACAAAGAATATTACTAAACAAGAAATTTTGTACAATATATTTAAAGTTCTCGATTTTCCTTTATTTGTACATTATGCATAATAACCATATTGGAATAGCTTTACAATGTTAGTGTTGTTTTTTTTAAATAAATTGAGTTGTTAATCATAATTGTAGCCTGGAAGTTGTGAGCTGGAGATGTACATTTTTGGACTAAAACCAGTTGCCATAAGCTCAATTCTGACTCGTGACAACCCCATGTGTGTCAGAGTAGAACTGTCCTCCATAGGGTTTACAATGGCAGATTTTTGGGACGTAGATTCCCCAGGTCTTTCTTCCAAGGTGCCTCTGAATGGACTCAAACCTCCAACCTTTTGGTTAGCAGATGAGCATGATAACTATTTGCACCACTCAGCGACTCCAAGGATAAGTAAGAAACCCTTAATAATTATTTCATTTGGATATAAAAACTGGGTATCTGGGGAAGAAAAGGGTCTTAGTCATCTACTGCTGCTATAACAGAAATACCACAAGTGGATGGCTTTAACAAAGAGATATTTATTTTCTCACAGTCTAGTAGGCTACAAGTCCAAATTCAGGGTGTCAGCTCCAGGGGAAGGCTTTCTCTCTCTGTTGGCTCTGGAGGAAGGTCTTAGTCATCATCAATCTTCCCTCGGACTAGGAGCTTCTCTGCCCAGGAACCTCAGATCCAAAAGATGCGCTCTGCTCCTGGTGCTTCTTTCTTGGTGGTAAAAGGTCCCCAACTCTCTGCTTGCTTCCCTTTCATCTTTTGTAAGATAAAAGGTGGTGCAGGCCACACCCTAGGGAAATTCCCTTTACACTGGATCAGGGATGTGACCTTAGTAAGGGTGTTACAATCCCACCCTAATCCTCTTTAACATAAAATTACAATCACAAAATGGAGGACAACTACATAATACTGGGCATCATGGCCTAACCAAGTTGCCACATATTTTTGGGGGGACATAATTCAATCTATGACAAAAAGTGAGCTGTTTTTATTCTTCATTTTTTACTTTCTGTAGTGTTTGCATTGTAGTGCCTGTGGGTGGCAAGTCAGGAAGCAGAGGCAGTTCAAATCTAATGGTCTAGATTCACTACTACTATACTCAAACCAAACTAAACGCATTGCCATCAAATCGATTCCGACGCACAGGGACCTCATGACTACTACAACATTACTACTAAAAATAATAAAAGCAACAAAAATAATAAAACAGGGAGAACAACAATAATGAAAATAATAATAAAACAAGAGGCAAAAATCAGTACCAGTGCATGTAAACTAGAATATATCGTTCCTCTACTTAGGAGGTAGAAACTATATCTTCATCTTATAAATAGGAAAACTGACCCTTAGAGAGGTTTAACTCTCAAGATGGAGAGTGTTCCTATAAACTATACATATTGCCTCTTCCAATAAAATGAGTAAGGACATCTCCTATATCAGTGAAATCAACAAGAGTTGAAAATATATGAAGAGAGAGGTAAAATTCACAAAATAAATTAGGAGAAGTTAATTTAAGGGATTGCTGATGTGCCACCAAAGTTTATAAACAATGAATTTGTATAGATATCAATCTCTCAACTGACCAGGTGGAAAAAGAAAGATTTCCTAGAATTTTCAAATAATTCATATCCCACTAATTATACATTTGCCATATATCGTGAAATAGAAATATGGCAAATAAGTTAAAGGTAACTGTAAAATTATTTTGAAACATCAACAATACACACAAAAAATAACATTTTTTGCTGCTCATGTGTAATGTATTAAGTATGATTTTTGTACTTTCAGTTTCCCAAAGTTGAACAGGTTATGGTCAGAATTTTTTTTTAATATTTTATGAAAAAAAAAAAGATTTGATAATTCAAGCCTAGGAATACAATTCCATTCTATTTTTAAAAGAAATTCCTCTTTAAAGGTTTCATGCAGAATTCTGCTTAAGAAATGAAAGTTTCTAATAGTCTGAAATACATTGCAAATACTGAACCAGCCCTGCATCTCTGAAATAAATCCCACTTGGTCATGTACCCCACTGCTGTCGAGTTCCATTCTGACTCATAGCGACCCTATAGGACAGAGCAGAACTGCCCCATAGGGTTTCCAAAGCTGTAATCTTTATGCAAGCAGACTGTCATATCTTTCTCCTGTGGAGCTGCTGGTGGGTTCAAACCACTGGCCTTTTGGTTAGAAGTCGAGTGCTTAACCACTGTGCCACCAGGGCTCCTTCACTTGGTCATAGTGTGAAATATTTTTATAATAAACCTGAATTCTACTTGCTACTATTTTGTTAAGGATTTGTGCATCTGTATTCAGGAGGGCTACTGGTCTTTTATTTGTATGGTGCTTGTTTGATTTTAGCATCAGGATAATTCTGACCTCATAAAATCAGTGCTGCTCCTTGGGTCCCAAGGTCCCTAGCTGGTTCTACCTTCTTCTACCTTGCAGAGTCTTCCTATGTTTGTTCTATATATAATGTTCAGGATTTTTAGCTGTACTTAGTGGAAGAAATAGGGAGAAGTGCATCTATACCATCTTGTCCCAGAACCCGAATATACTATACTCTTTAATTCAACAAAATACTATTTAATTTTAAATCCTTCCTTGTTTTATCTTCAATTCTGTCACTTCTTCCTGTCAGTAATGAAACCTAACCTGGTTACTTTTCCTTTTCACAATTCTTCCCCAACATAATCAACTTCACAGAAAATAAGTACAAACTATAACTCAATTTTTTAAAAGTTCTAACTCTGGATCACTAAACTGACTGCAATATTATTTTTTTGAAATAGTAAGAACATAATTATTTACTATTTCTTAATAATAGGACTTGTTGCTCCGGCTGCTGAGAATGTTCTCAGCCCCTTCAAGGTTTGCCTCACTGCAGAAAGCCTCTTCATCCAGAGGCAACCGCATCCAGTGACTGATTGGGGCAGGTGATTGGGGTAGATCTAACCATTCTGGCTAAATTCAGGACAACTGTGAAGGATATTTCTGCTCCAGAGCTCCCTGTGGGACCAACTGAGGCTGCTGGGACAGCTTTTCTTTCCTTCACTCCCTTCCACATGTATTAATCTCAGAAGAACTCCCTAGTAAATATCCTGTGCACTAAAGTCAATCTCAGAGTTTATTACCTGGAATAAACAACCAGTGATAGTAAGGCAATTTAGTCTTAGGGAAATTCAAACGTAAAGATTCATGTTATTTATTGATTATATTGGGCAGCAGCACATATGTCAGAGGGTGACATAAAAGTTTCCAGATACTTTTTAAAACAGGATATTATTACATAGTAATTACCTCTGGTAGGTAGAAAGAGGCTAGACTCGGTAGGGCAGCGGTCAAAGAGTGCTTTAGCTTTATCTGTAATGTGCTATTATTTGTTTTACATAGAATGTATTCGCATTTCACTTTTTTCTGTACTTTGTTTTGTTTAGTAGATGCATAGAAAAAAAGACCAAAAGCAAAACTTACCAAAAGGTTACTGATTAATTCTGGATGATGGAGTACAAGTGATTATTAGTGTCTTCGTTGTGTTTTGTTATATTTTTCAAATTTCCCAAAAGAAAAATAATGGAGTACATATTTACTTTCACTACTACCGTATCTACCATCAAAGGAATGCTTTTGTTTTTCCTTATATGTTTGTTAGTCTTCAGGTTGCTCTAAGTACTGCTAAAGAAAGATTTCTAAGGGCTAATTTCTCATTACCCTCTTTTGGATCTTACCAACCCCCAGAGTGGTTACTCAGCCTACTCACCAGTAAGGCCCTTCTACTTGTTAATATACTGAAATACTTCCAGACCAGTAAGGTCTGCTTCCCAGAGACTCCTGAGGGCCCTGCCTTGTCCAGCCCCTCACTATGACAGGCACAGCAAGGGCCTCCAGAGCCCCACTTGAAGTCTACCTGTAACACCAGTTCTAGTCATATCATACCAGCTGTTAGATATTTTCAACATCACTCCAGTCAACTTATTCCACAAATCTAGCACCAACATAAAAATGTTAACATTCTTACATTACCAGATGTTACAACTTTTTAATAATATAAAACAAAACATAAAGTAACTGTAAATCAGCAATAAGCAGAATTCTTAAAGAGCATATTCAAAACTCCTGCTGAATTTTGCTTGAAGCAGAATACAGTTAAATATAGAATAATATGAATAAGCTATATCCCAAATCGGAAAGCATCCATTACAAAATTTATTCCTATAAAAGAAACTGGTTATCACACATCCTTTTAATGTAGTTGTATAAGCCCCACATTACCAGGGTTCCTGTTTAGTTTTCAGTCAAAATTAAATTAGCATCACAAATTATAAATAGTTGAATCTGTCTCTTATTCCTTAAAAACATGCCCTCATAGATAGTTTACTAAATGATAGATAAGGATCTACTGACTATATAATTTTATAGTTCACTAAAAATATTTGTAAAATGTTGTTTAAATATTCAAATACATACGATTCTTACCTCAGCTCTTTTCAGCATTTCCCATTTATTCAATATTTTCATGGCAAATACTTTATCTGCATTTTTTAGTTTTACTACAGCAACCTAGAAAAGATAAAGAAAAGTACAACTTTCAAAATATGGCAAAATACCTTTTTCAGTCATCCATTTTCCTTTTTCCTCTGTAAAAAAATAAATACCAATTATCAATTATTGCAATGCAGTTCAAATTTTAAGATCCTAAATTAAATACTGTAGTCAGGTGAAAAAGTCACATTAGTGAACATGTGCCAAACAGATTACTTTATCTTTGAATTCTATACAGTATCAGTTGATGATTATATAGCAAATCCTCTTTCCATGTTTTCTGTCCTGAAATTTATACTCAACATCTACTATCACTAAGAAACTGACCAAAATGTATGTACAACATGAAAACACTAGAACTTGTTAGATAATACATGGCAAATTTCAACATGATGCTATAAGGAATGCCAATTGCCAACACAAACATGTTCCATGGGGACGAAACCATACGAAATAAACTGAAAATCATCTTTTTCACACCACATACTCTTACACATGATACCACACACACACACACTCCTAAAGAGCAATTAAGACTAATAGTTCTTAATTGTGGACTTTACAGATCCCTTTCCAACCAAAAAAGGAATATTTCTCTGTTTTGTATTTTAGTTACAGATTTTTAAAAAAACTGTCAAATACAAATAAATGAGTCCCCATTCTCACCCTCAACAAACTGATTACATTTCTGTTTCTATTTCCCTGCTTCAAGTTGACTAGATAATCTCTAAGGGCCATTCCAGTCCATTGGGGATGCTATAAGGCTGAGACTGAGCAACAGAAGAGGAAGACAAAGGTTCAGTAAGGATATTTCCAATTACTGGGGGATAAGGAAGAGGGAGACGAATAATACTTTCATATGCAGAAGGAGAGAAGAAAGTATATACAACAGATCTTTAAACAGTTCAAAGGGATATTTCCAAGGACAGAGAACGGGTTTAAACTCAAGTGTCAAAATTTAAAACACATAAACACAAAGAAATCTTAATAGCAAATGTGCATATCAACGGCATTTAATAAATTTATATTTGGAACAGACTGCAATAAAATACATGACCATATAATTAAAATCTATTTAAAATGCAGCCACTTCAGTATTTATTCATATCTGATCATATCTGGAGAAATGACAGCTCAGTCAAATTGTTCTCCCAATGGGCTCAAGCTTAAAGAGGACTATACTCATGAGCAAGGATAAACCTGAAACACTGCTTTACTAAGATCTCTGAAAGGCTGAAAACACAACTTGAGCTTACTCAGTAGACTCAAATCAAATGCTACACAACTGACAGTGCAAATGGACAGAAGGACAGGAGTACTAAGCTAGGCAAGCCTACATTTAGGAGAGATCAGAGACATGGAAGGGTATCACTTAACCCCACCCTCCTTCTGATTTAAAGAAGGGCTAAAAGACCCCACTACTCCAGTATCTTCCCATCATCTGGTCATAATGTGAGACAAGTAGTCCTAGCACTGCATGATCCACCAATTTTTTTAAACACTATGGATCACAACAGTCCAATCCCACTGTGTATAGGGTTACAGTAGTAGTAGTGGTAGTAGTACTAACCCACCAATACATACTGAGTTTATTCTAAATGCCAGGCTCTATGCTAAGAGTTTTATACAAGTCCACAATCCCTTTTTTGCAATTCTAAAAGCCAAGAGGTTTTCATAACTCATTTAGCAGCACATATTGACATCAGGCTTTTTATAGTCCTTTTTTTTTTTTTTTTAATCTCTATCAGTATGAAGACAGACACACTTCACTGCAGAAACACTAATGCATTTGCTTATGGGGTGCTGTTCCAAACACCATTAGGGATGCCATGTAAAAGAGACCATATGTATTAAATTACCTTTCTAAAATTCAAAAAATACTGGGACCAAAAGAACCTCAGGATTATAGAATTGTGCAGTAGGAATAATGATGATAATATCTATTATTAATTAAACATTCAAACACTTAGCATTTATTGTGACAGTTTAGGGGAGTGGTTAATAGCACGGACTCAGGAGCAGACTGCTTGGGTTTGAATCCTAGCTCTGTCATTAGCTGGGTAATTCTGGACAAATAACTTTTCAATAATTCAGTTTTCTCACCAATGTAGCAGGGCTAAAATAGTACTTACCTTATGTAATTGTTCTACGGGTTGGAACTGACTCGACAGCAGTGGGTTTGGTTTTCGTTATATAATTGTGGAAAAGATTAAAATAATTAATACAAGTATAAAGTGCTTGCAGCATGGGCTGGCACTTGGTAAGTGTTCAGTAAGCACTGGCTATTATTATTAGGTGTCAGGCACTGCACTGAGAAATTATAGCCCAATCTCTTAACTGTCATTTGCACTACCACTAAGATGTGACAGACTTTACACATTTCAATTTCTTTATATGTATAACTAAGACATTTTCAATTAAAGGTATTTCTATGTATATTTCTACGTATGTGTATGTGTCATGTTTATACAAGCATATAAAGTTAGAAGTTGAAGAGATCAAAGTTTCTTATTTTGTAGTTAAGGAAATTAAAGAAATTGGGATGGGTAAGATCTATTACATCTTAGTGGTAGAGCAAATGACAGTTAACAGATTGGGCTATAATTTCTCATTGCAGTGCCTGACATCTATGTATAACTAAGGGAGCCCTGGTGTGCAGTGGTTAAGAGCTCAGCTACTAACCAAAAGGTCGGCAGTTTGCCACCAGCCGCTCCCTGGAAACCCTATGGGGCAGTTCTACTGTGTCCTATAGGGTCGCTACGAGTTGGAATCAATTCGACAGCAGCGGGTTTGGGTTTGTTCTTTTATGTATAACTAAAAACTAAGCCACATTATTCACCATATTGTGGTTTTCAATAATAAAATATTGAGAATAACTTAAATATTCTAAAATATGAAATTGGCCAAATATGATATATTATTCATCTGCTTGGAAAAAAGTTGCTGAAGAAGACTATTTAATAGAAAAAGTTTACAATATAATGTTAAATGAAACAAGAAAGTTTATTAAATTTTGTATACTATGATTATTTTATATATATATATTTTTTTTAGGCATAAATATTGATACAGATCTAGATTTAGATCTATAACACATGTATATTGAGAAGTATAGGCACCAGAATATTAGAAGAACAGGTATTTCTAGGTGATTGATTTTTATTTGCTTCTCTACATTTTCTGTGTGGAATATGAATAATTGGAAGCATGGTCCGCAATAGTGTGAGATACCACACCTCATCCTGGTCATGAAATGACTACTAGTTAGACCCATTCTACACACTGGTGTAGTAACCAGGAAGGCCATGCTGCTGCAGGTTAAAACATTCTTAAAGTTATAATAGTTTCATGAGCTGCCTAAAGACTTTTCTGAAATGCAATGGAGTATGATGAAACAGAATTGTCAGTTCAGGAAATATTCTTGAATATATTGAATTGATAATGTGATTAGAAAAGAAAATGAAGCTGATGAATAACATAAAATTAATCTTGCTTTTCTCCTTTAACATTACAAATCATGTTCATTTCAGCAGAATAAATTAAGAAAAATAGGATTCTCCCAGAACTCTAACTTTAGGTTCTATATTTTCAAGAACCATGGCTAACTGACATATAAGAGGGTAGGTAGTATGTTATAATGTCCTTTCTTGTTTAATCTGATCAAGATGAAAAGCACATTTAGTATGGAATGAAAGATTATAAATTTAACACAGAACAAAGATATATCTTAAAAACACTGAATACAGGGATGTCTTTAAAGACTTCATAATAAAAACACTAGGATGTTAAAAAAAAGTGCGAACACTACAGAAACAATCAGCATGTAATAAATACGTATGAATGATTTCTTGAACACAATTTAAGTATCATTTATAGCTATAACCTGTAACTTAAGAATTATCACACTATATTATTAACAGAATTTCAATATCCGAGAAATAGTTGTTATACAGTTCTGTAAATCCAGTCTACCTTTGATATATCCAGAATTCACCACACTTCTTCTGTTCTCGCCTGGACTGTCCTACCTAGGCTCTCTGCTTCTGCCCCTACCCCCCAAAATCTATTCTCAACCCTGCAGCCACAGTGATTCTGTTGAAATGTAGCTCAGATCATAACACTTCTCTACTCAAAAAGTTCCAATGGTTTTCCATCTGTCTCCAAGTAAAATTCAAAGTCCTTGTTGTTTTCTTGTTGGCTTGTGCCATGGAGTCGATTCTGACCCATGGCGACCCTATGTGTTACAGAGTAGAATTGTTCTATAGGGTTTTCTTGGCTGTGATCTTTACGGAAGCAGATCTCCAGGCTTTTTCTTCCATGGTGCCCTTGGATGAGTTTGAACCATCAGTCTTCCGGTTACCAGCCAAATGCAAAGTGTTTGCGCCACCCAGGGACTGGTCAACATCTTCTGGCCCTCCAACCTCCCTGACCTCATACTACTCTCCTCGTAGCACACTCTGCTCCAGCCATACTGGTCACCTTGCTCAGTCCCAACTCTGGGCCTTTGCACTTGTTATTCCTAGGCCTGGAATACTCTTCCCCCAGATAGCCACATGGCTTGCGCTCTCATTCCCTCACTGAAATGTCACTCTGCCTCTTGACATCTTCTCTTCCGTTTCTCTGCGTCATTTTCTCTTTAGCTCTTATCGTTATTTACCAAACTATATATTGTTTATGTATTTTATTATTTGCCTCACTTACTAGAATATAAGCACATGAGGGCAGGGATTTTTTTTTTTTTTTCTGATATGTTCACTAATGTATGCCCAGTGCTTGGGAATCAATCCCAAAAAACAAATCCATTGTTGTTGAGTCTATTCCAACTCATAGCGACCATGTAGGACAGAAAAGAACTGCCCCATAGGGTTTCCAAGGATGTAACCTTTACAGAGATAGGCTGCCACATCTTTCTCCTGCTGAGTGGCTGGTGGGTTAGAATCACTGAACTTTAGTTAACATGAGCACTTTAACCACTGTGCCACCAGCACTCTCTTGAGAATCAATAGGTACTCAATATTTACTGGATAAATGATGAATGATTTATAATCTATATGGCTGTATATATACATAGCAAATTGTAAGGCATTAATAATCTCAGAGCAAGTATAAAACTGATACTGAAACTGAAATAAAAATAAGACATGAAAAAATAATTTTATATCTTATGAATTATTAAGTGTATATTAGATTATTCCAGATTATGCTGCTCTCTTATCAAAATGCATGGCTTTCAAAGTCTCTACTTCATTATTAGAGACCCTTCTGGCACAACAGTTAAGTGCTCAGCTGCCAACCGTAAGACTGGTGGTTAGAACCCACCCAGCAGCTCCGCAGGAGAAAGAACTGGCAATCTGCTCCCATATAGATTAACGCAATGCGATTCTGACTCATAGTGACCCTACAGGACAGAGCAGAATTGCCCCATAGGGTTTCCAAGGCTGAAATCTTTACAGAAGCAGACTACCGTATCTTTCTCCCACCAAGCTGCTGGTGAGTTCGAACTGCCGACCTTTCAGTTAGCAGCCAAGCACCTAACTATGCGTCATCAGGGTTCCTATGCCACAAAGACTACAGCCTACAAAATCCGATGGGACAGTTCTACTATGTTACGTGGGGTCGCTATGAGTTGAAATTGACTCAACAGCACAACAACAACTTCATTATCATTAATAAAGAAGTAAACTGACGCTTGGAGAAGTTAAGTAACTTACTCATAGTCACACAATAAATAAAAGAACCAGGATATGTACCGAGGCTATCTGGTTACAGAGCCTAGTGTTCCTTACTACTATAAGGACTGACTAGTTCCACAGGTTCTTCCCATTCATCATGCCTATAATTTTGATCTATCTATTGATATGTTAATGGTGATAATGGTCAATGTGGAAATCACTGGGTTGGTCTATTTTAAAACTGTTCTGTTAGTGATCAATCTCAATTTGTTTTCAAAATATTAAAAATGAAAAAGAAAACTAAATCTTTAACAAGCAAACTAAAACCAGTGCTGTGAGTTTACTAAATAGCTAGCTACAGGTATCTACTCTATGGAGACACAATTTATATATACAGCAGCAGCATATAAAATATTTAAAAACTGGTACAACATGGGAATTGACCAATGAGAACAGAAACTGGCTATAAAACCTCAGTATGCCCATACCAGTGCGCCCCTATGAACTGAAAACCACCCCTGCATAGGCAGAGGCCATCAGATGTGAATCATGCAGTATAACTTCAAACTTCTTTTACTCTCCATGAATCCCAGGAGAGCCAGGGTACAAGAGTTTTTAAAGAAGAATGAGTGGCTAAAGATGGTTCCCCCTTCAGATCCTAGGGCTAGATTATGCAGACACATAAGGGCCTAGTTATAGTAATCAGAGGAAGCAAGCTAATTAAAAGCTTTTGACACCTGAAGCAGGGGTAGCAGGCCAAAGCAGCAAGCTTTCACAACAAGCTCTGAAGCCCAGAAGCCTGGAAGCTGCCGGAGCAAGGCTGGAGCAGGCAGAAGCGGTGAGCCACCAGGAAACTGTGGACAGGCAACACCCAGGGCGTAAGTTAAAGGTTTTCCTGAAAGCAAAAAGGAAAACCCAACGTTAAGTTAAGCAGTGACTGACAACAACTGAGTTGTAGAAAGAAGGTTCTTAACCGGTAGAGATGCTGATTTTCAGTTATATCTTGCTCCTTATTGTTTCCTATAATGTATGCATTTCTTATAGGAGATACATAAATTATGCTTTTTTTTTTTTTAAGAAAAAGCGTAATTGATAAAAAGTGCTCCAATGGATAGCCATGCCGGAGGTGAGCCTATCCACTGGGCCGATATACCTATTTACAAATTCCTGACAGCAGACAAAATACACTGGAGGAAATAATTCTCTCTCTAGGGTCATTTTTGCATTCCTGAACCTATAAATACCACAGAGCACGTAAGCCCAGCAGAGAAATTTTAATCAGGAATGAATAAGCAGTAAGAATGTATAATCCAGCCAATACTGCTTTTTCTGTACAAACGGCAACTGTCTTTAAATAAGAGTAAATTATTTTCAATTTTTGGAAACCCTGGTGGCACAGTGGTTAAGTGCTACGGCTGCTAACCAAAGGGCTGGCAATTTGAATCTGCCAGGCGCTCCTTGGAAACTCTATGGGGCAGTTCTACTCTGTCATATAGGGTCGCTATGAGTCAGAATCAACTCGATGGCAACGGCTTTGGTTTTTTTGATTTAGTATCAATTTTTGTTTGTTGCTGTTATTTTACATACTTAAATCAATGTATATAGAGCAAAAATTTACCAGAACATAGGAAAACACACACACATCTTCTCACACTAAATCTCAAATATTATCAGTCATGCGTTAAGTACTGAGTTGGCTCCTGAGGTCTAAGTCACACTTGCCTGCGCTCAGGCAGGACTTATCCTACACTGCTGTCTGCTTCAGCCAGCTCCCCAAGCCCTGCCTTCCATTCTTCAACTCTCCCAAGCATTTGAGTTGTACAGTAAACATCGCTGTCCTTAACTATCTTCCTAATTTATTCTAATGAGTAACTATAAATTCTTCAGTCCCTTTAATGAAAACAATATACACTCTTTAAGTATTTATATTATTCTTTCTCTTCCATAGCTCTATCTCAGCTGAAACCTCAAATCTACCTGCAGTCCAACCATTAGTTCTTTGTCACTCTCAATCTCAGACCTTTACCACTCTTCTAAAATACCCTATGTCACACTGCCACCACCTTTGTGCCACCCTTGTCCTCCCCACCCTTCACCTCACAATCAATGGCCTGGTCTTCTACTTCATAGATAATATACCTTTCAAATTCCCTCATTCCATCTTTAAATATTTCTACTTTCAACTTAAGGTCCCTAGGTGATGCAACTGGTTTGTGCTCAACTGCTAACCTAAAGGTTGGTGATTCAAACCCATGCAGCGGTACTGTGGAAAAAAGGCATGGCAATCTGCTTCCGTTAAGATTACAGCCAAGAAAACCCCATGGAGCAGTTCTACTCTGTAACACATGGGGTTGCCACGAGTAGAAATCGACTCAACAGCAACTAACAACTCTTTTAACTTATTATTACCCCTTCTGTTTGAACCTAAGGAAAAAGTATCCCTACCACTTTTTAAATGAGCCTTGGTGGCACAGAGGTTAAGCACTCAGCTGCTAACCAAAGGGTCAGTGGTTCGAACCTACCAGCCACTCCAGGGGAAAAAGATGTGGTAGTATGCTTCCATAAAGATTACAGCCTTGGAAACCCTATGGGGGTAGTTCTACCCTATGGCTGCTATGAGTCAGAATCGCCTCAACAGCAATGGTTTTTTCTGGGCTAACTGAAAGGTTGGTGGTTCGAACTCACCAGCCATTCCATGGGAGAAAAGACCTGGCAATCTGCTCCCGTAAAGATTACAGCCTTGGGAACCCCATGGGGCAGCTCCACCCTGTCATATAGAGTCACTATGAGTCAGAATTGACTCGATGGCAAACAGCAACAACTCATTTTCAAGGCTACTAGTATCATTTGGGATCTTGATCTCAGTCCCTCCCCTTCCTTCCCTTCTTCCCCTTGTTCCATTAAATATTTCATTCCTGCCTTCAATCACCCTTTCTCCTGGCTATTGAATATCAATTGATAAACTTTTCCAAGACCCTCCCCCATCCAAAAATAAAAACTTTACTTCTACCTTCCACCAAACGCACTGACATCACATCCCTTTTCCACAACACATCATTTCTCTCTAAAGTACATTTTTAAACAGTGTATATGCTTGCTTTTCCATTTGCTCATCATTTATTTGCTTCTCAGACTTTTCAATCACCTACTCCAGTCTAGTTTCTATTTCACTCTACTAGACTGAAATTATTCCGTCAAAGGTCAGTAATGACCTTCTAATTTCCAAATAAAATACACTGTTCTCAATTCTCATCTGCTTCAACCTCACTACATTATTAGACACTAATGAGAATCTGTCCTTTTTTTTCTGTAACCTGCTAAACATTGTTCCCCAAGGATGCTTACTCCACCTTTTTTGTATCACCTCTCCTATTCCAAAAGTCCCAATCAATACCTGATGACTTCTCAATAATTATTTACTAATCTCTAGATGTATATTTCTAGTTGCCTTCTAGTCATCTCTCTAGAATGTCCAGCAAATACCTCAAATTTAACAATTTAAAAACCTGTGTACCAGACTTACTTACCCAGGCTGCAAACCTAGCTCAAGCCCTCACTATTTCATCTAAAAAATGAAAACAGGCCCCTTTCTGACTACCTTAGTACATGCCAGCCAGTATGCTAACTGTTGAGAATACAAAGATAAATAAAGGAGTTCTTGCCCTCAAAAATCTCACAGTCCAGTATAAGAAACATATCTACACAGATAACTAGACTACAACATGGAGAGGAGAAGTAAAAGCTAAGTCATATAAAAGGCACAAAGAGAGATTTCTGACCTAAAAGGTAGGGGTGGGAGGAAACCAGCTGCCAATAAGTTGATTCTGACTCATGGCGACCCTGACTCATGTCAACTCCGTATGTGTCAGAGTAGAACTATGCTCCACAGGGTTTTCAGCATGGCTGATTTTTCAAAGTAGATGGCCAGGCCTTTCTTCCGAGGCACTGAGTGGACTCCTACCGCCAACCTTTCGGTTAGCACGCGAACACTTTAACCCTTTGCACCACCCAAGGGGTGGGGGAGAGAAGCGTGTAATATGTAAGTATGTAAGTACAGTTTCTTGGAAGAGGTGACTGACTCCTGAGTTTTACACAGCGAATGCCAGAAAAAGGGATCAGAGGATATGTGACTGAAGAAGGGAGATATCCTGGGAAGAGGGGACAGTATGAGCAAAGCACAGAAGCAAGAAATATTAGTGTGTGTGGGAGAGAGGTGAAGATGTTTGGGAACCATAAATCAAAAGCAAACACACAGCCATCCAGTGGATTCTGACTCATAGTGACCCTACAGGACACCGTGCCATCTCCTGCTCTGGGGTCTCCCCTGCTGTTGTCTCCTTCCTTGGTGGTGGCAGGCTCCTCTCTCTACTCTGGAATTGGCACTCTTTTAAGGCAAAACTGACCAATCCCTTGGTGGGCCACAACTATCTTATCACACAGTCCCACGCAATCACCTGGGTGGGAGTCACAGGACCATGGCTAGAAAGGCCACACAGAAAAGTATTAATCCACTGCACCTGTGCAGTAGTTTTCTTCTGTGTTGTGGTGTGAGCAGTGTTTTCTCCATTCTTGTCTCCCCATCTTACTCCACTTTTTTTCTAGATTCCGGCAATTTTTCTAAAACTATCTGATCAACTGATGTTACTCTTATTTTCCAGTGGTGTTATGGTTTTATTCCTTTGAACACCTTATAATTTCTGTCATTTCATGATCTTGAGGATAGGAGGGAAGTAAATAAGGGTCCCTAGATCAAGCCTTGAACTTAGAGCCAGCCTGGAGACTTCCAGCTACCTTTCCCCAAATGTAAACCTTGGTTTTCAACTTCCGATCACAGAATAGATTTAAAGTATATGTATCCAACTAGCTGCATGGAGGTCTCCAGCCATCCTCACAAAACTCTTTGCTAATAGAACAGAGAGTGATAGTGAGATATGGGTTTCCAGGCCTACTGCTAGAGGTCAAGTCTTGAGTCTTAAATCATATAGACCGAAGTGAAAGGGAATACTCATCCTTCGTTTCAACACTTGCCTCTTGAATCTGAGAGAGGGTGGAGCCATTCCTGCTTTTGAGGCAGAGTATTTCTATTCACTAAGTTGAACTCAAGAAAGAAAAAAGTGGCAGGATAAATTTTACAGAAAAGGAAAGTAAAGCAGAGTGAATTTGCCCAGGCACTCATCTCTTTTGACAGCTTCTCCAGACACTCTGAAATGACTAATGTATTATATTTAAGGCCAATATTAAGACTAATTGTGTATTCAGGGAAAGCAGAGGTTCTTCCTGCCTAGCAAAATGTATTTTTCATGACTTCTTTAAAATCATTCCATATTTGGAAACCAGTGAAAGAATGGATGGAAGAGTGAGACCAGGAAATGAACTGAATAGAAGAATGAAATCAATAGGATAAATGTTTATACAAATGGGAGTAAAAATATAAGACACTCTATCTTTCTAATGAGGAAGGTGAGAATCCCCATTCAACTTCTCCTTAGCACTTTTAACCATTAAATTCCTTATTTATGTATTAAATGTCTTTCTTCACTAATTGTAAGTTCTGTGAGGGCAGAGACAATTTATCTTATTCATTATACTCAGTATTTAGCATAGTGCTTATAATCATTTTCCTTTTAGGGATTAAACACTGATAGGAAAATGAAGTTTTTTTTCATGTTTGTTTATTTTGACTAATGAAAATTATACTTAATAATCATTTACTATATAATCTAATCATGTTCCATGCCCTTGATAGGGTCACAGTCTAATCAGCAAGAGGGACAGGTAGATCTGCTTCTGTAATTTTGGGGCATGCATTTCCAATTTTGTTTCTACACGTAGGTAATAAAATTGGGATAGTTATGTAAAGATTATATCTAGCGAGCTTTTCTTAACAAATATTTGAAGTCTTTTCCCCATGTACTGAAATATTTCTTTCTAAACCTGATTTCTAATGGCTCCATAGAAATCCATTATGTTCCCTAACTTACTTAACCATTTCCTTATTGTTAAGCTAGAATGTATGCTTCATGAATATAAGATCTTTCCCACCGTTGGTTCCCTGCAATTTCCCAGCACCTAGAACAGTGTGTCCAGTACATAGTAAGGGTTTGATACATGTTTATAGAGAGCATGAATGAAATATTTAGGTTGTTTCTATTTTCTATATTATAAAGAATGCCCTCTAAAGCGTTTTTGTATGTAACGGTATAACTGTATTTCAAATGATTATCTAAGAATAAAAGAAGAGGACTTGCTGGTTCAGAAGATATAGACAAGATTATGACTACAGATTAGTTTTCTTTTCCTCCATATTTCATGCTTGTTTATTTTGACTAATGAAAATTATACTTAATAATCATGTACTATATAATCGAATCATGTTCCATGCCCTTGATAGGGTCACAGAGAGAGAAAACTGAGCACCTCTGCACAGAGACTGAGGGCCAGGGAGAGGCATGCTTGCGAGCATGGCTGGGAAGAGGCTATCCTGATGGAAGAACTGTATCCTGAGTGTTCCTGAACCTGAATTTTAACTGTTACTTCCCTAATAAATCCCATAATAGTGAGTGTGGTCTGTGAGTTCTGTGTGGCTATTGCAATGAATAATCAAACCCAGCAGAGAAGTAGAGAATGCTGTGGGAGGGACAGTTGGTGTTAGAATTGGTAAAGATGGCGGAGAGAGAAGGCATGTCTGACCCCCATCTCATGGGAATCTGCCAAGCACTGCTGATCTGGATTCTCCTTCCCCATTGGGGGGTTGGAGGAGGTCAGACACTGCCCCCGTGCCACTTTTACAGCAGGTGACAGCAATTACATAAAGTGGTAAAGTTCAAAATAAACCCAAAGAATAGAGAGCTCATGAGGAAACTGTCAGTGTACACTTCAAATTTTATCATTTTTGGTAGATTATATTCAATTATATGTAATTGTATATATAAAAAAGAATAAAATAATAAATGAAAACTATCATACAAAAAGGTTATTTGGTAAGGTGGCTGGCAACAAAAAATAATAGTTATCAATGAACTAGTATATAAAAATAAATGATTTTCATGTTTTTCCAAAAACAGAAAGAAAGAAAATATAATGGTAGAATATATCCCACCAATAGCAATGAAGAAGAAAAACTGCCTAGTAATGAACATTATAAAGAAATGAGTAAGAATTTTATGAAAACTGCCCACCTCTTTGAAATTATAAATCACACTGTAATCCCAAACACTATCAATATGTCTTTAATTATTCTACAAATTTAATATTGTCCGAATTAAAATAACATTTTTATAAGTAGACAAGTTGAATCTAATGTTCATACAGAAAAATGCAGACTTCTATTTCTGGCAGTATAGTAGATTAGCTACTTTGAATGACTTCCCTGAACAAAAAGTGAGGAACTATTGAAATAAACTTTCAAACACATTTCTGGCTTAAAACTCAAAACTGAGTACATCTAGGAATACTAAAGGATAAGCAAGCATCACAGCTTAAATATTTCTAAAGGTTTCTGCCAGACTCTAAAGACTGAATTTTAACTTTGACGTCTGTGAAGCACGTAGGGACAGGAAGTAAAGGCTAGGCAATATATAAGGTAGAAAATCTAATATACATACATACATATATATATTTAATTGATGTTCCCACCACTCGTCTGTCAGTTTATCATACTGGCATGGCTTGTGTGTTGCTCTGATACTGGAAGCTATGCCACCGGTGTTTCAAATACTAGCACAGGGTTACCCATGGCAGGTAGGTTTCAATAGAGCTTCTAGACTAAGATAGACTGGGGAGAAGGAACTGGTGATCTACTTCTGAAAAAACTGGCCAGTGAAAACCTTATGAATAGCAGCGGAAATTTGTCTGATATAGTGCCGGAAGATGTGCCTCTCAGGGTGGAAGGCACTCAAAATATGACTGGAGAGCAGCTGCCTCCTCAAAGTAGAGTCAACCTTAATGATGTGGATAGAGGAAAGTTTTTGGGACCTTCATTTGCCAATGTGGCATGACTCAAAAGAAGAAACAGCTGCAAACATCCATTAATAACTGGATGTAAGGCTGGAAGCGCTCACTCCTCTATGCCAAAAAATTTGGAAGACAGCTACCTGGCCAACCAACTGGAAGAGATCCATATTTGTGCCCATTCCAAAGAAAGGTGATCCCACAGAATGCAAAAACTTTTTAATAATATCATTAATATCACTTGCAAGTAAAATTATACTAAAGATAATTCAATAACAGTTGCAGCAGTACGTGGACAGAGAACTGCCAGAAATTCAAGCTGGATTCAGAAGAAGATGTCAGATGGATCTTGGCTGAAAGCAGAGAATATTGAGAAAGATGTTTACCTGTATTTTATTGACTATGCAAAGGCATTCAACTGTGTGGATCATAACTAATTATGGGTAACATCACAAATAACAGGAATCCCAGAACACTTAATTGTGCTCATGCGGAACCTGTAAGAGACCAACAGGCTGTCGTTCAAACAGAACAAGGGGATACTCAGTGGTTTAAAATCAAGAAAGGTGTGCATCAGAGTTGCATCCTTTTACCATATTTATTCAATCTTCATGCTGAGCAAATAATCCTAAAAGCTGGACTATATGAAGAACGTGGCATCAGGAATGGAGGAAGACTCATTAACAACCTGTGTTATGCAGATTACACAACCTTTTTTTTCCTTGCTGAAAGTGAAGAGGACTAGAAGCATGTACTGATGAAGATCAAACACTATAGCCTTCAGTATGGATTACATCTTAACATAAAGAAAACAAAAATCCTCACAAGTGGACCAGTAAGTAACATCATGATAAATGGAGAAAATAATGAAGTTGTCAAGGATTTCACTGTACTTGGATCCACAATCAATGTCCACGTAAGCAATAGTCAAGAAATCAGACAGTGTACTGCATTGGGCAAACCTGCTGCTAAAGACCTCTTTAAAGTGCTCAAATGCAAAGATGTCACTTTGAGGACTAAGGTGTGCCTGACCGAAGCCATGGTATTTTCAGTCACCTCATATGCACGGAAAAGCCAGACAATGAATAAGGAAGACCAAAGAAGAATTGATGCCTTTGAATTATGGTGCTGGCAAAGAATACTGTATATACCACGGACTGCCAGAAGAATGAACAAATCTGTCTTCAAAGTACAGCCAGAAAGCTCCTTAGAAGCGAGGATGGCGAGACTACGTCTCACGTACTTTGGACGTGTTCTCAGGAGGGACCAGTCCCTGGAGAAGGACATCATGCTTGGTCTTAAGTAGAGGGTCAGTGAAAAAGAAGACCCTCAACAAGATGGACTGACACAGTGGCTACAACAATGGGATCAAACACAGCAATGACTGTGAGGATGGCGCAGGACTGGGCAGTGTTTCATTCTGTTGTACACAGGGTCACTAACAGTCAGAACTGACTCAATGGCACCTAACAGCTAACAACAACAATTGATGTTCATATGTTTTATTCCTCACTGATTTTTGTCTATTTCCTCTAACAGGCATTAAAACAGGTATGTTAAAATTTATTTATCCTTTTGTTCTGTCCATTTTTGCTTCATATAATTGTTGTTGGGTGACATCAAGTCGATTCCAACTCACAGCAACCCCATGTGACAGAGCAGAACTGCCCCATGGGGTTTTCTAGGCTGTAATCTTTATGGGAGCAGATTGCCAGGTCTTCTCCCATGGAGTGGCTGGGTGGGTTCAAATCGCCGACCTTTCAGTCAGTGGCCAAGCACTTAACTGTCGCACCACTAGGGAAAAAAAAAAACAAACCCATTGCCGTCAAGTGGATTCTGACTCATAGCGACCCTACAGGACAGAATAGAACTGCCCCCTAGGGTTTCCAAGGAGCAGCTGGTGGATTCTAACCACCTACCTTTTGGTTAGCCGCCATAGCTCTTAACCACTACACCAACAGGGTTTCTGTCGCACCACTAGACCCCTTTTAATATATTTAGAGGATACTTACTGGATAATACAAAGATATGATGTGTATGTGTACACTTTCCTGGTATTATTAGTATTGTGAAATTTCTCGTTATATCGAGTAATTGTTCTTGATAAAGTCTCCTTTGTCTGATTTTAGAATGGTCACAGCAGTTTGTTTTGTTTATTTAGTGTTTGCATAGTATACGCTTCTCCAGCTTTTAAGTGTTCTGTACTCTTACGTAGAAAATGTATCTCTTCTTCTTAGTAGACACTGTTGAGTTTCATTTAGTTATCCTGGTGAACAATCCTTTTCTTTTAAATAGATTATTTACTAAATTTACATTTTTACAATTACTCAAATATTTGGGTATATTACTGCTTTTTTGTTTGTCCCATTTGCTCACTATTCTTTTCATTCCCTTTGTATTAATCAAGTACGTTTCATCATTTCACTATCCACCTCTATTTAGCTTACTTGTTATCTACTCCAACTTTTGTTTAAGTGGCTATTAAAAAATATTGATTTACAACATTGACTTATTAGTCTTAACACTTCCCAGACAATGCATAGATCTTAGAACACATTAAATCCATTTATCCACCTTCCACCTATTGTATTACTGTTTTCATGTAATCTATGCCTACATATTATACACCCTACGAGGCACTATTCATCTTACTTTTGTACCCTCAATATTTACTGAAATTAAAATATGTATTTACCCTTTCTCTCCTACATTTCTGTGCTTCATCTGAGATCATTCTTTCCTTCCGCCTTAAGATTTCTTTTAATATTTCTTTAGTGTAAGTCTACTGGTGACAGATTTGCTCAGTGTTTTCTTAGTCTAAATACATATTTTGCCTTTTAAAAACATTTTTATTGAGATATAATTCATATCATAAAAATCACTTTTAAAGTATACAATTCAGTGGTTTTTAATATGTTCACAAAGTTATGCGACTATCACCACTATCTAATTACAGAACATTTTCATCACCTGAAAAAGAAATCCTGCACCCAGGCGCAGTCATGCTCCACTCTCCCCTCCCGCAGCTTACCGTTAACTACTAATCTGCTGTGGACTCAATGCATTTGCCTATTCTAGATATTTTATATAAATGGGATCATACAATATTTTTCCTTTTGTATCTGACTTATCTCATTCAGCATAACGTTTTCAAGGTTCATCCATGTTGCAGCATGTACCAGGTCTTCATTCTTCTTTATTACTGAATAAAATCCCACTATATGGATATACTCCATTTTATTTATCCATTCATCAGTTGATGGACATCTGGGTTGTTTCTACTTTTTAGCTATTATAACTAAGGCTGCCGTGAACAGTGATGTACACGTTTGTGTGTGGATGTAAGTTTTCGATTCTCTTGAGCGTATCATCTAGCATCATATGGTAATCCTATGTTTAACATTTTGAGGAACTATTAAACTGTGCCTGCACCCATTTTACATTCCCAACAGCAGTGAAAAAGGATTCCAATTTCTCCACATCCTCTCCCACACTAGTTATAGCTGTCTTTTTCATTACAGCCATCCTAGTGAGAGAGAAGAGGTATCTTATTGTGGTTTTGATTTGCATTTCCTTAACGACTAATGAGAGTCTCTGGGTGTCCCAAAAGATTAAACGTTTCACTACTAGCAGAAGGTTGGTGGTTTGAACCCACCCAGAGGCACCTAAGAAGACAGGCCTAGTGATCTGCTCCCAAAAGGTCATAGCCTTGAAAACCCTACAGAGCAGTTCTACTCTGCACACACAGGGTCGCCGTGAGTCAGAATGAATTTGATGGCAAGTATAAAAACAACAATAACTAATGATTTGGAGCATCTTTTCATGTGCTTATTGGCCATTTGTATATCTTCTGTGGAAAAATGTCTATTGAAATCCTTTGTCAATTTTTAAATTAGATTGTCTTTTTATCGTTCAGTTATAAGAAAGCTTTATATATTCTAGATACTAGTCCCTGACCAGATATACGATTTGCAATTATTTTCTCCCATTGTGTAAGCTGTCTTTTCACTTTCTTTTTTTAATTTTTTTTTTTTTTGTACGTTAGATGAAGGTTTACAGAACAAATAGTTTCTCATTAAACTGTCAGTACACATACTGTTCTATGACATTGGTTAACAACCCCATGACATGTCAACACTCTCCCTTCTCAACCTTGGAGGACCTTTTTTTTTGTGAAAATATACATAGCCGAAGATACACCATTTCAAAAATTTCTACATGTACAATTCATTGACATCGATTACATTCTTCCAGTTGTGCTGCTACTCTCACTATCCTTTTCCAAATTATTCCATCACCATTAGCTTCAACTCACTGCCCCCTAGGCTTCCCATCAAACCTTTTGAGTTGCTGTTGTCAATTTGATCTCACAGAATTTTTTTTTGTGTACTTTAGATGAAGGTTTACAGAAGAAATAGTTTCTCATTAAACAGTTAGTATACATATTGTCCTATGACAATGGTCACCAAACCCAAAACATGTTAACACTGTCCCTTCTCAACCTTGGGTTCCCTATCACCAGCTTTCCTGTCCCCTCCTGCCTTCTAGTCCTTGTCCCTGGACTGCTATGCCTTATTAGTCCCATTTTGTTTTATGGGGCTGTCCCCAGCTGAATGGTGAACCTCGGGAGTGACTTCACCACTGAGCTAAAAGGGTATCTGGAGGCCATACACTCGAGGTTTCTCCAGTCTGTCCGGCCAGTAAACCTGGTCTTTTTTTGTGAGTTAGAATTTTGTTCTACTTCCTTCTCCAGCTCTGTCCAGGACCCTCTGTTGTGATCCTAGTCAGAGCAGTCAGTGGTGGTAGCCAGGCACCATCCAGCTGTACTGGACTCAGTCTGGTGGAGGCCATGGTAGCTGTGGTCCATTAGTGTTTGGACTAATCTTTTCCTTGTATCCTGTTCTCTTCATTCTCCCTTGCTCCCGAAGGGGTGAGACCAGTGGAGTATCTTAGATGGCTGCTCACAGGCTTTTAAGGCCTCAGACGCTACTCACCAAGGTAGAATGTAGAACACTGTCTTTATAAACTGTGTTATGCCAACTGAGCTAGATGTTCTCCCAGACTATGGTCCCCACAGCCCTCAGCCCAGCAATTCAGTCCCTCAGGGAGTCTGGATGTGTCTATGGAGCTTCCATGACCTTTCCTTGTACAGTTGTGCTGACTTCCCCAGTATAGTGTACGGTCTTACCCCTTTTCACTTTTTTGATAGCGTTTTTTGAAGCACAAACATTTTTAATTTTGATGAAGTCCAATTTATCTTTTTTTTTGCGGCGTGGGCTTTTGGTGTCATATTTAAGAAATTGCTGCCTAACCCAAGGTCACAAAAATTTAGAGCTACTTTTCCCTTTGAAGGGTTTCATAGTTTTAGCTCTTACATTTAGGTCTATGATCCATTTTTAGTTAATTTTTGCATATGTGGGGTCCAATTTCATTCTTTTGCATGTGGATATCCAGTTGTCCCAGCACCATTTGTCAGACTATTCTTCTCTCGTTGAGTGGTCTTGGCAGGCTTGTCAAAAATCAGATTGACTATACACGCATGGGTTTACTTCTGGACTCTCAATTCTATGCCATTGATCTGTATGTCTACCCATACGCCTTGATTACTGTTGCTTTGTAGTAAGTTTTGAAATCAAGAAGTGCAAGCCCTCTAACTTTCTTCTTCTTTTCCAAGACTGTTTTGTCTATTCTGGATCCTTTGTATTTCCATATAAATTTTAGAATCAGTTTGTCAATTTCTACCAAAAAAAGGCAGCTGGGATTTTGACAGGAATGGAGTTGAATCTGTAGATCACTTTGGAGAGTAATGCCATCTTAACAATATCAAGTCTTCAATCCATGAACACGAAATGTCTTTTCATTTGTCCAAGTCTTCGTTAATTACTTTTAACAATATTTTGTAGTTTTTACCTTTATTTTTAAAAAGTATTTTTGCTGGATATAGAATCCTAAGTTGACAGGTTTTCTTCTTTCAGTAGATGCCATCTTCCACTATCTTCAGCTTCCATTATTTCTTTTGAGAAGTGAATACCTTATTGTCTTAGTATGGGATCTCTAGACAGGCAAAACCAGTGAAGTGTATATATAAATATAGAGACAGAGATTTATTTCAAGGAACGGCTCACACAATTGTTGAGGCTGGCAAGTCCCAAATCTATGGGTCAGGCAGCAGGCCAAAGACTTCTGCTGGCTCACGCTGCAGGGGCTGACGAACCCAAAATCTGTAGGTCAGGTGGCAGGCTGGAGATCTCTGCTGACTCACAGGGTTGCAGGGACTGGCAAATCCAAAATCTGCAGGTCTGGTGGCAGGCTGAAGACGTCTGCAGGCTTACATCCCAAGAACCGGAAGTCAGGCGATAAGAAGAATGCAGGGTTGAGAGAGAGAGAGAGAGAGCCTTGCCAGAACATCCATTTATATACTGGAGGCAGGCCACACTCCCATGGAAGACTACATTTTCAATCGGCTGATCACATCAGATCACATCACAGAAGTTATTACATTATGGAAGAGCAATCAGTCCAATGTCTGCCAAGCCACTGAGAATCACAGACTAGTTGACACATAACATTAACCACCACACTTATGCTCTTTTGAAAGTTATGTGTCCTTTTTCTTCTAGCCACTGTTAAAATTTTATCTTTATCTTTGGTTTTCAGAAATCTTATTACTATGACGTACTGAATGTAATTTTCTTCATATTATCCTGTCAAGGGGGTCATAGGACTTCTTGAATCTATGTATAGATTTATGTCTTCAGTTAGCTTTGGAAAATTCTCACCATTTTCTCTTCAAATATTGTTTCTGTCCCATTCTCTTTATCTCCTTCTGGAACTACAAGTACATACATGTTAAATTTTGCACTATGTTTAATATGAGTCTTAATTTATTTTTATTCTTAATTTATTTTTATTCTTAATTTATTTTATCCATTTTTTTCTCTCCATGTTTCAGTCTGGATATTTTCTATTGGCCTATTTTCCCATTCACTCATCCTCTCTTCAGCTTGTCCAATTTGCTATGAAACCTAGCTATTTACTGAGTTTTCATTTAAATCACTGTCTGTTTCATTTCTAGGCTATGGGATTCATTTGATGAAAACTGGGTTTCAGTCTTATCAGGGTTGGCCTATTTCCAATTGTTATTTTTAGGATGTAGCCCTTCAGAAGTCCCAAATGAATACCTGGGATATTTAATAGAGCCCTCCTATTTATTGGTACTTGAACTCCAATTTTTGTTTTCCCTGCCTGTGAGATTTGTGAAACTTCTCTTTAGCTTCTCTGCCATTGCCTAGGAAAATTACAACTGCCTCCGAGAGAAAGGCAGAGCTGAATGCTGGGTTCACCTCTCAACAGACCTTTCTCTGAGACTACTAACCTCTTCAGTTTTTGCTGATTTCATAGCTCTCTTATACCTTCAAACAGATTAACTTACATTTCTCCTCAAGGTTTTCTAATTGTTCTCAGCAGGAGGAATGGTCAGATACAGGCAAGTGTGTCAGAATCAGAAGTTCCATGCAAATTATTCAGTGTGTCAAATTTTCAAAATATTCCACTGGATTTTGATTGGCATTTCATAGAATTTATAGATTAATTTAGGAAGAACTGACATCTTTACAAATACACTGTACCATCTTTGAACACAGTATATCTATTTTTCAGGGTTTTTTTATCATATACTGTAATAAGTTTAAATTGTTTCTCCATGTGGTTCTTATGCATTTTTTGTTAGATTAAATCCTAAAGACTTGATTGCTTTTGTTTTTATTGTGAATGGTATCTTACATCATCATCTCTTTTAGTTGATTATTCCAAGCATAGAGAAACTTGAATGATTTTTGTAAGATAATCTTTTATTTGGCAAAATACTAAATGATCTTACTAATACCTATATTTTTTCTATTGCTTCTGTAGATTTTTATATGTAGATGATCTATAAATATTTATTTCTCTTCCAACCTTGTTAATTCATTTTCTTTTCTTAACGCATCAGCCAGAACCTCCAGTAACATGTAAAATTTTAACAATGGTAACCATCTTTGTCTTGTTCCTCATCTTAATGGAATACATCTAAAGATTTTTTAAAGGTTTACTTCAGGTTTTTGACACATATCCCTTACCAAATTAAGGCTATTTCCCTTTATTCCTATTTTCTGAGTTTTAATAATAAACATGTATGGAACTTCTATGTTTTTTTTCCCACATCTGTTGAAATAATTATATGATTTTTCACCTATAAAACCAAACCAGTTGCTGTTGAGTCGATTCTGACTCATGGCAACCCCATGTGTGTCAGAATAGAATTGCACTGCATAGGATACTCAGTGGCTGATTTTTCAGAAGTAAATCACCAGGCCTCTCTCCTGAGGCACATCTGGGTGGACCTGAACCTCCAACCTTTCGGTTAGCAGCCAAGCGCTTAACTGTTTGCACTACCCTGGGATTCCTTTTCACCTACAAACCCACCAAAAACCCACTGCCATTAAGTTGATTCCGACTCACAGCAACCCCGTAATAAATCTCTATGGAAGCAGACTACTACATCTTTCTCCCGCGGAGCTGCTGGTGGTTTCAAACCACCAACCTTTTGGTTAGTAGTCGATCACTTTAACCACTGCGTCACCAGGTCTCCACCTTTTTGCCTACAGCCCAACAATTTTTAAACATCATATTAACTTTTTCAAAGAACCAATTTTGGGTTCTGATAATATATCCTCTTTATTTAATAGACTCGGGTCTTGTTTTTATTATTTTCTTCCTTCCTCTTCACTCTTTGGTTCTTTTTCCAACTTCCGGAATTAATGTTTGGCTTATTGGTTACCAAAGTTTATTGACTCCTGGTAAATTTATTAAAAGCTATGAATCTCTCTTTATATACTGCTTTAGTTGTGTCTCACAAATTTTGACATACAGCATTTCCATTTTCATTCACATCTATTTATTTTATAATTTCCTTTATGATCTATGTTTTTAAGTTTTCAGACATGAGTCATTTTCAGCTGATGAGCACTGATGTACCCTTTGTGGCCTAGGACATGGTGAATTTCAAGAATGATCTGTGTGTGCTAGAAAAGAATGTGTATTCTCCGTTGGGTATAAAGTGCTATATTTATCTATTAGGTACAGCATTAAAATCATGTTATTAAGATATTCTATATTTTGTCCAAGTGGCAACAATGGTGGAAGTGGGTTCCAGGAACCTGGTACTAGGACTGCACATGGCACCAACTGAGTTAGGGTCTCTCTGGCTTCAGTAAATCCAGGATCTAGATCCCAACATCTTCTGCCTGATGGTGTATTACCCCAAGTAGACCCCTGCAGATGAACTGTTCAGCCTTCATAATGCAGACATGAACTACGTGACTTTCCTGGATAGACCCAAACTGCCTCAGAAAGTACAGTTTGTTAACGAAATGGATCTGCCTAAAAGCTCTGATGCCCAAGAATAGTGGCCAAACTATCCAACTGTTAAATGACATCAGAGACCAGCATTCTTGTGGCTCTTTCTAGGTGTCTGGGGCCATGGGAATCATTTCTGACCAGGTCTGCATTCACACAGGTGGGAATGCCAACATGGAGATGTCTACTGAGGACTGCTCTCCTGCTACACAGTGTAGGGATGGCTGCAATGGGAGCTTTCCTTCTAGACCCTGGAACTTCTGGACCAAGAAAGAGCTGTCTCTGGGGGCTTCTATGACTTTCACATATGCTGTAGACCCTATTCAATTCCCCAATGTGAGAACCATTTCAGTGGCTCTCAGCTTCCATGTAATGGAGGTAGGGAGATACTCCCACGTGCAGCAGGACCTGTGAGCCTGGCAGCGTTCCTTCTTACAAAGAAGAAAAGTACTATAGCTACAGTATCTACAGTGTCCCTTCCAGTAAGGAGATTATGGCTGATATTTACAATAATGGCCCAGTGGAGGGAGCCTTTTCTGTGTATGCTGACTTCCTGCAGTACAAGTCTGCAGTGTCCAACATGTCACCAAAGAAATGGTGGGAGGCCACACCATCTGCATCCTGTTCTGGAGAGTGAAGAACGGCACCCTCTGCTGGCTGGCTACCATCTCCTAGAAAACTGACTAGGGTAACAATGGCTTATTAAATTTCTCTGAGAAAAGGGCTACTGTGGAATTGAATCAGAGATGGTGACTGGAATCTTGTGTACCAATCAGTACTAGAAAAAGTTTTAGCCTGTCCAGCCAGCCCCGGGTAAGTTTTTTCTAATATGGCCGGTTGAGGGTAGGGGTAGGAATGTCTTTTATTCTTTTAGTTCAGATAAGATTCAACAGGTTTAGATAGTGGCTAGTGTGCTTCAGGGCCTAAACAACTGGGCTAGGCCAAATCTTGTGTGTACTATTTCAGCTGATCTTTTCTGTGAGCCTTCTTACACAGAAAACAACTCTAAACCCTGGCTACCTCTCAGCCTCCTCCATGGACTGATCCTCACTGCTGACAAGGCACAGTAAGCCCTTCAATTTTCCTAATAAGGACTTTCACATAGACTAGTGCCTACTGCTCCAACTCCTGCTACAACAAACCTCCAACCCCTCCCCCACCAGGACATCTCCAGAGAGTAAAACTGAGTGAGGACCTGAAGGGTTTGTCTTCAGTTTTTCAAAGGAACATAAAGTGGAATTCTAAAAAGGATTTAAACTGCCACATATAAGCAGTACCTCTTAGAAAGATGTTACTTTAAATGTTTGGAATAAATTGAGAGGAGAGATAGAGGACAGCCCTTTAAATGACAAAAGCCACTTTGTTCTGGGGCCTCTAAATCTGTTAAGCCTTCCAGTGCTGCATACCCTCTCTGGCTTTTTCTGTAGCCTGATTTTGTTTAATATAAATTTTATTTGTAATATACCTCAGCTGAATATATGAATGAACAATTCTATCACTTCCTAGAATTGCTGTGCTAGCTACGCAACTACATATCCTAATGTTCTGCCTTAAAAAAAAACTTGGATGGCCCTAAACCATGCACTGAATGGCTGAGCTTTGATCCCTTGGTGAAACTAGTTTGGAAGAAAACAGCTTTTTGTTTTTAAAAACCACTGCTTTACTCTATCAATCAATTTAACAAGGAACAGAATAACTGCGCCACTAAAAGGTTTTCCCTTCAAAAAATAAAAACTTCTATATCTTAATTTTTTTAATCTGCTTGATTTACCAACTTCTGACACAGTGGTATTAAAAGCTCTATCTTAAATTGTTGAAAGTCCTCTTATTCCCCTACCCAAAGTTGTTACTTTATATATTTTAAAGGTAATTTGTTAGATAGCACATATTCCATGATTATTATAGCTTCTTTTTAATACTATTTTAAAACATTTTTATTATTAATTACAACATACATACATAAAGGAAAATAAAGCAAATGTAGAGTTAAACACAATTAAAAAGTGAACAACATATAACTAAAGCCCAGATCAAGAAACAGAACCCTGCAGCAACCCAGAAACCCCCCCAAGCACCTCCACCTGACCAAACCCCCCCCTTCCCACTAGATAACCTTATCCTCACTTTCTGATAAAGTCTTATCATATGTATTCCCTCCTAGGTTACCTCCTTCACTCAACATCTTTGTCTTGTTTCAAATCAAGGTTATTCTAATCTCATAACATGAGTTGGAAAGTGGTCCCTTTTTTCCTACTATCTGGGAAAATTTTTGTAAGTTTAGAATCATTTCTTCCTTAAGATGATTCACAGAACTTACAGATGAAGCCATCTCAACCTGGAAAAAATTTTTATGACTTTATTTAAAGTACATAATACATTTACACATTACTTTATGAAAATATAAGTACAAAGCATGACAATCTTTTTTTTTTTTTCTTAAACAAATGATAGCATACTTCATACGCTATCCTGTACCTTACTGTATTCACTTTGTAATATATCCTGGAGATCTCTCCATATCAGTACAGTGAACTTTCTCTTTCTTTACTACACTTAACACAGCATTCCACTGTGTGGATATACCATAGTTTATTCAACCAATTCCCTACTGATGAATACTTAGGTTGTATTTGCACTGTCTTATTTTTAATACTTGAACCTTTGATCCATTTGTAGTTGGTCCTGGTACATGGTATGAGGTTTAATGGTATCCACAAATGGATTTTCTCAATTGGCTATACAGTTGTCTCAAGACCATTTATCAAAAATTCTCTCTCTTCTCCGCTAACTGGAGATGCTGCCTTTAATAAATATTAAATTCCGATACATGAGTCTACTTCTGAACTTTTCATTCATATGCTAATTGTTGAGGTTTTATACTATGTTTTAATATATATAATAGATCAAGCTAGCACTGTTCTTCCTTTCAAGAGTTTTCCTGATGATTCTTGATTATTCTCCCCATATAAACAAACCCAAACCAAACCCATTGCTGTCTAGTCAATTCGAACTCATAGCGACCCGATAGGACAGAGTAGAACTACCCCAAAGGATTCCCAAGGCTGTAATCTTTATGGAAGCAAATGGCCACATCTTTCTCCCACGGAGCAGCTGTGGGGTTCGAACCACCAACTTTTCAGGTAGCAGCTGAGCGCTTAACCACTGTGCCACCAGGGCTCCTATTCCCCCATATGAGCTTTAGAATCAGGCTGTCTAATAACTGGCATATGTACTGAGAGTGTTTATTAATTAACTGAGAATTAATGCTCATGATGTGGCTATTATAAATGTGTTTTTCTTTTCCAGCATCTTCTAATTGTAGTCGTTTATATATTAAAAACTAGCAATTCGTGTGTGTATATATAATTACTACTAAATTATCTCTTTTATTTGTAGTAAGTTTCAGTTAATTCTTGGGTTTTTGAGGCATATAAAAATAATACATTTGCAAATTGAGGCTTTTAAGAGTTCAGGTTTTTAAGAACTGGAAAGGAAGAATTGAAAACTTCCTTTCCAATTCTTATACTCAACTGAGTAAGATACTGTCTTTTTGGCAGAAATTATGTATGTGTGTCTGTGTCATTCCAATTCATTTTTATTTTACTCAAACTCTAGGCAATTTATTTGATATCACTCTGTGGTTTATGCATAGATAGGAAGAACAGAGAGCGCAAAGTTAGCAGCAGGAAGAAAACCGACAGTGATGTCTCTGTGATGAGTAAGAATATTGTGACACTTCCTGAAAGATGTTGAATTCTTTGAATGGTAAAAAGATGCATATTAAAAAGAACCACTAGATAGTGGTGGGAGTTCCTGGGTGGTACAAACAGTAAATGCACTTGGCTGCTACCCAAAAGACTGGAGGCCAGAGTACACCCAGCAGTACCTCGGAAGAAAGGCCTGGGGATCTACTGCTCAAAAATTAGTCACTGAAAACCCTATGGAGCCCACATAGGGTCGCCATGAGTTGGAATCAACTTGATGGAAACTGGCAGTAATGTTTGTACAACATAGTAAAGGTAATCAACATCACTGAATTGTACACGTAAAGATGGTTGAAATGGCAAATGTTAAATATATCTTACCACAATTCAAAAAAAATGCATGTAGGATTTGAAACAGGGAAGAAAAGTAATTGAAATGTAAATAGTTTTCTGGTCCAGCTTCAACCAGCCAATACCATACCTTTGATCCTTTGAGCATTTTCAAAGAGCATGTGGTAAGAAGATGTGAAGGAAAAGGAAGAGGAGAAGGTGGGAAAAAGATGGAACAGAAGGAAGAAGGCAAGGAGCACAGAAGATGTTTGTCCTGCCCTGCCCACCTCCAGAAGAAGTCCACCTTTCAGCCAAAGATTAGATAGGCCTATTAAACAAACAACAACACGTGTGAGGAATGTGCTTCTTAATCAAGCATATAAGATCAAATGGGCAACACCTGCCCAAAAGCAAAGCTAAGAAGGCAGGAAGGGACAGGAAAACTGGATGAATGGACACAGGGAATCCGGGGTGGAAAAGGTGAGAGTGCTGATACATTGTGGGGATTGCAACCAATGTCACAAAACAATTTGTATACAAAGTTTTTAATGAGAAACTAATTTGTGCTGTAAACTTTCACCGAAAGCACCATTTTTTTTTAAAAATGGTGCTAAGAAATATACAAAAAATAAAATGAATCTTGACTCATGACTCATAAAACACACAAAAATCCATACCAGATGGGTCATAAACCTAAGTATGAAAGGTTTTTTCAAAAAAGGTTATAGACGATAGAAGATAATATAGGAAAATATCTTCATGCTTTGGGTTAGAAAGTATTTCTAAAAAGGAATACAAAAAGCGCTAATCATTTAAAAAAGCATAATTAATCAAACCTCATTAAAACTAAGAACTTCTGTTCAATAAAAGATTCATCAAGAGAGGGAAAAGTCAAGCCACCAAGGGGAAAAAGATATTTTATTTAATACACACACATATATAACTCCACCAAAGGACTTGTATGCAGGATATATAAAGAACTACATACCAGTAAGTCAGACAACCCACCTACCCACTCCCACTACTCCACCCCCACAATGTATACTTCACACACACACACACACACACACACACAAATCATGTGATGAACTGATACGAAAATAGGTTCAACTGTAAGAGTCATCAGGGAATGCAAAGTGAAATCACAATGCAATACCACCACACACCCACAAAAAATGGCTAAAGTCAAAAAGACAACCACAAGTGTTGATGAGGCTGTGAAGCAACTGAAACTTTTACACATTGATGACAGGAGTATAAATTGGTATCCACTTGGGAAACTATCTGGCACTATCTACTAAAGTTAAATATACCTACCCTGTGGCCCAGCAATTCCACTCCTAAGTATATATCAAACATAAATGAGCACTTATATCCCCCAAAAGACATGTACAAGAATGTTCACAGATACATTATTCAAATGGCCAAAAACCACAAACAACTAAAATACCCACAAACAGTAGTATGGATAAATAACTTGTGGTATATTCACATAAAAGAATACTGTTAACCAATAAGAACAAGGATACATTACACAAAAAGAATGTTGAGCAAAAAAAGCCAGAAACAGAAGAACATATACTATTGTTCTGTATGTTTCTATGATGTGCTCAAATCATGTAAAGTTACTATTATACTTTCAAAATACATATGTATAAGCACTCATAATATGAACTTAGAAATATAAACATGTCTACCTTTGTGAGGCTAACATTAACTATATAAGTTATTAGAAACCTGTAATTCATTATAAAGTTATTTACAAACTTTCTGAACTTAGACACAGAAACATAGAAGTATGTGAAACAACCTTTAAGCTGATTTTGACCTGGTATGCTGTGATCAAAGAAACATTAACATAGTTAATCTCTGTAAACTGACCTTAAAACGTAAATCTAAACAACCTATCTAATCTCTAATCTTGAAGAAAATATGTAACATTCAGCTAATCTCTAACCCTGGAGAAAAGACATAACATACTAGTCTTTGACATCACACCAGCCCTTACCATGTAAGGCCAAGAAGAGAAATTCACATATAAACCCTGAATTTCTAATCACTCACTGAGAGAAGGTAGAGACGGAACCTCCACCTAGAGTCTGACTCTCTTTGAAGAAGGAGACTTTGGACTGAGATTCTGTCCACTGCCACTGACCTCAGATCCTAGCTACAAGGGACCTCCACCAAGTTCAAGCCATGGTCAAACCTCCCTCCCAAGACCGCTCATAAAAGGTAAAAGCCTGAAATCTAAAGATACGGACTCTAACCACTGAACTAACATTGTAATTTTAATTGCTAATTCTGATTCTGTAGTTCTAAACGAATGTTGTGAGGTCTTACTTGCATGTCTTGCCACGACTACCATGCAATAAACTAAATGAGCTTATACATGTCAAACTTGAGCATTTTTTTTATTTATGTTTAAGATAAAAAATCTTACATGGCAACTATATAATTATATTAATAGAAAATTCAAAAACAGACAAAATTAATCTATGGTGATAGCAGTCAGAATAGCTACTTAATGAGGAGATGGTTATTGTCATGCATTGAATTATGTCCCCCAAAAAATGTATCAATTTGGCAAGGCCATGATTCCCAGTATCGCGTGGTTGTCCTCCATTTTGTGATTATAATTTTATGTTGAAGAGGACTAGGGTGGGATTGTAACACCCTTAATTAAGGGCGCATCCTGGATCCAATGTAAAGGGAGTATCCTCTGGGTGTAGCCTGCACCACCTTTTATCTTACAAGAGATAAGAGGGAAGGGAAGCAAGCAGAGAGTTGGGGACCTCATACCACCAAGAATGCAGTGCCGGGAGCAAAGCGCATCCTTTGGACCTAGGGTCCCTGTGCAGAGACGCTCCTAGTTCTGGGGAGGACTGATGAGAAGGCCAACAGAGAGAGAAAGCCTTCCCCTGAGCGTGTCCTTTCGACCTGAGTTTCCTGCGTTTAGTCGCTCCCAGGCCAAGGGAAGACTGATGACAAGACCTTCCTCCAGAACTGACAGAGAAAGCCTTTTCCTGGAGCTGATGCCCTGAATTTCGACTTGTAGCCTACTTGACTGTTAGAGAATAAATTTCTCTATGTTAAAGCCATCTGCTTGTGGTACTTCTGTTATAGCAGCACTAGACGACTAAGATAGTCATTCACTTAGAGAAGGAAAAGAGACTCTAGCGTATGCTGGAAATGTCCTATATCTTGATCTGCACGATGGTTATACAAGAATCTACCATATATACCTTAATTTTAAAAAATTTTAACTAAAAATAAACATATTTTTCAGACAAAGCAGATAATGTATCATCAGCAGATTTGCACTAAACAAATGCAAGCAGAAATTTTTCAGTCAAAAGGAAAATGATCTCAAAGGGAACTATGTGAATGTGAAGAAGTTATGTGAATGTGAAGAGCAGCAGAAAATGTAAGTATGTAGGTAAATCTAAATGAATAAGAGCAGCATAATCATAATAACATTTTAGAAGACTTGAAATACATAGAGAAGACTAAAATACATGACATCAATAACCAAAAAAGGTAGAAGTTGGAAATAGGTAAAATACAAATTTATCAAGGATGCATGTGACAATCCTTAGGGAAATCAATAAAAGAAGGTAAAAATAAGAAATTAATAGCGGGGAAAAGAATAATTAAAAATACCCCATTAATCCAAGAAAAAGCAAGGAATGAGAAAAAAAATATTCAGAATAGGCAGGACAAAGAGAAAAGAAATACTAACAAGCAGTGGTGGTGGTGGTGTTAGTTGCTATCAAGTCAGGTTCTACTTAGAGCAACTTTATGTGTAACAGAACGAAACACTGCCCAGTCCTGTGCCATCTTTAGGATCAGTAAGTAGTCTCATTACATTAAATGTCAGCTGACTAAATATACCCAAATTAAAAGATGGTGCTTGCTTCAGCAGCACATACACTAAAATTGGAACAATACAGAGAAGATTAGCATGATCCATGCACAAGGATGACATGCAAATTCGTGAAGTGTTCCATATTTTTTAATACTACCAAACACTTCAAGGAACAGAGTAGCAGGGATAGGGGTCTGGGGACCATGCTTTCAGGGGACATCTAGGTCAACTGTCATAACAAAGTTTATTAAGAAAATGTTCTACATTCCACTTTGGTGAGTGGCGTCTGGGGTCTTAAAAGCTAGCAAGCAGCCATCCAAGTGGTCTCAACCCACTTGGAGCAAAGGAGAATGAAGAACACCAAAGACACAAGGAACATATTAGCCCAAGAGACAGAAAGGGCCACATAAACCAGAGACTCCATCAGCCTGAGACCAGAAGAACTAGATGGTTCCCGGCTACCACCAAAGAATGCCCTGACAGGGAACACAACAGAGAGTCCCTGATGCAGCAGGAGAAAAGTGGGGTGCAGAACTCAAATTCTAGTAAAAGACCAGACTTAATGGTCTGACTGAGACTGGAGGGACTCCAGAAGACATGGCCCCCAGACTCTCTGTTAGCCCAGAACTGAAACCATTCCCGAAACCAACTCTTCACATGAAGATTACACTGGACTATAAGACATAAAATGATACTCGTGAAGACAGTGCTTCTTAGCTCAAGTAGACACATGAGACTAAATAGGCAGCTCCTGTCCGGAGGCGAGATGAGAAGACAAAAAGGGACAGGAGCTGTTTGAATGGAAACGAGAAATCCAGGGTGGAAAGGAGGAGTGTGCTATCACTTTATAGGGAGAGCAACTAGGGTCATACAACAATGTGTGTATAAATTTTTGTATGAGAAACTAACTTGAACGGTAAACTTTCACTTAAAGCACAATAAAAACAAATGGGTAAGAATATCCAATAAAATTGAAAAAAGAAAAATAAAATAAAAATTCATTAAATGTAAAAAAAAATTAAAAGATAAAAATTTTATCAGACTGGATTTAAAAAAAAAAAAAA
>NW_004443975.1:8643499-8686757 GCF_000243295.1 Trichechus manatus latirostris | reverse complement strand
AAAAAAAATTAAAAGATAAAAATTTTATCAGACTGGATTTAAAAAAAAAAAAAAACCTGACTATATTCTACTTAACAATAAACATACCAAAGAGAGAAAGCTGAAACTAAATGTCTGCAATAAGACATTTAATGTAAATACTAATAAAAAGGGCTAGAGTAGCTCTACTAATATCAGATTAAATAAAACTTAAGTCAAAAAGCATTACTTAACGATATCATAATGTTATCCTAATGGCAAAAGAATTAATCAACAGGAAGCTATAATAACTCTTTATTCTCCATTAGTAAAAACCAGGACTTAGAACCAGTTCATTCTGGTTTGAACCTCTGCTAAGAATTGCATTTCTAACAAGTTCCTAGGCAATGCAATCCTGCTGGCTAGGGACCAAACCTGAGAATCACTAGTAGAGAAGTGGTTCTCAAAATTTATTGTACATAAGAGTCACCTGAGATCTTGTTGAGATGTAGATTCTGATTCAGTATATCTGGGGTGGAAATGCAAATTCTCAGCAGGGATTCAAACCAGAATGAACTGGTTCAATGCCCTGGTAAAAACTGAAAGAAATAAACAAATCCTCTCTCAGAAAATGATAAATCAAGCACAGAAAAAAAGTAAGGATGTGGAAGATTTAAACAAGATTAATGAATTTTGCATAATTGATATTTATAGAACACTGCACAACAAATTTCAAAGGACTGAAATTGCACAGTGTATGCTCTCTAACCATGCTGGAGTTATAACTCAATTACAATAATATAACTAATAAATCCCCCAAATGTTTAGTAATTGAACAATAAACTTTTAAAATCCCAGATAAAAAGAAAAAATCATAATGGAAATTTAAAGTCACATTGGAAAACACATGGTACTTTGAGACAAACAATAATAAAAATATGACAAATCAAAACCTGCCAGCTGTAGCTACAGCTGCTTGGAAGAAAACATACAACCTTCAATGCACATTTGAAAAGAAGAAAGCTATAAATCAATGATCTAAGTATCTATTTCAATAATTTTTTTTTAAAAATAGACATTAAAACCAGAAAGAATAGAAGAACATGTTAAAAAGGAAAAATAAATGAAACACAAATCTACAATAGCAAAATTCAAAAGGCCAAAAGGTAATTATTTGACTAATAAAACTGATAAACCTCTACCAAGACTAATCAACAAGAGAGATGTAGAAATAATCACTAAGTAATGAAACAGGGATGCCACTAAAGATTCCACAAACTTTTAAAAGATATTGAAATGTGGACCACTTTATGCAAATAAATTGAAAAACTAGATGGCACAGATAAACCTAGCAAATGTGACACAGAAAGAAATAGAAAAGCTAAATAGTCCTATTTCTATTAAAGAAATATAGCCTTTAAAACTTTCTCACTAGTACCCTCCAGGTCCAGATAGTTTCACCAATGAAATCTTCCAAGCACAGGAGAAAGAAATAATACCAATCCTACAAACTCGTCTCGAGAACTGTAAAAGAAGGAACCCTTCCCTCTTTTTATGAGGCCAGTATAACCAAGACACCAAAATCAGATCAGGACACTAGAAGTACGAAAATTAAGGACCAATTTCTGTCAGGAGCACAGATGCAAACCAAATCCAGGGATATATTTTTAAAAATTACACATCACAATCGAGTTGGGCTTATTTTAGGAATGCAAGTTTAGTTTAACATTTGAAAATCAATGTAATTCAACACATTAACAGAGAAAAGTAGAAACACCATATGCATATCTCAATAGATGCAGAAAAAGTATTTTATTAAAATTCAACACCATTCATAATTTGTAAACATAAATTTAGCAAGGCTGCTGGGTATGAGGTCAATAAACAGAATTCAATTATATTTCTAACTACTAGCAACAAACAATTAGAAAATGAAATTTAATGAACAATTCTAATTAAAATAACATCAACAATATCACATACCTAGGAATAAATTTCCTGAAAGATGTGGAAGTCCCCTAAACTGAATGAATGTTACAAAACATTATTAAGCGAAACTTCCAAACCCAAATCAAACCCATTGCCATCGAGTCAATTCCAACTCATAGTAACCCTATAGGACAGAGTAGAGCTGCCTCCACAGGGTTTCCAAGGCTGTACATCTTTACAGAAGCAGACTGCCACATCTTTCTCCTGTGGAGTGGCTGGTGGGTTAAAACCACTGAACTTTTGGTTAGCCACCAAGTGCTTTACCGCTGCATCACCAGGGTTCCTTCTGAGAGAAACTTATAAAGCCTTAAAATAATTAAGGGATATACCATGTCTATGGATACTGTCAACATGTCAATTATCCACAAATTGATCTCTAGTTTCAATGCAATCTCTATAAAAATAACAGCAGGGTGTATGTGTGTGTGTTTATGGGTGGATGAAAATTAAAACAATAATTCTAAAATTATATGAAAATATAAAAAGCCAGTAACAAAGGAAGAGAAGGAAAAGTAGGAAAGAGGGAGAAAAAGGGAGGGGGAGGAGGAGGAAGTTGGAGGACATTCACTACCACATATCAAGACCTCTTATGAAACCAGAATTAAGACAGCATGGTATTGGTACAAGGACAGACAAACATACCAATGGAACAGAAGAGAGAGTCCAGAAACATAGTTATTTTCATATGTAAAAACAGAGAAACATCTTGGAAAAAATTCCATGTATAAATATCTCATTCAAAACTTTAAAATATTTCCTGATCAACAATATCAGTTACAAAAGCAAGTAAATAATATTTCAGTTAAACTCTCTCGTGGGCTGTAAAAATAGCTTCCAAAATAATTAGCAAACCTTCTATAAAATCCTTCTCTTACCTCCCCAAAAGCTCCTCGACCAATCACCTTTAATATTTCAAAGTCTTCTCTATGCAATCGCATTTGTTTCACTTTAGAAGTAAATGGTTTAGCTGAAACAAAAGAGTAATGTCAATTACTTCTTAATGAAATGTGATGCAAATTAGATACAATGGTATTTCTTATTTATACAATAAAAATCCAAATTACAATTAAGAATTAAGCCAAAAAAAAAACTTAAAAATCTCATCACGCTATATTCAGAAGAAATAGATTCAATTTCCATAACAAAATAATACATTTCTTCAAGATGGGTTACATTTTTGGTGAGAAATATATTTTTAAATAGCAAATAACTTGAAATAATACAAAGCTGCAGGGACACAAAAATGAGACCAGTTTATTCTCATGTTAAACATTCTACGTATTTTATCAACACTAGGTATATATTTTAACATGAAAGTCCTAGAAGTAAAAGCAAATTTCATGAAGCCAAAGAGAACTTCAGAAATTCTAGTCTAGTAAATTAATATTTATTACATAATCATTCATTTATTCTTCTAACATGCCTTTAGCAAGAGTCTACGCTATATAAAGCATGGTGGCAATCACCGAAGTTTAAGGGGAAAATAAGATGATTATCAAACAGTACCTTCCCCTTCAAGAACCTCTCAGTCTCTAGAAAAGACAGATAAGTGTATGCGCGCCTTGTTTTCCTGAGACATAACTCTAAACCCTTGAAATTTTTGAGTGAGGTGGCTTTGCTAATCTAAGCAACATCTGAGGATTTGTGCTAGTAAGTGAGGGTTGACCAGACCAGGAAGACCACCTGATATCAACTAACCTCCAGAGGCATGATTTAGCCTATCGTGCATATGCAATAAGGGCTCAATCATGACTGGATGGTAAAAGCTCTGAACACGAAGGCTCAGAGAGCTTCCCGGCTGGCAAAGGGAGGGTGACGCGCCCTCTTTGGGACATGGAAGCTCTGTATTGGGAATCCTGCCAGACCTTGCCCAAGCATCTCTTCCTTACGGTGATCCTGATTTGTATCCTTTACTATAATAAATTTATAATTCTAGATACAGTACTTTCTGTGAGTTGCTCTAAAGAATTATCAAATACAAAGGAGTAGGGGGAGCTCACAGGTAAAAAAGTAAGGGAGCCCAAAGGAAGACCCCAAACTTGTGGATGGCATCTGCCTATTCGGCAGTCTGAAAGAGTAGCTTCGGGTGGCTAGGGACTGAGAAAGAAAGTGCAATATGTGCAGCTGGTGTCGCAGTTGATGGAGAAGTGGGAAAGTGAGGATTTGATTATGCCTCACGTCTTGGGGATCCAATTTATGCTGATTCTTACCCATGAAAATACATACCCTAAAAGCACTAAGCAAATGTGTACTGTAAAGTCATGCATGACTAGGATTAAAGATTTTGTCAGTTATCTAAGTTTTATGGACAGCATAAAGTAAAAGAATAACCATGTCTATACTTTATTCCTTGGCACCTACGAAACCAAAAATTTTTTTTTTTAATTTCATTCTTTTACACTGTGAAACTATTTTATTTTCAGACATTCAAAAATGAGTTATTTAAGTAGGAAATTTCTTCAGAAGGCTTAAAGTTTACTAATCATTTATTGAAATCACTTGAAAAGTACCTTTGACTTACCCTTTACACACCAAGCATTTTACAAGATGCTAAAGGTTCAAAGATGTACAAAACAGCCCGTCCTCACGTAAATATATTCTGCAATAAGTGTTACTGTCCCACTTAAGCAGTTCCATGTTGTTAAATATAAATGCTAACAAATATAAAATGATGCTCATATTATAAGAAATCAGAGAAATGCAAATTAATATAACAGGAAGTTTCTATTATTTACCAACCAAATAGGCTAAAAATAAAAAATCTGAAACAACTAAGTGTTGGCAGGAGTATTATTAACAGTGTACATAGCTGACAGGACTATTAATTGACTACAGTCTTTGTGGAGATTTGGTGTTTCTTTATTCTCTTAACATAGTATATTACTTTAGAAGTTGAACCATCTTTGTATATATTGAGATAAACCTTACTTGGTTGTAATATATCTTTTCAATAAATACAAAAATTGTTTTGCTTTGATTTTATTTAGGAATTTTACATCTGTGTTCATAAATAATGCTTGTCTATAATTATCTTTTTCTGTACTGTTTTCATCCGGTTTGATTATTAATGATAAGCCAACCTCACTAAGTAAGTTAAGTAGCTTTCTTTCCTCTTCTGTTCTGTAAAAACAATTTTGTTTCCTTTTAAAGAAGCAGTTTACCTGTTCCTTGAAGGTACAGTAAAGCTTGTAAGTGAGAACATCTAGCACTTGTGTCTTTCGTTGTTGTTGTTAGGTGCTGTCAAGTCAGTTCCAACTCACAGTGACACTATGTACAACAAAACAAAACACTGCCCAGTCCTATGCCATCCTCACAATTGTTGCTATGTCTGAGCCCATTTTGCAGCCGTTGTGTCAGTCCATCTTGTTGAGGGTCTTCCTCCTTTTCACTGACCCTCTACTTTACCAAGCATGATGTCCTTCTGCAGAGACTGGTCCCTCCTGATAACATATCCAAGGTACGTAAGACAAAGTCTTGCCATCCTCGCTTCTAAGGAGTATTCTTGTCGTACTTCTTCCAAGGCATATTTGTTTGTTCCTCTAGCAGTCCATGGTATATTCCAGATTCTTCACCAACACCATAATTCAAAAGCATCAATTCTTCTTCGGTCTTCCTTATTCATCATCCAGCTTTCGCTTGCATATAGGTGACTGAAAACACCATGGCTTGAGTCAGCCACACCCTAGTCCTTACAATGACATCTTTGCTTTTTTAACACTTTAAAGAGGTCTTTTGTAGCAGATCTGCCTAATGCAATACATTGTTTGATTTCTTGATTGCTGCTTCCGTGGGTGTTAATTGTAGATTCAAGTAAAATGAAATCCTTTTACAACTTCAGCATTTTCTGTTTATCATGATGTTGCCTACTGGTCCAGCTGTGAGGCTTTTTGTTTTCTTTATGTTGAGGTGTAATCCATTCTGAAGGCTGTAGTCTTTTTATTGTTGCTGTTGTTGTTGAGAATATACATAGCAAAACATACAACCATTTCTACATGTACAATTCACTGACATTGATTACATTCTTCAAGTTGTGCATCCATTCTCACCCTCCTTTTCCATTAACTAACAGAAACTCACTGCCTGTAAGGTTCCCATCTAATCTTCTGAGTTGCTGTTGTCACTTTGATCTCATATAGACAGTTCTTAAGAGTATAATACTCAAGGCAGACATTTTTTACTAGTTAAGCTCAACTACTGTTTGGTTTTAAGAAGACTTCAGGAGATATTTTTGGTTTAAGGTTTCAAGATTATCTCAGGGCAATAGTTTCAGGGGTTTATCCAGCCTCTACGGCTCCAGAAAGTCTGGAGTCATGATAATTTGAAAGTATGTTCTGTATTTTCCCCCTTTTGATCAGGACTCTTCTAGGGAATCTTTGATTAAAATGTTCAGTAATAGTAGCCAGACATCATCCAGTTCTTTTGGTCTCATGGCAAAAGAGGCAGGTTGTTCATGAAGGCAATCAGCCACACATTCCATATCCTCCTATTCCTGACTCTCCTTCTTCCTCTGTTCCTCCAGACAAATAGAGACCAATTTTTGTGCCTTAGATGGCAGCTTGCAAGCTTCTAAAACCCCAAGTACTACACAACAAACTAGGAGGTAGAACAGAAGCACTAAACAAGTTATTAGGCCAATTAACTGGGATGTCCCATGAAACCATGACCCTTAACCTCTTTGATCTTCATCAGTAAATGCTTCAAGTCCTCTTCACTTTCTTTTGTATCTTTTTAGTGGATTGTTAATAATTGATTTCGTTCACATTTTCTCGTTTGTAACTGAAAATTTTGTTAATTACATTTTTATACATTTATACATTACATCTAAATTTTCAAATTTATTGGAATAAGGTGACAGAAAAAAATTTTTTTAAATTCTACTACATGTGTAAGTTTGATTCCTTTTTAGTTGCTAATATTGTTTATTTGGGTCTATTTTCATTGCTCTTCCTCATCAGTATTGCTAGAAGTTGTATATTTTACAACTTTTTTTTATATATAGTGTTTAAATTTGTTGATCCTTCCTAAATTCCAGGGATTTTTATGTCTAATGTAAGATGATGGAAAAAGAAACAAACAAAACCTTAGTTAGCCATATTTATTATCGGACAAAAGAGATATTAGGACAAAAGTATTAAAAGAGTAGAGATAAAAAGCAACATACAGAATCACTTTTTAAAAAGTTCAACTGACCAAGATATGATGATTCTAAACATGTACGTACCCAGTAACATAATTCAAAATATGTCAAGTCAAACTTGATGACCATAAAAGAAGAAACTAACAAACTCACCTTCATAGAAGGTGATTTTATTACATCTCTCTCAAAAATTGAAAGCTCACGCAGACAAAAGAAAAATCAGTGAGGAAATCTGGGAAGATGGTTGCATGAGCAGGTCCAGATTCCCGACCCTCCCCATATGTATACCAAGAAACGCAAAACATATGTGTATTCTGCCCTGTGGGGCTCTGAACTGGTGGGGATGGACAGAAGCAATGAGCTGCGGTCAAAACAAGTCAACAATGAGTCTCATACGGTAGGAAAAGCACTTCTTCCACTGTTCCCACCCCTCCCACTCCTGGCACAACAAACAGTCATCTGCCATGCACGGCCTCCAGGGGTGCACAGAAGGATGGCTGTAGCAGAGCCCACTCCCCTATCCAACTCACAGCTCGCCTGTAAACAGGGAAGGGCCCCAAGTCCTGCCTGCAAAATAAATAGGACAGATCTCCCTATTGCGCCATCGAGGTGTGCCCACCTATTCGCCTCCTGGCAGAGCAGACAGCTACCATAATCCCAGTTGACCTGTGACTTGCCTGAGCACAGGGAAGGACCCCAATCTCCTGCTCTGAGATAGTGGACCCTCATAGAGAGGAGGATGGGGCAGTGAACAAGGACTGATAATTGTACCTGCCAAAGTGCAATTCACTCAAAGTGGTTTTTCTGACCAGTTTGGGAGTTGTCAAAGGACTGAAGGAAGAAAGATCTAGTGGATGGACTAGGAGGGAGGGCCTAGCAATCTACTTTCAAAAATTAGCCAATGAAAACCCTACAGATAACAACAGTCTTTTTCACAACCAATCATGAGGATGGAGCAAGATGAGGCAGCATTTCATTCCATTATTCATGGGGTCGCCATGAGTTGGGGGCCGACTCAACGGCAGCTAACTATCAAAACAACAAAGACCTAAAAGCTTGGTCTAGCCAGAAATGCATCCCTCACAGATCATGGGAAGGTGCAATAACCGAAAACAAAGGCCTCCTGAAGGACAGACTGATTTATAGTGTATGTTCTCTCTTTCTATTGGAGTGCCACTGAAAGATAGAAACCTTGGTCTGTACTAAAATGGAGTTATCACAGAAAGGAAGAGGAAGAAGTAATGAAAGTCTGAAGATTCTGACCATCTCAAAGTTTCTTGCAGAAATTAGCATTGTAGAAAACACCAAATACTTACGAGAATTGAAAAAACCAACTCCTCATAAAATTCTAATGTCCCAGTTTCAACAACACATCACTAGGCACACAAAGAAACTAGAAATCATATTTATGGAATCCTGAATAATGAACAGCTTGGGAGAATATAATACAACACAACAGTATTAAATAAGCTCAAAGGACTAAAGGAAAACACAAAGAACTAAAGGAAATCAGGAAAATGATGCATGAACAAAACTAAAATTTAAATAAAGAGATATCCCCTATATTTAAAAAAAAAAAAAAAAAACTGGAACTGAAAGATACAGTAACTGAAAACAGAAGGATTTAACAACATATTTGAGCAGTTAGAAAAAATAATCAGTGAACTAGACTATGAAATAATCAAAATTAAGTAGGCTGAAGAAAAACAAGGGAAGGCTGAACACTACTGAGCACAGTTTAATGGAATTCTGGGACAACATCAAGCAAGCCAAGATACACATGATGGGCATCCCAGAAGGAGACAAGAGAGAGAAAGGGACAGGAAGAATATCTGCAGGCATAATGGCAGAAAAATTTCCAAATCTGACTAAGACCAAGAACCTACAAATCCAAGAAACTCAACAAACTTCAAGTAGGATAAACCCAAAGAGATCCACACTGGGACACATTATAATCAAGCTCTCTAAAACTAAAGACAAAGAGAGTATACTGAATACAGCAAGAGAAAAGCAAATATCGCGAGCAATAGATGCCATCTAGTCAATTCAGACTCATGGCAACCCCATGTGTGCAGAGTAGAACCACACTCCATAGGGTTTTCAAGGCTGTGACCTTTCAGAAACAAATCAATAGGACTTTCTTTCAAGGAGCCTCTGGTGGGTTCAAACCATCAACCTCTGCGTAGAAGTCAAGGGTTTAACTGTTTGCACCATCCAGGAATCCCAAAAATCAAACAGTTACATACAAAATATCCTCAATAAGATTAAGTGCTGATTTCTCCTCAGAAACCTGGGAGGCCAGAAGGCAATGGAATGATATATTTAAAGTGCTGAAAGAAAAGAACTATCAATCAAAAATACTACATCCAGAAAACCTGTCGTTCAAGAACGAGGGGAAAATTAAGACATTCCTAGATAACTAAAAGTGCAAAGATTCTGTAACCACCAGACCTATCTTAAAGGAGCCCTGGTGGCACAACGGTTAAGCACTTGGAAGCTAAACAAAAGGTTGGTGGTTCGAACCCACCCAGTGGCTCTGCAGGAGAAAGACCTGGCGATCTGCTTATGTTGAGGTGACAGTCTAGGAAATCCTATGGGGTATTTCTACTTTGTTCATGCATCTCTGTCACATGGGGTCACTGTGAGTTGAAAATCAACTTGACAGTACCCAAACAACAACAACAGACCTGTCTTAAGGGGCCCTGGTGGCACAATGGTTAAGCATTAACCAAAAGATTGGTGGTTCAAACCCACTCACTGTTTCTTTTGTTCATCAAAGGACTTAATCAAAAAAGTGAAGAAACAACCTACAGATTGAGAGAAAATTTTGGGGAACCATGTATCTGATAAGGCTCTAACATCCACAGTGTATAAATAACAAATCAGTCTTGGAGGAATTACAGCCAAAATGTTCCTTAGAAGTGAGGATGGAGAGACTTTGTCTTACTTACTTTGGACACGTCATCAAAAAAGACCAATCACTAGAAAAGGACATCATGTCTGGTAAAGTAGGGGGTCAGTGAAAACAAGGTAAACCCTCAATGAGATGGACTGACACAAAAGCCACAACAATAGGTTCAAATGCACCAATGATCTTGAAGATGGCACAGGACCAAGCAACATTTCATTCCTCTTGGAACTTCAGTCACCAAAGTGACATCTTTGCTTTTTAAGATTTTAAAGAGGTCTTTTGCAGCAGATTTGCCCAATGCAACACATCTCTTTGATTTTCTGACTGTTGCTTCCATGGCCAAAGGTAGAAACTGTCTAAATATCCATCAATAGATGAATGGATAAACAAAATGTAATACATACATACAATGGAATATTACTCAGCCATAAAGAAAAATGAAGTTCTGACACATGCTACAACATGGATGAATCTTGATAACACTATGCTTAGTGAAATCGGTCAGTCACAAAAGCACAAATGTTATATGATCCCACCTATATGAGCCATCTATAATAGGCATATGTATAGATACCAAACTTTATTAGTGGTTACCAGCAGCAGGCGGGAGGGAGAGAGAAAGGGGAAGTCACTGCATAGGTGGTACTGGGCTCCTGTTAAGGGTGATAGAAAAATTTGGAAGTGGATAGTGGTAATGGTTGAAGAACAGGATGAACATAATTAATGTCACTGAACTGTACATGTAAAAAACGTTGACATGGCAAATGTTTCATTACATATAGATTTACCACAATTTTTTAAAAATCAGTATTGATAGATCTGAACAGCATATGTAGAACATTCCACCTAAGAGTTGGAGAATATTATTTTCAAACACATATTAAACGTCTACAAATTTTGATAACTTGTAAGATGTAAAACTACTACCAATAAAATTCAAAGTATTTGTAACATAAAAACCAAATTATATGTGTACAGTGCAATTAATGGGATTAGAAATCAGTAACAGAAAGATAACCAGGAAAGTCCATATGCTCTGAAATTCACAAACAATTTCAAAAAAGAAACTAATCAAGTAAATATAAAATACTTAGAACTAAACAATAATAAAAAAATTACATATCAAAAATCATAGGATGCAGCCTGAACAGTATTTACCAAATAATATACATATGCATACAGTTACCAATATTTATATTGGGGAAGAAGGAAGGCTGGAAATTGAGGCACTAAATGTACAAGATAAAATAATAAGACCAAGAGAATAAACAAAAACTAGAAAGAAGAAAAAAATATATAAGGGAATCAAATCAATCAATTTGAAAACAAGCATGTCATAGAACAACAGCTCAACAAGGTCGAAGGATCATTCCTTGCAAGCACTAATTAAAGAAAAAAAAAGAAAAAGGGAAGGCATAACAAATCAACACTGAGAATGAAAAACTGGACACAACCACAGACAGCACTGAAATTAAACAGGGAGTAAGAGAATATCATAAACAACTGTATGCTAATAAATTTGAAAACATAAAAATGAACAAGTTTCTAGAAAGAATAACTGACTTTTAAAAAACTGAAAGTCTGAACTGTCCAATAAATAAGCTGAATTCTGTAGTTTAAAATCTTCCACAAAGGAAGCACAAATCCCGAACAGTTTTCAGGCAAGTTCAAACAAACCTGTAAGAAATAGGTAATTCCCACAATCAAGGAGAGAAACTTGTTGCTCTCAAGTCTGTTCCAACTCATAGCAACCCTATGCACAACAGAACGAAACACTGCCAGGTCCATCCTCACAATTGTTGCTATGTTTGAGCCCATTTTTGCAGCCACTGTGTCAATCTGTCTCGTTGAGGGTCTTCCTAACCTCATACCAAAAATACAGATAATCTTGCTCATGAATATACATGCAAGAACCCTCATCAAAATAAATATCAAACTAAATCAAACAATGTATGAATAAATACATGTAAATATTATATGAACAAGTTGAGTTTATCCCAGAAATACAAGATTGTTTTTATATTAGAAAACTAATTAACATAATTTGCCACAAAACAGATTAAAGAAAAAATACTTCAATAAATCTATATACAAACACTTCAATAAAATTAAACCATTCATACTAACTAAAAGAAAACACACTCTTAATAAAGAAGACATAAAAGGAAACTTCCATGGTCTGATAAATGATACATATACCAGAAGCAGCAGCAAAACAGCAAACATTAACACTCAATGGTAAAATGTTAAAAGGATTATCTTTAACATAAAGAAACAAAGATGACTTTACAATTATTATTACTTCTATTTAACAATGTAGTAATAGTCTATCCAAGCCACTAAGAAAAGAAATAAAAGAATAAGGATTGGAGAGGAAGAAAGAAAACTGTCTTTATTTGCAGATGATGTGATTATCTACACAGTTGTTGTGTGCCATCGAGTCGATTCCAACTCATAGTGACCCTACAGGACAGGGCAAAACTGCCTCATAAGGTTTCCTAGGCTGTAATGTTTACAGGATCAAATACCAGGTCTTTTCTCCCATGGAGCCACTGGTGGGTTCAAACCATCAACTTTTTGATTAGCAGCTGAGCGCTTAACCATTGCAGCACCGGGGCTCTTTTATCTACACAGAAAACTCCATTATGTATCACTAGCATTAATGACTGAGTCAAGCAAGTTTTTGGATAGAAATAAACATTCTAAAGCCATTTTCATTCCTAAACACCAAAAAAAAATTTTTTTTTTAGAAAATCATTCAGAAAGATACCATTGTTAATAAAGCAGTTTTAAAAGGACTTATCAATAAATCTAACAAAAGATGTATATCTCCTTAATCAGTAAAATTACAGAAGATTACTAAAAAACATTAAAGATTTCCACCAAAAAAAGAAAAGTACTTGGATAGAAAGACTCAATACCATGAAATACCAGTTCTCTCAAAACTTTTCTATAGTTTAATGCAGTTACAATCAAAATCCCAACCAGGCTGTTTACAGAACTTGACGAGCTGATTCTAAAATTTATATGAATGAACAAAGGAACAAGAATAATCAAGACACTTTTGAAAAAGGAAAACAAGATGGGAAAGGGAGAAAGACTTGTCCTATTAGATACCAAGACTTATAATAAAACTATGGTGGTAATTAAGAGTAATGTTGGTAAGAAGATGGACAAATTGATGAAAGGAACAGAACAGACAGCCCAGAAGCAAACTTACATATGCATGGGTATTCGATTTCTAGAAGAACTGGCATTGTACAATGGTGGGGAAATAACAGACTATTTAATAAATAATATTGGGGCAGTGGTTATTTTCTGGAAAAAAATGAAATTAGGACCTTGTTTCACACCATACGTAAAACCATTTCCAAATGGTTTCAAGATCTCAATGTGAAAGACAAAACCAAAAAACTTAGAAGATAATACAGGAGAGTATGACGTAAGACTAGAGAAGGCTTTCTTAATCAAGATAAAGCATCATAGAGTTGACTAGATAAAATAATAAAATGATAAATTTGACTATATAAATTAAGAATTTTTTTAATCAAAAGGTACCATAAATGCAAGACACTAACTAGGAGAATTTAATTGCAACACATATAACTGAAAATGGATCGGTATCCAGAATATATACAGAACTCCTACCAATCAATTTAAAAGAAACAAGTCAACATAAAAATTATATAAAAGACAGTCATTTCATAAAGAAGAAAACACAAATGGCCTGTGAACATGTAAAAAGACAGCCAACCTCACTGGTAATCAAACAAATGCACCTAAAACCACGATGATATGCAATTTCACACCCATCTTATGGACAAAAATTTTAAAGTCACTAATACCAAGTGTGGAGCACTGGTGGTGCAGTGGTTAAGAGCTCAGCTGCTAACCAAAAAGTCAGAGTTCAAATCCACCAGCAGCTTCCTGGAAACCCTATGGGACAGTTCTACTCTGTCCTGCAGAGTCACTATCAGTTGGAATTGACTCGATGCCAACGGGTTTGGTTTTTCGGGGTTAATACCCAGTGTTGGCAAGAACATAGGGTAATATGAAGTCTTATCCACTGCTAGTGAGAATGTAAATCTGTACAACCACGGTGTTAAAGTGTTCATTTAGCTGTCTACATTGACTATGTACATATCCTACAACCCAGAGATTCCACCCTGGTATAAACCAGCACTTAGAAAAACTCTTGCATATGGGAACTGGAGTACATGTATTATTCAGCATTATTCATGATAATAAAAAAACTGGACAAAAATCTCCATCCGTATGAGGATGAATAAATTGTGGTTCACTCCTACAATCAAATACTACATGGAAGTGAAAATAAATGAACCATAGCTATTTTAAGCAATATGGATAAATTTCAAAAATATATTAAGTCACAGAAAACACACACAGTATGATTTTTATAGAATATATTGTTTATTGTTGCTTGTTTTTATGTACGTTCAAAAACAAGCAACAATAAACAATATATTCTATAGAAATACAAGTGATAAAAGCAAGAAAATTTCATGGTGGTGATTTATTCTAGGGAGAGACACACAGAGGTTTCTAAGATACTATTTATGTTCCATTTCTTAAACTAAATCATGGGTCAGGGTGTTCATTTTATTACTACCCACTGAATTGCATACAAAAGTTTTAAACACTCCTGTATATACAGTCTCAGTGAAAATTTTACTGAAAAAATTTTAATCCTGGATAATGTGAATGAATTCATATTCATTTTAATGAAAATGGTTAGCTAAAAAACTATCTTATTTGGCCAGAATTTTTTCATGAGTTAATATTCTTTCAAATCTGAGAAATTACAGATGTTTTTACCAAACCTGACAATATAATTTCATTTTAATTTCAGTGGCTGGGTTAGATGAAAAAAATTGGTCATAGCAATGAACTATGAATAGCTTTAGGATAAGATACACCATTACTAGTCATCATTTCAACAGGGCACTGGTGGCACAGTGGTTAACCATTTGACTGCTAACTGAAAGGCTGGCAGTTTAAACCCACCAGCCACTCTGCAGGAGAAACGTGTGGGAGTCTGCTTCCATAAAGATTACAACCTTGGAAAACCTGTGGGGCAGTTCTACTCTCTCCTATAGAGTTATGACAGTCACAATCAATTCCACGGCAACGGGAATCATCATTCCAGCACACATCTGTCAGTTTGTCATACTGCAGTAGCATATGTGTTGCTTATGATGCTGGAAGCTATGCCACCAGTATTTCAAATACCAGCAGGGTCACCCATGATGGACAGGTTTCAGCAGAGCTTCCAGACTAACACAGACTAAGAAGAAAGACCTGGTGATCTACTTGCGAAAATTAGCCAATGAAAACCCTAGGGATCACAACAGAATATTGTCTGACTCAGTGCTAGAAGATGAGTCCCTTAGGTTGGAAGGCACTCAAAATATACACTAACCACAACAATGGACTCAAAATACCAACAATCACAAAGATGGTGCAGAATCTGGAAACATTTTGTTCTGATACACATAAGGTCGCCATGAGTCAAACCCACCTCCATAGCAACTAAAAAATCATCATTATTCACTGAAAAAAAAAATTCTTTTAAGATATTTTCCTGAGAACAAATAAGTAGTACTACGTGATGCAAGCAACTTGATGCCCCCTCAACCAAGATAATAATCTCATTGATGATTAAAAAAAAAACAAACCCGTTACCCAGTGAGTTGATTCTGACACACAGTGACCCTATAAGACAGGGTAGAACTACCCCATAGGGTTTCCAAGGCTGTAATCTTTACAGAAGCCAACTGCCGTTATCTTTCTTCCACAAAGCAGCTGATAGGTTCCAACTACTGAAATTCTGGTTAGCAGCCAAGCACATTAACCACTATGCCACCAGGTCTCCTTTTTTATTGATGACTACCATATTTTATGCAAATAATCCACACCTACTACATTTGTTTGCCAACCACGCCCTCCCCCAACGAAGTATTTCCGTAAGCGCCACTATGCCAATTTTTTTTACATGTTGCTGTAAAAAAAAAAAAATAGCATAGCACACTTTCGAGAAAACATTGTGTGGGGAAGGTGCAGTTGGCATGTTATTTGTGTAAAAATATGGTACTTAGTCCAAAAACTATTTCTATTCACATATTTTTAAGAAGTACTGCTCAATAGCTGAGAACTACTGTAGTTGCCCTCATGATCCTAATTTAATTGAAACAATACATACTTGTGGACCTCTCTTCCTTCTGATTGCAACTATTCTAACTGGTATGGCTATAACCTCAGAGCTATCCACGTTTAACAGTCTAAAATAGGCCAAAGGATGTAACTGGAGCAGATCCCATTAAGATCTCTATCATCTTAAACTTGATTACTCTTGCTGTTTGCCTGCCTTGATCTTCAAGATACTGACAACCAGAAAATGTGCCTGATTCCTTAGAATAATTACTCATTATCCGTCCAGAGATTTCCCATATGTTGAAATTAGCCAGCAAGGATTTTAAAGCAACTATTATAGATACAGAGCCCTGGTGGTGCAGTGGTTAAGAGCTCGGCTGCTAACCAAAAGGTCGGCAACTCAAATCCACCAGCTGCTCCTTGGAAACACTACTGGGGCAGATCTACTCTGTCCTACAGAATCACTGTGAGTCGGAATCGACTCAACGGCAACAGGTTTGGTTTTTAAGCTAAGTACCACGCTAACAACTTGTCATACATTATCTCTCACTCTCATAACCATTCAGAATAGGTGTTATTATTCCCATTTTACAGAAAAGAAAACTGAGGATCAGGGAGGTAATATATGTTGTTGAAGGTCACATAGCTAATAAGTGGCAAAGATAGGACTCAAACTCAAATTTATCCAGCTCCCAAACCAGTGTTCTTTCCAATATAACATGCTGCCTCTTTTCTCCCAAAAGCTTTGAAATAAATATATATGCTAAAATTAAGAGATTCGAACTAAAATAAATTCTAAATTAAAGAAAAAAGAAGATCTCTTTGAAACTGGAAAGAAGAAAGTACATTTCTATCTGAGCCTCTAGCACACTGTCTGTTTCAATGTACACCCTTGAATGGATAAATGAATAAATAAATCTAGAAGAAAAAGAATTCAAAATTCCAATATAAAATGCCTGATATACCTTGCAAGGCGTATCTTTTTCCCTCCTGTATGGACTCCAAGATCTAGAAAAGGAGTCTCCCTCCTCATCACAACTACTGGTCAATGGACAGGAATACAGACTGCAGGTTGCAAGCCACTGGCAATAGCTACTACCATGGCTTGAGAAAGGAACCTAGTGAGAGTGTCCAACAAAACAAGGCAGCAGGAAGGAGAGGACATACGTGAAAAGAGATGATGGTGAATTGCATAAGAGTCTGAAGCAGTAACGATAAGAGGCCTAGAAGAGATCAGAGAAGGCTGTGTCAAGAGATTTTATCTTAAATTCACTCATTATTCTCCTTCCTCCCTTTCCTCTCTTTTCCAGTAGGTTTCCAATCTTTCATTCTTCCTCCCCCTGATCCTTTTTATTGCATGTCCTTCCACTATGGATGCTGGTGCAACCTGCAGTGAAGTAACATGAAAATCAGGGACCATGCTAGGGCACAGAGAGCAAATAATCCAAGCAGGGGGTGGGAGGGGAGAAATATCATCAAGCAATGAGAAAAGAGGGTTTACTAATGCCACTTTTACTTTTAAACTTCCATCAATTATATCAGGTTCTGTTTCTAGGATTTGCAAATAAAATACATTGTATAGTTTTAAATTAATATATAGTAAAAGACTGAAATATACTGCAACTATAAACGAATCACTTATAAAAAAATAAAGTTACAGGTGATATTTCTGAGATTTTTGGCAATGACAGATACTCGAGGGCAAAAACTATGTCTTATTCACCTTTAAGCCCCTGATATAGTGTCTTTCACACAGTGGGTATTCAAAAAAATGTTTTTAGTTATAATTGAGTTATTATTAAAATAAGTTTCAAAGTAGTCCATATGTGTATATAGTTTTGGCAACATAGTAAGCAGAGGTAACAGAGAGCCACACACACAACCATGAAACATACACACAGAAATGCTGAACAAAACAGACAACAAGAATTTAAAATTTTAAATATACAAACTCAAAAAAAAAGAAAGAGAGAAAAAAGAAAGAGTGAAATCTCCAAAAGCAAAAATTGAAGACAGAAATCCAATCAAAACTTTTAACAGAGGAGTAGATGCTGTAGAAGCATAAGGGACTACTGGTTCTGGACACAGGTCCTAACAGCTAGACCCACAAGGAAACATGAGGTATTACTGGTGACCTCAAAGAGCTGGAACTGATACTCCTGATTAAAGCCAGGATGCACGAACCCTTTCTACATGTAGCGGAATAAGAAAAATTCAGATTCTTGGTCCAGGAAAGCAATTCAGGTTTGGGCGGTGAAGGCAAAGCATGTGAGATTCTAGAGTCTAACTCTACACTGCCCATGAGGTAAAGGAATCCTTAGCTATGAAATTAATATTAATTCTAGTCATCATTCCACAAAAGCAAAAGTAAAAGCACTCAGAGGGGACAGAACTCAACCCAGAAAGATCTACCCCAGTCAAAAGTGAGCTCCCAATCAAAAAGTTTAAACCACAGGAGAAAATGGTCTATCATAATGGAAAGTTGACAATAAAAAAAAAAAAAAAAATCCAGGAGGATTAGTACCCCCAAGAACTTGAGAGATTAGTACAATCTAAAAAACATCATCAAATAAGTGGGTAACAATGATTAAAGACATAAAATAAATCTAAATCATAACAAAAGAACAAAAAGATTTTTAAATTAACCAAATACAATGTCAAGAAAAGAACATTCACTGAAATGTTAAACCATAATATAAGCATATAAGATAAAACAGGGATTTTTAAGTCACTGATTTACTCCTCTATCCTGTTTCTAAGTACTCAAACCTTTTTTTTTTTTTTTTTTAACACTCTGAAGTAAAACTCAAAAGCTATTAGTTGGAGGAGGCAGAGTCCTGGGCTCCTTCAAGAATATAGTGTAAGGCTATGAAACTCTTCCCAAAAAACACATACCCTTCAAATTTTATATATCACGTGAAAGGATTACTAGATATCTCAGAAACTTAGATTAATTTTAAAAAAAAAACCTTATTCTAAGGTGTATTAAGAATATAGACATGTATTTCAATACTTACAACTAAGTATAAACTTAAACCAAATTATATGCTATTGCAGAAAATATAACCTAGTAGAAATCAACCTTTTAAGCCACAGGATATCCTGAAAATGTCATTTTCCATAGTCCCAGTATCAATGAAATCTACTTCCTATGACACACTGGGAGAACAATAAGAAATTTAGGATATGGTGTTCTAATGACGAGGTGAACTTTAAATATTCTGCACAGACTTAAAAACATGACTCATCTAAACATTAATCTAACACTTTACCATTACTGCAATAAACTTGGGACTTAAATCACAAAGTGTGAATGAGGGGAGAAAGCAGCTATATTCTATAGATTTTTAGCAATTTTCATTAAACCACTTTCTTACACAGAAAAAATAAAGAATTTAGTTTACATAACATAATGATTGAAAGTACAGGCTTTGGCATCAGACAGCCCTGAGAGTTAGTCCTGACCAATTCTTACAAGCTGTGGGACCTTGAAAAGTTATTTAAAACCAGAAAGGCTCAGCTTCCTCATCAGTATAGGCACCTGTAGCTCATAACCCTGACAGGGTTGTTGTTGTTGTTGTTAGGTGCTGTCGAGTTGATTCCGACTCACAGCAACCCTATGTACAACAGAACGAAATACTGCCCAGTCCTGCACCATCCTCACAATCATTGTTATGCTTAAGCCCATTGTTACAGCTACTGTTGCAATCTATCTCGTTGAGGGTCATTCCCTTTTTCGCTGACTCTCTACTTTACCAAGCATGATGTCCTTCTCCAGGGTCTGATCCCTCTTGATAACATGTCCAAAGTATGCGAGATGTAGTCTCGCCATCCTTGCTTCCCTGACAGGGTAATGAGGATTAAATAAAATAACTTATGCAAAGTAATAAGTAAAATACCTGGGGCATAATAAGGATTCAAAAATTATTAGCTTACCATAAATCTATAGAAAACTGATTTTTTGCAAGGGTGCCAAGTCCATTCAATGGCAAAAGAACAGTCTCTTCAACAAATGGGGTGGGGACAACTGGATCTCCATGTGCAAAAGAATGAAGTTGGAGCCATACCTCACACCACATATAAAAATTAACTCAAAATGGATCAATGACCTAAAAATAAGAACTAAAATCATAAAACCCTTAGAATAAAACACAGGGATAAGCTTAAAAACCTTGGTTTTGACAATGGATTCTTAGATATGATACCAAAAGCATGACCAAAAATAAAAATAAAAATAAATTGCACTTCATCAAAATTAAAAACTTCTGTGCATTAAAGGACTTTATCAAGAAAGTAAAGAGACAACCTACAGAATGGGAGAAAGTATTTGGCAACCATATATATGATAAGGGTTTACTATCCAGAATACATAAAGAACTCCTACAACTCAAAACCAAAAAGACAACCCAATCAAAAAATGGGCAAAGGACTTGAATAAACTTTTCTGAAAAAAAAAAAACATGTATATACACATATATACACACACACACACACAAAAAAAAAAAAACAGCCAAGAAGACATGAAAAGGCATTCATGTCATTAGGGAAATGCAAATCAAAACCACTATGAGATACCACTTCATACCTACTAGGATGGCCATTAGCAGAAAAACAGAAATAACAAGTGTTGGAGAGGAGGTGGAGAACTGGAATCCTCATCCACTGCTAGTTGGAATGTAACAGGTGTGACAACTGTGGAAAACAGTAAGGCAGTTCCTCAAAAAATTAGAATTAAAATATGACCCAGCAATTCCATTCCTAGGTTTATACCCAAAAGACTTGAAAAAAGTGACTCAAATAGATAATTGTACATCAATGTTCACTGCAGCATTGTTCACAATAGCAAAAAGCTGGAAACAACCCAAGTGTCCATCAATAGATGAACAGATAAACAAAACATGGTACACACATGCAATGGAATATTACTCAGCCATGAAGACAAATGAACTTCTGATCCATGCTATGACATAGATGAACTGTAAGAACATTATGCTGAATGAAGTAAGTCAGATACAAAAGGAGAAATATTTTAGGCTCCCCCTTAAATGAAGCATCTAGAACTGTCAAATGCACAGAAGCAAAAGTTGATTAGTGGTTACCAGCAGCTCTGGGGAAGAGGGAATGAGAAGTTATTGCTTAAGGAGTACTGAGTTTCTGTTTGGGGTGATGAAAAACCTTTTAAAACAGATAGTGATGACTGCACAACATGGTGAGTGTAATTAATGTTCCTAATTGTACACTTAGAAATGGTTAAAGTGGCAAATTTGGTGTTATATATTTATCACGATAAAATAAAAAATATATATTAGTGCATATTATAAGAATTGTTAGTGCCACTTGTTATCTATTTGATCTTGGGTGTATTACCTCTCGGGACCCCATTTCTCCACTCTGAAACTAAAAATACTAATACTTATTTGTAATAACAAAATTCCATTGTTAAGCCGAATTTCTTCCAAGGGTGCAAAACATGTATTTAAAAAGTTTGATGATCCAAAGAAGTTCCATTGAGCTCTACAACTTAAAAATATTCGTGGACAAGAAAATGCCTAACTAATATCCCAATAATAACAACATCTCTTAAATGGAAAAATACCAGAAAAAAATTCTTCATGAATTCAGAGGAATAGGTCTGTTTTGTTCACTACTATAAATCCAGTACCTAACACAGTACCTATTACTTTGTAAATCATTTTAAAATAAATGTATATTATGGTATATGGCAGACAAACCCATTACCGTTACCTTCCTAACGATTATTCTTCCCTTCTTCCTCATTAACAGATCCCAGATTTTTCAGTGGTGGCAACTGTTTTGCCCAAGATGTTGAATTATAATTGGTATATGCCAGCTATGCAATCCCATTCTTCCCTACCCCCACAACCCACCCACTGTTTGGGCAAATGTATGAAACCTGCTTTTGATCAATAACATAAAGGGCCTGGGGGCTTCTGGGAAGGTTTTTTCCCCAATAAGAAAGAAGACCAATGAGAAAGCCCTTTTCTAGTCACTCCCTTTCTCCCTACTTGAGACGTTACTATGATGATGTGCTCTTTTTGGAGCTGCCCTGTAATCATGAGTGGACAGACAAGAGAACTTCAGAGACTTCCTAATCCAAAGTTCTGACACCGTTGAGCCAGAGAAGCAACTCTGGGATTGCCTGCCCCCAGACTTCTGGTTTAGTAATAAAGGTCCATTTTAAGCCACGGTTTGTTAGAATCTCTGTTACTTGCAGCCAGGCATATCCTGTTACAAATATTAAGCGCAAACTCAAAATACAATTCTATCCTGTGACAGATATTATTCTATGGAAATTTTGACACTAGGGAAATGACACTAGTTCATCACTAGTCAGTAACGTTACCTCTGCATGTATGAACTGAAATCATACACGTTTGTGGCATTTTTCTAGCTTCTCCTTAATTAGGTCATCAGAATAGGCTTCATCATTTTCAGATTCATTCCATTTAACAATCCGGGCATTTTATATTCCTCCTTTTTCTCTCCTTTTCTCTCCTCTATGGAGAATTTAAGAAAAAAAAAAAAAGGCAAAAGTACAATCCCTACTCTTAAGGAAACTTAGAGACCAGACTAAAATACAGAAAACTAAAATTGTTTAAAACCAGCACAAAATAATAGTTGTGCTGGGAGGCACAATAAAGAAGGTAAAACTTAAAATGTCTATAAAAGGATACTATAAAATTAGGAAAGAAAGATTAGTCAACCCAATATATCAGATAAAATATGCTCCCACTAAAAAATACTTAATTATGCATTTTTATAATAATTAAACATATTTTGTGGAAATAGCTCCTTCAGCCAAGAATTCACATTTACTGTTGTATGACATAATTCCATGAATAACAGCCTACTGATCTAATCATTTACTCATATAGATATAAAAGAATACATAATTCTACAAAATGAAATCACTTTGGGAATCCAATAATCTCTTAAATGAGATAATCTATTATAAGGTCTGTGGGGATAAAAGGAATATTATTATGATATTTTAATGTTTTGGGTATGTCTTCTGGTCCTTCATCGTTTTAGAAATGTACAACCTGGTCTATTCCATCCACCATGCATGCAATTCACGTGAATGCCATTAGATAAAAGGTGATACCAGTTAGTGAACATCTATACCTAGCTGATGGGAAATTCTCCAGGCAAAAGATATAGCAGAAAGAATCCTGGACCATTACAACAAATAGCATTTATTGAGGATCTATGGTGTGCCAGCCTAGTACAATCCAAACAAAAGAGAGAAAAAAGATTAAAAGAAAAAAAAAAAAAGAACAGAGTCTTAGGGACCTGTGGGACAATATCATGTCATAGAAAGAAAACAGAGATTGGTTCAGAAAAAAATATTTGACATAATAACTAAATACTTCCCAAATTTGGTGAAGGGCACATTCAAGAAGCTCAATAAAACCTAGAAAGGATAAAACTAAAGAAAAACATATCCAGACACATCATAATCAAACAGATCATAATCAAATTGCTAAACACCAAAGATAAAGAAATCCCATGTATGCAAACTAGAGCTGCTCCATAGAGTTTTCAAGGCTATGATCTCTCAGAGGCAGATCATCAGGCCTTTCTTACAAGGCGCCTCTGGGTGGGGGGTTCGAGCTGCCAACCTTTCGACTAGTAGGTGAGCACCTAACCGTTTGCGCCACCCAGGGACTCCTTGTTTTTAAATAAAAAACCACAAACCCATTGTGGTCGAGCTGATTCCAACTTACAGCAACCCTACAGAATAGAGTAGAACTGTCCCACAGGGTTTCCAAGGAGTGGCTGTTGAATTCAAACTGCCAATCTTTCGGTTAGCAGCCGAGCTCTTAACCACTGTGCCACTAGGGCTCCTTGTTTTTAAATAATCGCTCCTAAATCACAGAAGGATCTGATGGCAAATAATCATACAGCTACAGAAAGAATGTGGCTGAGAGGAGGACACTGATCAGCAGAGAATACTTGTTAGTGAGAAACCTAGACAATAGTGTTCCATGTACAAGTACATGGGTATGCTGACAACTAAACAAAAATGTTAGTCCACTTAACATGTCATTGTTATCATGAGCTTTCAGAACTTGAATCCACTGAAATAACTACTCTTATTCCAATTCCAAACAAACTTATGATAATAGTTTTTCTGCAGGGAAAAAAAATGCACTGGTAAGGCTGACACAAATGACTAAGACGCCTGATAGATATATTCTTTATCATAAATTGCTAAATTGGCATTCTAGTTCATCCAGTTTAGCCTCTTACAAAAGAGATTAGTGACTATGTTAGTAACCCTGGTTCTGATCAATCCTACAAGGTTAAACTTACCAAAAAACCAAACTCGCTGCCAGTGAGTTGACTTCAACTCATGGCGACCCTATAGGACAGAGTAGAACTGCCCCATTTAGACTCAGAGCCTTATAAATTCACCAAGATAAAGTCTTCACTATTTATTTAACACTGTATTCATTTAATTGTTTAGTAAGTACCTATTCAGTACCAGCCACTATGCTAGAAACAGGAGACATTCTGTGTAGTCACTGAGTCAATCCTAGATTAACAATTTAATCTCACCACAAACCTTCTTTCAAATTCCTTAGTTACCACCATTATTCATAATGTATAAATAAACAGTAGGTTTATAGGAAGTTTTATATATAGTTTCATGGGAAATTAGTCTCAAGGAAAGAAGAAATATAAACACTATACAAATTTATGTCCACTCAGCTGATGAGAATACTATTATAGTGTTTTTAAATTATTCTTTATGTTTAAAATATGGCAAAGATGAAAAGAAAATAGTTTGACAGCTTAGTTTATATATATATTTAAAGGAATACTTCTGCCAAATTAGATTTTTAGAGTGAAGGAGGAAGACTCTAAGTCATCTGTAAGAATAAAAGTGGGAAAATCACAAAGAAAACATTTAAAATGAAATATGAAGGGCCTTACTTTACCAGGCAAGTAGTTAAGTGTTATGTGTTTACAAAATTAAAATATATTATAAAATTATCAGATTAAATATAGACAGATTTTTTTAAAAAAGCTTATGGATACCATAAATGTTTTAGAAGAAATAGAATATTTTTATATTCTTGGGATGGGAAAGGACTTTTCTAAGCAGGATGTCAAGAGCAAAAACCCTAGAGCGATGAAAAACTTTTGGAAACAGACAGTCGTAATGGTTGTACAACATGGTGAATGCAGTTAGTATCTCTAAATTATACTCTCAAAAATGGTTATAATGGTAAATTTCTGTTACATATATTTTACTATGATAAAATTATTTTTCAAAATATCTTTAAGAAAAAATTTTAAAAGTAGCTATAATGGGCCAATGACTACTTCAAGGGGCAAAAAAAATCTCAAATTTTCTACAAGTTATCTGTAAGAATCAAAGAAAATAGCTCTAAATGTAGTTAATACTTGTTGGTGCAGACCAGAGGTTGCAAACTGGAAGCTACAGACTGTATTTAACCTACAGATAGGTTTTATTTGGCCTGTGAATTGTTTTTAAAACATTTCAATTACTTGTCAATATTTTTAAAGCAAGTGATTTCACATGAAAGTCCAGATTTCCATCTTCTTTTGAAAAACAGGAACTTGGCCACACTGGGCCAACAGTAGCAAACCACCTTAGATGGGGCAGCAGGTTCCTAATTGGTCACGATCTTCACCATTGATATCAGTGACCGACTGACATGTATTATTGGGCAGGTGGCAATGTTTTCTTACAGGAGAGTTAAGTGAAAAGTATTACGTCTTTATCAAAAGATAAACCATAAGGATCAAATATTTCAGAAAAAAATAAAAAGAATCTATTTCTTTGTGGAAGTGAAAAAAAATATTTTTATGAGTTTAATATGCAAAGTTTTTCCAGATCAAAAGAATAAAACCTAAGATGTCATTATAAAACAAAACTGGCTGGCTTCTCTAAATTATGTTACGTACTTGGCTCTTGGGCATCTGTTTTTGTAATTTCTCCCTTAGACTCCAAATTAAGATCTATCTTTAAGATTTCTGTATCAATATAATGATGTATCATGTATATTAATATAATTATATTAAGGTTATTGATTATAAGAAAGTTATTAGTACAAATAAATAAAAATGAGGGGGGAGCAAAAATCCTAAAGATAGAAACATTTAACTAAATAAAAAAGCTACATTTTTAAACTGATAAGAACAGATACTACACATGATCTTAGCCAAAAGGCCGAGAAGCGATAAAAGCTACATTTTTAAAAACACTCTAAGTTTAAAAGAAAGATAAATGACAAACATGAAAAATATCTGTAGTCTATGATGGTCAAAGGGCTGTTACCTTAAAATTCAAAAGCTCTTGCAATGTATTAGGAAAAAAGAGCACTATAACAGAAAATTGGGCCCATGTGTAGATAATTTTTAAAAAGAAATAAATTGATTAATAAAAACACACATTAAAGACCTATAAATCAAGTGTATCAAGTAATTAAGAGATCTGGCTTTTACAGTCAGAAAAGCTTAAATTCAAAACCTGGCTTTGTCACTGAATATCTGTGTGACTTTGGATGAGTTACTTAAGCTATGTAATCCTCAGTTTCTTTATGGGGGCTAAAGTATTTACTAACTCAAAGGTACTTGCAAGAAAATATTTTATAAGTAGATGAGATGAAAACCTCAAAGAGGCAAGATCTGGCCGCAAGGTGATTCATAGAAATGGGGATGCAGTCAACTTAAAATGAAAAGAATGATGACCAGTGGAAACTTCTGAAGAACGTTTTACCCTGCTAAAACGTTTGGATGTGAGACTGAGACAGGTGTCATATACACATCTGTCCATGGTCCTGAACCTCTATTAAATGTAAGGGCATTCTGGAGTCCTGGTGGCACACTGGTTAAAAGAGCTCGGCTGCTAACCAAAAGGTCAGCAGTTCGAACCCACCTTGGAAACCCTATGGGGCAGTTCTACTCTGTCCTATAGGGTTGCTATCAGTGGGAATTGACTCGACAGCAACAGGTTTAGCTGTTGCAGGTATGGTTCATTCTCACTGTGGAACAGTGATGACTCTTCAAAGTTTCTAAGAATTCTCACACAGGTAAGCACTAATGGAAAAGAAAGGAAGAAACAAAGAAAAAGACACAAATGACCAGACGCTTCTGGAACAGCACAGCCACAAAGATGACTAGTGAGGGGGGGAAAAAAGGGGGACTTGCTTTGACACTTTTCAGATATTCACATACACCAAAAAATATGTATATGTATTTCCCCAGTCTGTGAATGTGTGATAAAGACCATTACAGGAATATATGAAATTAGATATATTTGGATCTGTATCAATTTTGTAGTAGATACCTCCTGAAACAGTTGCCAAGCTCATAAAGTCTCCAAGGTATGGTTCAGGGTTTGAGGAGGGATATAAGGGAGAAGAGGAACACAGTGACCATATTTCTGCTAAAATTCCCCTCCCACACACACCTTACAATAGTTATGATCCGGAAGTAGACACCTGACCCAAGCTATCCCAATCAGACTCTCTCTCCCAATTAAAAAGAGAGACTAGGTATCACTGGAGAGGATCATTGGTAGAAGCATAAAAGATAATCATTAACTTTAGACTCTGATAAGTTACATATGAAAGTTTCAATCAAGTAACCACTGAAGGAACAGAAATGGAATGTATGTCTTCCAAACAAATAAAGGGGAAAACTGTATCAGGAAAATACACTGATTAATCTAAAAAATACTGAGGCCATAAGGAAAAAAATATGTAGAAATAAGGTTTAAAAAATAGAAACAAAAATGGTAGAAATAAATCCAAATCTGTATTTACAATAAATATAAATGACCTACAAACTCCAGCTAAAATGCAAAGATTTCACACTGGGGGAGAAAAATCTAGTTATATGCCATTTCAAAACACAACCAAAAATAAGGAATAAAAAAGAAGGAAAACAAAAGGATGGAAAAAAGATAAACCAGACAAATAATAACCAAAATAGAGCTACATTATTTATATTAATAAGAGGGCAAAAAGGAAACTTTAAGGTAAAAATCCTCACCACAGATAATGACTGCTATTACATAAAACACAAAATTATTCAGGAAAATATAATTTTACACTTGTTTCATCTAATTGATCTAGGCTCAAAGAATATAATGGGCAAAAACTGACAAAATTACATGGAAAATTTGACAAATCCCCCATCAAGGTAGTTAATTTTAATAGACATCGCTCAGTAATTGATAGATGAAGCAGATAAAATTTAAGCAACCTAAATAACAAGCAGAATCTAACAGACACATATTGAATACAACAATTGCAGAGGAAATATTATTTTGAAAAACACATGACACATTTACAAATACTGAACAAATGTTTTATGATCCCTCATATGAAATATTAGAACAGGCAAATGCACAGAGACCAACGTTTACTAGTGGTTACCAGGTGTGCATGGGAGGAGAGAAGAGGGAGTTACTGCTTAAGGGGTATGGAGTTTCTCTTACGGATGATGGGGAAAAAAAAAAAAACTAGAAATAGGTAGTGGTAATGGTTGTACAACATAACGAATGTCATTAATGTCACTGAACTGCAAGTGTAAAAATGGCTGAAATGGCACATTTTATATATTTCACCACAATAAAAAAAATTAAAGCAATGTTAATCACCAGATTAATGGAATAAAGATGAATAATCATATGATCATCTCAACAAATGCAAAAAATTGATAAAATTCAATACCAATTCACATGAAAATGACAAGAAAACTAAAAATATCTTAGTAAACTAGTAATAGATACACTGGATAAAACTCTTAAGCACTTTTTAAGTTAACTTCTAAAGCCAATATTGACATAGACAAGAATCAAAGTTGGGCCCCTCAGATTACTCTAAAGACTATAAAGACTCAACACTACACTCTAGCAATGTGGTCATGATATTTTTTGTTCACATACTATCTCTACAAAGGTTTTGGGAAAAAAAAAAGTTTTTCCCTGAACACTTTTAAATTATAGCTAAAATGTTTAATTATAGGTTTAAGTGGTTCTAAATGATGTAATTTTCAATGTATTCCATACTGCACATATGCTTTAAATAGAATTCCATCAAAACCTGAAATTTATGGAAAATGTCCACCATATAGTCTAATTGGCAAAGCCAGTCCTCACTGTCAATCCTGTCAGCAAAAATAAAACTTACTTTCTGTTAGAAGTCTGAAAAAAAATATTTCTATTTTTTTTAATAAGCTTTACTTTTTAGAGCAGTTTTAGGTTTCCATAAAAATTATGCAGAAAGTACAGTGTTTCCATATGCTCCCTCCCCCATAACAGTTCTCCTATTATTGACATCTCGCATTCTTGTTGTATTGTTGTTACAAGTGATAAACCAATATTGATACATTATCATTAACTAAAGTCCATAATTTATATTAGGGTTCACTGTTTGTGTCATACAGTCCTATGGGTCTTGACAAATGCATGTCATGTGCCCACCATTACAGTATCATACAGAATAGTTTCACTGCACTAAAAATGTCCTGTGTTCCACATAGTCATCCCTCCTCCCACCCCCTGGCAACCACTAATCTATTCACTGTCTCTACAGTTTTGCATTTTCCAGAATGTCATATTGTTGGAATCATACGGTATGTAGTTTTTTTCATACTGGCTTCTTTCACTCAGCAAGATGTATTTATGGGTCCTCCATGTCCTTCCACAGCTTAATAACTCATTTCTTTTTATCACTAAATAATACTCCATTGTGTGGATATACTACAGTTTGTTTATCCATTCGCCTACTGAAAGACATCTTGGTTGTTTCCAATTTTTGGCAATTATAAATAAAGCTGCTATAAACATTCACGTGCAGGTTTTTGTGTGGATTTAAGTTCTCAACTCACCTGGGTAAATACCTAGGAGTACAACTGCTGGAGCATATGGGAAGTTTAAATTTAGCTTTGTAAGTAACTGCCCAACTGTTTTTCAAAGTGGCTGTACTATTTTTGCATTCTCATCGGTGGTGAATGAAAGTTCCTGTTGCTCCACATCCTTGCCAGCATTTGGTGTTGTCAGTGTTTTGGATTTTAACCATTCTAGTAGATGTGTGAGGACACTGGTGGTTCAGTAATAGAATTCTCACTTTTCATGCAGGAGACCTGGGTTCAATTCCTGGCCAATGCATCTCATGCACAGCCACCACCCATCTGTCAGTGGAGGCCTGCATGTTGCTATGATGCAGATCAGGCTTCAGCAGAGCTTCAAACTAAGACACAACAGGAAGAAAGGTCTGGTGATCAACTTCCAAAAATCAGCCAATGAAAACCCTATGGATTACACGGTCCTGTCCACAATCAATCACAGGGATGGTGCAGGATTGAGTAAAGTTCCATTTCACTGTACACGAGTCAGGGGCCAACTAGAAGGCAGCTAACAACAACACTAGGTGTGTAGTGGTACCTCATTGTTGTTTTAATTTGCAAATCCCTAATGACATACGGGAGCCCTGGTGGTGCAGTGGTTAAGAGCTCAGGCTGCTAACCAAAAGGTCAGCAGTTTCAATCCACCAGTCGCTCCTTGGAAACCCTATGGGGCAGTTCTCTGTCCTGTAGGGTTGCTATTAGTTGGAACTGACTCAATGACTACGGGTTTGGTTTGGTTTTTACTGACATACTATGTTGAGCATTTTTTCATATGCTTATCTGCCATCTGTATATCTTCTTTGGTGAGATATCTGTTCAGATCTTTTGCCCATTTTGTAACTGGGTTGTTTCTTCTTGAACTGTAAGAGTTCTTTGTATATTTTGAACACAAGTCCTTTGTCAGGTGTTTTGCAAACATTTTCTCCCAGTCTATGGCTTCTCTTTTCATTCTCTGACTTCAAATTTTAATTCAAATGAATGTATTATTACATAACCTAGTATCAACCAGTCTGTTTCAGAGTTTTCAGAATGATAGAGGTTTGCCATTAGTTTGTAAGCTGGTGAAACAAAAGTACCTGCTTCAATACTTTTTATAAAACTTCTATTTGTTTTGCCCTCCCTCGAGAGCTACGCATTCTCAAATAGTCCCTTTTGTTTTGCACCCAGGAGATTTTCACAGTCCAAAGCAATGCACCATAGAAAGATTTGAGATGGGTAAGAAATATGCCTTTATCTTATAAAGTGGGAGAAGGGCACTTGTGAAATGGGAGTGAAAAAAGAGAATCAACAGACTTCACAGTGTTCTCAAACAGATGGATTTTAGAAAAGAGTACTTATGGAAATTGAGGATCTGGAAATTGACTCCCTTAAAGTTATATATGTACCACACAGCCCTTGGGGAGATTCCCTGCACCCATGGGTACAGACTGTCCAGTGTGCACCAGAGTAACTCTTCGGCTTTGGTAGACCTTTTAAAAATGAAAATGTTGATTTATGTATTAATTTAAAAAATTTTAATCTGATTTTAATTAATTAACTCTGGTGTAAGTAGCTGATGATACCTTAAGAACAGACTCCTTCCTGAAGGCTTTGTTTTCCAACAGAGACCATCTACAGTATATGAGGAGGATTGTTTTGGCTTGGGAGGGGGATTATTTTCCTAGCCCTCCTCCCTGCTTCTTCTCACCCTATGAAGAGCTTGCCAACCAGTAGTCCCAGCACAGCAACTCCAGTGGTCAGAACTGCCTCTCAGGGCCAGAACTACCTTTGAAATTCCCTAAGACAGATCTGTTACTACTGGTAGCCAAGGCTCCATCAGTATCTTTGCGGTCTGTTCCATAGCCTGTTGCCTACCTACCCCCTCACCACATTCTCTCATTAGAACTCTTTTTGCTAACTGGCTCTTCTCGTTTTACCCAGAACTAAGTGGAGGTGGGAATAGGTTCAGAGCCCTACCCACCTGGTGTCTCTTTTTATTCCCACTTCCCACTCCAAGCATGCCTGGGGAAATCTAGGGCTTCTCAGAACACAGCTCTTAAGGATATTACCAGGCCCCAGTTCCCTAAGCTTAAGGGACAGAGGCAGCCAGTCAAGGGCTGTTGCTATGAGTGCTCTTGTCTTGGATCCTATGGTCCAGGAGACACAAGGCCCTCAGAAGCAGCTCTTCTAGGGCCCCTAGCAGCATCCTAGAGCCCCAGGTTTGCCCATCTCCAGCTGGCGAGTCTCCTGTGGCTAGTGCCTATACTGAGTAGTTGGACCTGGAGGCCCTCTGAGCACCACGCAGCAATTACTGTCTCTGAGCACCCGTCACCCACTACCCAAAACTACAGCTTTTGCAAGTGCTCCAACTCAAGACAATTTAGAGTTTGAGGACAAAGCCTAAGGCAGGGCAGAAGAGTGAGATGAGCACTGCTCAGAAACTCAGAAGACCTGATTTCTGCTCTGGCCCTGCCAGGAACTCATAAATAGCCCTGGCAGGGGCATTTTCCTTAAGTTAAAAAAGAAAAAGAAAAAAAAAAAAAAGGAGGGAGAGAACCCACCTGGTTCTAGGTAAAACCGTAATAGCCAGTCAAGAAAAAGTTTTAGAGTGAATAAGTAAATATTACCTAGGAAGCCAATATTTGAAAATTATTTTATGGTTCCTATATTCAGCATTGTTAAAATGTGATTTGATTACTTCTCAGGAGTTTAAACTAAAATTAAATAGTTGTTTACATAGCACCCTAAAATATATGTACAGATGATAGCAGATTCACTCCCAGTGTTTAAAATTATACATGTGTGATGTGAGAATTCTGATGACAGCTGAGTGGAAAGGGTAACAATTTATCTAGCACATAGTGCAGCAATAATAGTTGCTCTTGTATTGCTTGCACTTCTCTAAGATCTTACTTAATATATCATAGTTATTTTTTTAACACAGATAACTAACAATTAAAAAAAAGGACTTAAAATAGTAATAACATTTGCTTTGGAATAGGTAAAATACAAACAGCATAAAGGCACAGCTCCATCTCACTTTTTGCTAGTGGTTCTTAAATTTATTCACACAGAGAACAGCTCTAAATCACAAAACTTTGCAAATAATGAAAGATTAAGTATATTTCTATATTTATCACAGCTGCAATTAAATAACTACTGATGTACAGTCAGTCTGCTATAAAACCTGTTTTGAAAACAAACTTGTTCCAAAATAACTGATATATCAGGGAATAATTTGGGCAGAACACAAATTTCCCATTTGCTTATGCACGATTTCAGCCACAAGAAATACTACGTGAACACAGATGAAGTTGAACAGGGCCCATCTAAGAAGAAACAAAAGCCACACACGCACGCAACTCCAACATCTGCCAGCTACATCGGTTCACCATGTGTGTTATGAGCCACAGTGTGCATCTGGTGTCAGAGCTTTCCACTCAGGGATTTCAGATAACCCTCCTTCCTACACTTCACAATAACTCACAAGCTATAACCCACTGTTTATGCCCACTTCCACATGTACGCTTCAGGTCTTTTCCAAGGTAAAGTGCCATGTTTACTGTATTATTTATGTATTTCCTAAACATTAAACATATGTAAAACTATGCTACAATTTCTATTAGGTTCTTTTGTTGTTGTTCAAATGTGTCACTGATGAAGTTTTTGAGTGTTATACTCCTAACCCTACTTTTCTCATAAGCTCTATGATTTTTATTACACAATTCTGCACAGCACAGCGATTTTTAGGAACACATGTCACTTTATAGCAGAACTGACTGACTCTTTAATGTTCCTCCCCCCACTAGACTGTAAGCTCCACGAGGACATTCAATACAGTGTGTGACGACTGTAGGTTATTCAACAAATATGTGCTGAATGAATAATAAATGCATGAAATTTCAAGTACAGATTAGTAATACCACCAGTTGCCACAGAGTCAATTCTGACTCATGGCGACCCCATGTGTGTCAGAGTAGAACTGTACTCTGTAGGGTTTTGAATGGCTGATTTTTTCAAAGTAGATACCCGTTGGAGCCTCTGGTGGACACAAACCTCCAATCTTTCGGTTAGTAGCAGAGCACCCCCCTCCAAAAGATATGCTGGAAAGCTTACCCTTACATCTGTGGATGTTTGGCAGTGGTGTTCTCTTTGTTATGTTGATGCTGTTGTTGTCACTGTTGTTAGGTGCCCTCAAGTCAGCTGGTTCCAACTCACAGCGACCCTACACGCAACAGAACGAAACACTGCCCAGTCCTGCACTATCCTCACAATCATTGTTATCCTTGACCCCATTGTTGCAGCCACTGTGTCAATTCTTCTCATTGAGGGTCTTCCTCTTTTTTGCTGACCCTCCACTTTACCAAGCATGATATCCTTCTCCAAGGACTGGTCCCTCCTGATAACATGTCCAAAGTATGTGAGACGGAGTCTCGCCATCCTTGCTTCTAAGAGCATTCTGGCTGTACTTCTTACAAGACAAGCAAGTAAGCAGAGATAGGGTAAGAAAAAAGCCAAGATGCCACATGAAGACTGCCAAGGAGCAAAAGCTCAGAAGTGACAAGGACCTTCCTTCAGAGGTAATGAAGAGAGAAAGCCTTCTCCTAGAGCTGGCACCCTCAATTCAAACTTCTAGCCTCCTTAACTGAGAAAATAAATTTCTGCTGGTTAAAGCCATCCACTTGTGGTATTTCTGTTATAGTAGCACTAGATAACTACAGTAGTTAAGAGCTCGGCCGCTAACCAAAAGGTTGGCAATTCGAACCCACCAGCCGCTCCTTGGAAACCCTAGGGGGCAGTTCTACTCTGTCCTATAGGGTCGCTAGGAGTCAGAATCGACTCGATAGCAACGGGTTTTTTTGGTTTTACATAACTAAGACACCAGTCTACCCAGCCAGACAGGTGGCTGAACATGACAGAACTCTTCTGACTGCTTGTAGAAAACAAGGAGCAAAACAGTCTACACAGTTTTCTTAATGGAGGGTCCAAAACTATTAGTTCAAGATTAAGCCGACATTCTCTAGTCTGGAACAATGATTTTTAATCAGAAACACACACTAAAATCAACATTAAAAATTAACTTACCCTGGCCTCTGACTCAGGTTTATTGAATTACAATCTCTGAAAATTTGTTCTAAATCATGTTTATTATGAAAAACTCACTCATTATTTAGATGCGCACCCCAAGGTAAGAGCCCCTTCTTTTTTTTTAATTGTGGTAAAATGAACGTAACAAAAAAAATTTGTCATATTGACAAATTATAAGTGTACAATTCAGTGACATTAATTACGTTTACCATGGTATGCAACCATCACCACTATCTAAGTTAAAAATTTTTTCATCACTCCAAACAGAAACTCAGCATCTCTTAAGCAATAACATCCCATTCCCTCCTCCCTCCTGCCCCGAATAACCACTAACAGACTTTTAATACAGACTTTTCTCTATTTATTTGTCTTTTTTAGATATTTCATATAAATGAAATCATACAATACTTGTCCTTTTATGTCTGACTTATTTCACTCAACATAATGTTTTCAAGGTTCATCCATGTTGTAACATGTATCAGAACTTCATTTCTCTTTATGGCTGAATAATATTCTATTACATATGTATATACCATATTTTGTTTATCCATTCATCTCTTGATGGACACCTGGGTTATTTCCATCTTTTCACAATGGTAAAGAATGGCGCAATGAATATTGGTATGCAAGTATCTGTTTTAGTCCAGGCTTTCAAATCTTTTGGATATATATCTAGGAGTAAAATTGCTGGGTTATATGGAAATTCTATGCTTAACTTTTTGAGGAACCACTATTTTCCACAGGGCTGCACCATTTTACATTCCTGCCAGGAATGGATGAGGGTTCCAATTTCTCTACATCCTTGCCAGCACTTGTTATTTTCCATTTTTTTAAAAACAGCCATCCTACTGGGGGTGAAGTGATACCTCCTTGTTGTTATGATGTGCATTTCCCTAATGACTAATGATTTTGAGCATCTTTTCATGTGCTTGTTGGCCATTTGTATATCTTCTTTGGAGAAATGTCTATTCAAGTCCTTTGCCTATTTTTTAATTGGGGTGTTTGTCCTTCTGTTGTTTAACCGTAGAGTTCTTTACTGTGGATATTAAACGTTTATCAGATATACGGTTACCAAATATTTTCTCCCATTCTGTAGGCTATCTCTTCACTTTCTTGATGAAGTCCTTCATTGCAGTTTTTTAAATTTGATGAAGTCCAATTTATATTTTTTTCTTTTGATGCTCATGTTTTTCATGTCATATCTAAGAATTCATGTCAAAAGCAAAGTCTTAAAGCTTTATCTCATGTTTTTGTCTTGGGGTTTTATTATTTTGGTTCTTATATTTAGGTCACGGATCTATTTTGAATTAATTTTCTTATATGGCGTGAGGAAGGGGTTCAAGTTGATTCTCTTGCATGTACAGTTTGCAGTGTCTCAGCATCATTTTTTGACGAAACTATTCCTTGCCCCATTAAAATATTTAGTCCTCTTGTTGGAAATTAATTGTCCATAGATGTATGGGTTTATTTCTAGATTCTCAATTCTATTCCATTGGTCTATATGTCTACCCATATACCAGTACCACACTGTTTTGATTACTATAGCTTCATAGTATGTTTGGAAATTGAGTCCTCCTACTTCGTTTTTTTTTTTCAAGACTATTCTGGCAACTTTGGGCTCCTTGCAATTCTATATGAATCTAAGAATTAGCTTTTAGATTTCTGCACAAAACGGTGTTGGAATTTTGATAGGCATTGTGTTGAATGTGTAGATCACTTTGGGTAGTATTGATATCTTAACAATATTAAGTCTTCAATCCAAAAACACAAGATGTCTTTACATTTATTTATATCTTTAATTTCTTTCAGCAATGTTTAATAGTTTTCAATGTACAAGTCACTTCCCTGGTTAAATTTATTGCTAGGTATTTTATTTTTTTAGATGCTTTTGTAAACAAGATTCTCTTAATTACCTTTTCAGCTTGCTCATTGTTGGTGTACAGAAACACAATTGATATTTGTGTGCTGATCTTGTAACCTACAACTTTGCTAAATTTATTAGTTCTAGTAGCTTTCTTGTAGGATTCTTTGGGATTTTCTATATATAGGATCATGTCATCTGTAAACAGAGATAGTTTTATCTCTTACTGTCCAATATGGATGCCTTTTCTTTTTCTTGCCTTAATGCTTTGGCTAGAACTCCTAGTAAAATGTTAAACTGTAGTGGTAAAGCAAGTATCCTTATCTTGTTCTTGATCTTAAGGGGAAAGGTTTCAGTACTTACCAATTAAGTATAATGTTAACTGTGGGTTTCTTGTAAATGCCCTTTATCAGATTGAGGAATTTCCCTTCTGTTACTAGTTTGCTGAGTGTTTTTATCACGAAAAGGTGCTAGATTTTGTCAATGGATTTTCTGCATCAAGTGAGATGATCATGTGGGGTTTTTTTTTTCCTTTGCCCTATTAATGTGTTGTACTATAGATTGATTTTCTTATGTTGAACCACCTTTGCACTCCTGGAATGAATCCCACATGGTCGTGGCATTCGGTGCTTTAAATATGGTGTCGGATTTGATTTGCTAGTATTTTGTTGAGGATTCTTGCATCTATATTTATTAAGGGAGATTGGTGTCTTTATCTAGCTTTGGTATCTGGGCAATGTTGACCTCAGACAAAGAGAAAGTGTTCCTTCCTCTTCTATTTTTTGGAAGAGTTTGGAGAAGAATTAGCATTAATACTTCTTTAAATGTTTGGTGGAATATACCAGTAAAGCCATCTGGTCCCAGATTTTTCTTTGTTGGGAGGTTTTTGATTACTAATTTCTTGACTTGCTATAGGTCTGTTGAGATTTTCTAATTCTTCTTGAGTCAGTTTAGATCTTTGTGTGTTTCTAGGCATTTGTTCATTTCATCTAGGTTATCTAATTTGTTGGAATACAGTTATTTATAGTACTTTCTTATAATCCTTTTTCTTTTGGTAGAGTCAGTAGTAATGTCCACATTTTCATTTCTGATTTTAGATATTTGTGTCTTCTCTTTTTTCCTTGTCAGTCCAGTTAAAGGTTTCTTAATTTTACTGATCCTTCCAAAGAACCAAATTTGGGGTTCATTAATTCTCTCTTCTGTTTTTCTATTCTATACTTCATTTATTTCCACTCTAAATCTTTATTATTTCCTTCTTTCTGGTATCTTTGAGCTCAGTTTGCTATTCTTTTTCTCAAGGTGTAAAGTTAGGTTATTGATTTGAGATCTTTCCTCTTTTATAATGTAGAGGTTTACCACTATAAATTTCCCTCTGCGTACTGCCTTTGCTGCATCCCATAAGTTTTGTTATGCTGTGCTTTCATTTTCATTCATCTCTTAAGTATTTTCTAATTCCCCTTGTGATTTCTTCTTTGACTTATTGGTTGTTAAATAGTGTGTTGTTTAATTTCCACATGTTCATATGATTTCCAATTTTTCTTCTGTTATTGATTTCCAGTTTCATTCCATTGCGGTCAAAGAAGACACTTTGTATGAATTCAATCTTTTTTAAATTTATTAAGACTTAATATAAATATTACTATTTCATATTATGCAGAAAAGCATTAACCTAGCAAGCTTGTTTTATGATCAAATATATGGTATATCCTGGAGAATGATCCATGTGCATGAGAGAAGAATGTGTATTTGCTGTGGTTGGCTGAGTGTTCTATATATATCTCTGCTAGATCTAGTTGGTTTATTTAAAAAAAAAAAAAAACCACTGCCGTCGAGTCAATTCCAACTCTTAGCGACCCTATACGACAGAGTAGAACTGACCCATAGGGTTTCCAAGGAGCAGCTGGTGGATTCAAATTGCTGACATTTTGGTTAGCAGCTGAACACTTAACCACTGCGCCACCAGGTCTCTGTTTGTTTATAGTGGTGTCCATGTCCTCTATTTCCTTATTGATCTTTTGTCTGGATGTTCTATCCATTATTGAAAATGATGTATTGGAGTCTCCCAACTATTATTGTCGAATTTTCTATTTCCCTCTTCAATTCTATCAGTGTTTGCATCATATACTCTGGGGCCTATCATTAGGTACTGTGGTGTGATGGATCACTTTTGTGTGGCCTTTCTAGCCATGGTCTTGTAACTCCCACCCAAGTGATTGGGCAGGACTGTGTGATAGGGTAATTGTGGCCCACCAAAGGGATTGGTCAGTTTTGCCATCCCGCTGGGCTTGAAATGAGCCATCCCAGAGGTAGGAAGGAGAAGATCCCACCATCACCAAGGAAGACTTTTTCGCTGACACTCTACTTTACCAAGCATGATGTCCTTCTCCAGGGACTGGTCCTTCCTGACTACATGTCCAAAGTACAGGAGACAAAGACTCACCATCCTCTCTTCTAAGGAGAATTCTGGCTGCACTTCTTCCAAGATAGATTTGTTTGTTCTTTTGGCAGTCCCCAGTATATTCAATACTCTTCACCAACACCATAATTTAAAGGCATCAATTCTTCTTCGGTCTTCCTTATTCATTGTCCAGCTTTTGGATGCAGATCAGGCAATTGAAAATACCATGGCTTGGGTCAGGCGCACCTTAGTCCTCAAAGTGACATCTTTGCTTTTCAACACTTTAAAGAGGTCTTTTGCAGTAGATTTGCCTAATGCAATATGTCATTTGATTTCTTGACCACTGCTTCCATGGGTGTTGTGGATCCAAGTAAAACGAAATCCTTGACAACTTCAATATTTTCTCTGCTTACCATGATCTATTTATTCGTCCAGCTATGAGAATTTTTTTTTCTTTATGTTAAGGTGTAATCCATACTGAAGGCTGTAGTGTTTCACCTTCATCATTAAGTGCTCAGTACACTGCCTGGCACAAGTAAATACTCAATAAATATTAATCCTCAATAAATATCTGCTGTTGTCATTCAGCAGCTGCTCTGGCCAAAAACACGGGCTCCATTCTTGATTCTACCCTTTCCTTCAGTGCGAACAGCTAATCTACCTGCAAGTCCTATGAGTTCTACCTGTAAAACATATCACAAACACTGCTACCCTAGTTCAAGGCACAACAACTTCTCACTTGCACTGCTGCGAAAGTCCTAACTGGCCTCCCTCCTTCTACTCTTGCTCCCCATGAATCTATTCATAGGGCAACCCAAGTCACCCTTTTAAGACATATATGCTGATAATGTCACTACTCTCTCAGAGGAATGGCTTCCCTTAAAACAAAACACAAACTCCTTTCCAGGAGGGACCTCATACCCTAACACTCTTCCCTTCACTCACTCCACTTCAGCCACAGTGGTCTTCTTTCTGTTCCTCTGTTTCCACCTTAGGGACCCTGCACTAATTGTTCCCTCTGTCTGATTAATCTGCCCCAAAATCTTCACATGCCTTCTCATCAAAATTTTACATGTCAACTGAAACATCACCTCCTCAGAGAGGCCTTCCCTGCCGACCCAATCTAAATTACCACCCAAATCACTCTGTCATGTCATCCTCCATGTGAAGCTCCATGACAGCAGAGACCCTGCCTGTACTCTTCATTGTTATTCATCTCCAGAAACTGAAAGTTAGTGCATAGGAGATACGCAACAAATACTCATTTAAATGAATAAATGAGTGTACTCCACATTCTGTTGTAGCAAAAGACTACACATTTTAAGGCTACTTCTGTCTTGAAGGAAAGCAATCTCCGAGTCTCCTTGCTTTAAAAACAAATATATATTCAATGGCCTCCCACTTTACACAGTCAAATTCAAATTATGTAGTAAGTCTTCTGAAATCAGGACAGAACCCACCATTCTAACCTTATGTCCCACTACCCTCCCATTCCGCCTCCCACCAAGTACTCTGCTCCAAGCACATGCCTTTTAGTTTTCTTGTCTCCACACTAATTTCCACTGTTCCCATCCATCTAAAATGCCCTCTTCCTAGCTCAATTTCATAAAACACTACCTTCTTAAGTATCAGTTCAAATGTCACCTCCATGATTGACCCTTTCTACTGCCCACTCCCCTCAGCAAAGGTAATCTTTCTCATCTGCCTCCTTCATTGTACTTACATTCTGTGTAATTCCTTGAGGGCGGGAACCACATGTTGTTCATCTTTATTGTTCCCACACTCCATTATGCACATAATATTTATTGTGCACAATAAATGTTTATTGATTCTAAACAGACCTTCTCCTAACCACACCTTCTCCGGATATCACTAACAATAAATATATACTGGAATTTATTTGTACTAGGGATACAGTGAGATGATCCTTGGTGTGACATACATAAAAAGATAACTAATAATCCAAGACGATTCATATTGGTTGCCGAATGAGCACTATAAACAGTAAATTTTATGGGCATTCTGAGGAGGGCTAAATCAACCAAGGGTGGCAGGAATGACAAAGGTATATAATTTTAATGACCTTCTGCTATATTAAAATTAAAATTTAATTATAGATATCTATAATGCATCTTTTTCTCTCTTCCACACAGTAACACTGACCCAGAATCCCTAAATCAAAAGCACATACTAGAAAGGCATTATACAGAGTTGGTTAGGAAAAGGCAAAGAATACCATAAAACTTCACTGTAGCACCAATAATTCCTTTAAAAAATTTTGTTAATAAATTATAAACCACAACGCCAACTGTGGTGGAGACTGCTTGTGGTTTACCCAGAATCCATTTTCCCCTACCTAAATAGAACTGTAATTTTTTTAAGATATCTATACTTCCCTCACACAGTCCGTGTACTTCAATAATTTCATCTCCACCAATGCAATGATTGGTTTGGGAATAGATACGAGGCCTAATTCTGGCCATTAAGACCAAAGGGGAGATTGTCTGCGTGCTTCTGTGAAAGGAAATGTCTTGTTCCTCTTGAGAGGGCTATAGGAAACCACTTCTCTCTCTCTCTCCTCCCACCTGAACTAGGAAACATGTTGCTCCAGTTGCCATCCTATAACCTTAAGGGAAAATGGCATTAGGAAAGAAGCTTACACTATGGCAGTTGTGAGAATAAAAGAACCTGGATGTCTGATGACACTGCTGATCAACCAACTGAGAAGCTTATCCCGTATGGCGTAAGAACCTAGTCTTACCTAAGTAAGGTGGTCTTTGTCCTTGCTCTGGAGAAACGACCCTTGGAGCAAGTAGGATGTCTTGGTTTGGGACTTCCAGGCCACACCTGAGAATCTGTACTGGTGAGTTGGTGGCTGGCCAGACCAGAAAAGTCTCACCCATGAGGCTGACAGCAACTAGCCTCAGAAGGCATGATTTAGCCTATCATGCAAGATTGGCCAATAAAAGCCTGCAATCTTAAGGCTCAGACAGCTTCCTGGTTGACAAGATCATCTGCTCTCAGGAGAGTAGTAGTACGCCCCTTGGAAGCTGTATGTTGGTAACCTTCTCAGACCTCGCCCTCTATGTCTATTCCTTTGTATTCTTTGTAGCTATAATAAATCTGTAGTTGTAAGTGTGGTGTGGTATACTCTCCATGAATTCTGTGAGTCACTCCAGCAAATTATCAAACCCAAAGGGGTAGCAGAAAACAACAGGTCTGAAAGTAAGGGGGGCATGTAGACTCCCAAACTTGCAGCTGGCATCCTAAAGGGGTAGTGGGAAATCAGCCCCAAACTTGTGGCCAGCAAGTCAGAAGTCTGGGGTGTCATGTGGACTCTCCGGACTTTTTGGCTGGTGTCTGCCTATTTGGTAGAGTGAAGGATTGTGTCCTTTTAACTTCTGAGCTCTGACCTAGCTCCTGGTGGCTAGGGTCACAGAGACAGAACTCCACGGGAGTGGCTGGTGACGAACATGGAGAAGTGGGAAATGTGAGGAGTGGAGCAATCTCCACATTTTGGGGATTGAATTCATGCTGATCCTTATTAAGCACCACATCGCTGGTCTTAGTAAGTAAGCCAGTAAAAATTTCCTTATTTAAACCAGTTTACATTGGATTTTCAGCTACTTACTGCCAGAAGCACGTTAGCAACCTTCCAATTTTTATTACACAATCAACAACCTTTTCTTGTTACCGTACTTGCATTCAAATTATTTCCTTTTATTCCAACCACATAAGTCAAAATTGCACCATCAAAAATTGTACCTGTTTCAGGAACAAGACAAGGATGCCCTTTATCACCACTCCTATTTAACATTGTGCTGGAAGTTCTAGCTAGAGCAATAAGGCAAGAAA
>NW_004443975.1:8627395-8642428 GCF_000243295.1 Trichechus manatus latirostris | reverse complement strand
AACCAATGTCATAAAACAACATGTGTACTACTGTTTCATGAGAAACTATTTGTTCTGTAAGCCTTCACCTGAAGTACAATAAAATATTTAAAAAAAAAAAATTAGCCAATAAAAATTGTACCTGTTTCTACTTCAGAATCATAAATTCAACAGCATAAATATTCACAAAATCCCTTTTAAGTTCCTCTTAAAGAAAACAGTTAAAAAATAACAGATAGCCCTGAGGTTTATAAATAATATAGTATATAAATAATATAATAATTTTAAAGAAATTGTTTAAAAGAAGAAATATGAAATCTACAGTGATTTTTTTAAAGTCTCAAATGGAAACTATATTTCACTATTTAGAGGCACAAGCATTTCCCTATTGTTTTCCTAAGTGAGCTAAAAGTAAGGGAGGTATAATGATTATGAAAAAAGATGTTGTTCAAATTATTTTTAGATAGATTGGCAGTAAAACAAATTTTTTAAAATATTTTTTAGTAACACATGCCTCATCAATAAAGTTCACTGAATTAAAATCCTCTTTCTCTATTACCTAGAAGACACAGTGAAAATCAAACAAATATTAAGATAACTTAATCATAATTTTATTACTTTCCATTTGTAATTTTAAAATCAAAATTCTGAATTTGTTAAAACTTTACTTGTTAAAAAGAATACGGGGTAAGAAGTATTTTAATAATAATATTATTATGAGCAGTATGTCTTATTATCTTTTCAATCCTCTGTAACTAGTCAATAACCACCACAAAGTAAGCACTTCACAGTTATTGACTTTAATTATTGCTATTAACATTGATCACTCTTTGACCTCTGATCAATGTTCTTGCCTCCTGAATGATTCTACCTGGATGTTTTTACTATCTTTCAAGCACAAACAAAACTCTAAACTTAAAACATTTTGATATCTAGGATGTCTTCTTTGTCATACTCTATTACATTTTTTTCTAATTTCTACAGTTACTTTTGAAGTAGTTGACAGTTTTAGGTGTTTTCTCTTCATCATAACTATTGACTCAATACTGAAATGTAACTGTATTAATTAGTTTTAATTTTATTAACTATTTCTTTAATCACTTCCTTCATTCAAACACCAGTTCATCAAATAAATATTTACTGAGTGCCTACAATACGCCAAGTATTTGTTAAGTACTGGGGATGAGGTAATAAGCAAAACAGACATGGTCCCTGCTCTGGCAAGAAACAGCAATAATAATCAAATGATTACAAACAAATATATAATTTAAAATTGTGATAAGTGCTGTAAAATAGTGACTATGATATATTTTTAATCACCTTTTAACCTTAATTATTGACAATTTCTAAAAACTATCACAAAAAAGGAATTCATCAAACTGAATCCTCCAGATCACAGAATTTATAACTAATGTGCCTTCAGAACTGGTTATACAACCTGTGACTAGTATTATTTATTGCAAAAGATATATGAAGACCCAATATCCATCAGATTCATATACAGGCAGTCCCTGGGTTATAAACATCAGACTTAGATACAACCTGTAGTTACAAACCAACCCCCCATAAAGCCTATTATATTAAAAATTAGAAGTACATACAATAGAAAGTATAATAACAAATGGGTGCTAATTTGTGACACGTGTCAAAACATTATTACTGTATTATTATGTAAAAGACATTTCAGTGTATCTAGAAGTGATTCTTTAATGTTTTTTATGCATAGAAAGGTACACCATATACTATACACTAAGACAAACATTTAACTGACGTTAGATATAATCCATACTTAACTGTTCCGACTTACGTACAAATTCCACTTAAAGACAGACTTAGGAACGGAACTCATTCATAATCTGAGGACTGCCCGTACAAGGCTATCATGGTAACTTTATTTTTAAAAAAAAAAAGACCAATTTTGTATTTCCTTTCCTATTTCATTATAAAATCAGGGGCAAATTCTGCTTTTAAAAAATGGCCCTAGGTTGTAACAAAATCATATTTAAACATAGAGGAGTTTATCACAGCATTATTTATAATAGCAAAAGTAAAAAATTGAAAGTAAACTAAATGTTCAAATATTTGTAAATGTCCAATAAAGAATTATATATCTACTTAATGAAATATTAAGCAAGCTTTGAAAATGTTAATTATGAAGATTCTATAGTCATACAGAAAAAGTTTAAGAAATAACAATATTAATAATGATAACTAACATTTATAGAGGGCTTACTATGTGCCAGGCACTAGTCTAGCATTTTATGTGCAATATTTTATTTAATATTCACAACTCTATGAAGTACACATAACTATCCCCATTTTTAAAGATAAAGAAACTGAGCCACAAAGACATTAATTAACTTGCCCTAGGTCACTTTATCAAAAGTGAATAAAGCAGAGTATAAAAATGTATTAATACAGAAGCATTCCTATGTAGGAAATGTGTATATAAAAAAATACTCAATGAGAAGGCACAAAAATGACAAAAGTTGTGTTATAGTGGTGAAAATTTTCCCCTCTTTAAATAAATATAGGGGCTATTTTTATATTAATTATATTAATATTTTATACTACTATATTAATACTTGGAGCCCTGGTGGTGCAGTGGTTAAGAGCTCGGCTGCTAACCAGAAAGTTGGCAGTTTATATTATGAAATATATAATTTATAATTTTATATTATATTAATATTCTAGTATTAAATTGTTTAAGAACATTTTAATGCCATATATTATGGAAAACTAATTTTAAAGTCAAATTCACAAAACATATATGTGTGTATGTGATACAAAATTTTAAAATTAAGATTTCCAGCGTTTCTGATAATATATTATCTGCCTCACTTCCCTCACATATTGCACACAAAGGAGAGATAATGAAATTAATACAGTAGGAAAAGTATATCATTTAAGTGAGTTCAGCTCCATCTAACAGAATATTCAAATTAACCTTCGATATAGACTGAATTGTATCCCCCAAAAATACGTGTTGTAGATCCTAACCCCTCCCTACACATATACAAGGAGCCCTGGTGGTACAGTGGTTAGGAGCTTAGCTGCTAACCAAAAGGCCGGCAGTTTGAATCCACCAGCCACTCTTTGGAAGCCCTATGCGGCAGTTATATTCTGTCCTATAGGGTCGCTATGAGTCAGAATTGACTTGATGGCAATGGGCTTGGTTTTTTGGTTTATACATGTGGAAAGGAGCCCTGGTGGCACAGTGGTTAAGCAGCTTAGCTGCTAACCAAAAGGTCAGCAGTTCAAACCCCACCAGCTGCCCCACAGGAAAAAGATGTGGCAGTCTTCTTCTGTAAAGTTTACAGCCTTGGAAACCCTATGGGGCTGTTCTACTCTGTTCTATAGGGTCACTATGAGTCGGAATCAACTTGATGGCAAAGTGCTTTGTTTTGTTTTTTAATACATGTGAATGTGATATCATCTGGGAACAGGGTTTTGCTATGCTAATGAAGCCATACCAGCGTAGGTTGTGTTTTAAGCCAATCACTTCTGAGATATAAAAAAGCAAATTATGCACAGAGCAAGGAAATACAAATGAATGTGAAGATACACGCCACATGAAGATCTCCAAGGAACTGAGGAAGAGATGCTAAAAAGAGACAAGGACTTTCTTCCTGAGCTGACAGAAAGTCACCCTTTTATGGTATTTCCATCACAGCAGCACTAAGAAACTAAGACAACCCTCATAAACAAAATAAAAATGTATTTCTCCTTAACATAAAGAAGTCTGAAGGTAAACAGTCCAAGGCTGGTAAGCCAGCTTAACAAAGCTGTCAGGAATCCAGAATGCTTCCAGCTCACTGCTGAGCCAACCTTAGGGCATGGCCCTCATGCCCTCATTCTCAGGGTCTAAGTTCTGTAAATATCACGTGTTCTGTGCAGCAGAAGAAAATAAAGTAGGAAAAGTTTCCCTTTAATGAAGTTTCTGATAAGCGTCCACATTACTTCTTCTTCCATTAACTGGCCAGAACTAGTCACATGGCCACACCTAAATGCGAAGAAAACTAGGAAATATAGTCAACTTAGTATGGTTAATAAAGAAGGGGAGGCTGGATATTGGGTAAAAACAAAGGGATTAATATGCTTTTCACCTATCTCAAAGCACGCATGCATGCACACACACACACACACACACACACAATTACACACAGCAGTTAAGAATTCCAGGTAGCTGACATTTTCAAGGCTCCCTCCTTCCCCAGAGTTGTGCTACGATTCCAATTTTATATATATGGCCAAGACACCAGGATGAGGGGTATTTAGAGCATATCTAACACACATACACTTATATAATACAGAGACACACACAAAATAACAAGTTAAATTATGACCATAAAGTACCAGAAATTCAACCAATATGGTAAGTGCCCTAACTTATCTTGCCTTTTTTTTTTTAGTAATACCCTAGGGAAAACTTTCTAGTTCTTTAAAAAGCTCTTTTTAGTTTTAATAATTTGGCTAAATATACAAACTAAATAGTGTACAAACTATTTAGTGGCATTTGTATGTTAGTGCTATAGTATAAAAATTCAAAGGAAAATTAGTCAAAATAAACTGAGCAAAACATATTGGACATCTATAAAGTTCCATCTCCAACAGACTAGAATAGAATCATATACAATTCTTCACATTCTAGAGGCTGATAACTTCCAGAAATGGACAAACTTAAAGCAGACGAAATATAAACTGAGTCCAGGTGATACAGCAGTTAAGTAAATGCCCTTCTGTGAAAGGAGAGTAAACTGAAGTAAACATTTTTCCAGGTATTTCTTCATAAAGCTTTCCAGATTTTCAAAATAAGAAATCCAGATTCAAATACAAAATTTAAGCCACACGCAGAGAATTTCAGAAAGGGAATTAAAACCTGACTTCTCAAGTAATATTTAAAATTAAGTTAAAACTGCTTTACCTGAAAATTCTTTGCGTTAATGAACACGAAACACTTGGCTTTTTTAAATCTAAATAACTTAGATCTCCATTTTCTTTTAAAAAAAACTAATATATTCTCACAAAAAAACCATCTCTGTATATTTTAGAATTGAAATGTACATCAGAAATCCTGCTGCAAAGGAAATGCTACTACTGCTGGGAAAAAATTCCTTTGTAATTTCCAAATTCTAGTTATATTACATCATTTCCTTTTACTTCTTTGTTTTTTTTAAATGGGGCGGCTGAAGTTGTATTTTTTAGTAACATACCTAACAGAAAACAAAATATATTAGACTACCATAAATATTTCATTCTAATCCTAAAAAACTATTTTAAATGTATATACTACTAGCTAGACACTCTAATTAGTAACTGCTTTAAATTCTTTTTATTATAAATAAAGGTATTAAATCTAGGAGCTAAAATAATAATGGTTAAGATATAAGTATTTTATTTATGGCTTCACTAATTGAATGTTTTCTTTTCCCTTTTAGGTGAAATACAGGAGTAAATAGAGAACTTTTTAAGTATACAATTACCACCAAAATAAGAAGTGACAATTTGGAAGACAGAATAAAAATGACCTTAACAGAACAAGCAGTCAAACTAATCAGTCACTTCTAATGCAAGGAAATCAAGTATTCTGTAATTCAGTAATAATTTCTTTTGGGGTATGTTTTTCACTATGAATCTGAATGTAAATATTTCTGGTGTTCAAATTAAATAATGAAGCCACCCTCTGAAAACATGACTCAGAAGTAGTTAGAAAGCTGCTCTGCAATTCCCTCAAAGAAACTTCTCTTAAGCCTGCCCTAAAACAGAGATGAAAAGTATAGCTAACCAAGTATTTTGATTTCAAAAAATTTCCCCTATGAAAAACTGAAATTCATTACAAGAATAGTTTCATTTAACACCCCTTAGAGGCATTTCTTTGCATTTTCAAGGAGCAACTTGGCTTTCAAGAGAATCAAGAGCAGCTAAAACCAAACCAAACCAAAGATGCAATGGCAAGTCCCACTAAAAGAGAGCCACCTTTACAGTTGTGTATTTGACAAGTGTTCTGATAAGGTCTCCTCTTATACTACCTGGTGGCTTATTCATTTACAGAAGTGATAATTACATCCATTATTTACATAATTGTGCTGATTTGTCTTTACTGCTGTTAGAATTATTTTACTGTATGTTCAATTCTATAAACATTGAGTAATATGTTAACTTTAGAAGTATCTGTGTATCATTAATTTAAATACATAGAATTTACCCCACATATTTTTTCAGGAACAAACTACCCTCCTAAGGTGGATACCAAAAAAAAAAAAAAAGAACTCACTGCAGTCCACTCTGACTCATGGCTACCCTATAGGACAGAGTACAACTGCCCCACAGGGCTTCTAAGGCTTAATCTTTACGGAAGCAGACTGTCACATCTTTCTCTCTAGTAGTGGCTGGTGGGTTCAAACCACCAATCTGTCAGCGCACAGTCAAGCACTTTAACCGTTGCACCACCAGAGCTCCTCCTAAGATGGATTAAGACTATTTATAAATTGCCATCTATAAGAACAAAGCTATACTAAAAAAGGAAAAAGACCGATCTGCTCAGAGAATACACTTATGAATTCTAACACAAATTTCCTACTTACTGTATAGAGTTATAGAGTTGTGAGCTTCTCAGTTACAGGACTTAAGAGAGCCTCGAAAGGAAAAAAAAAAAAAAAGCTTACAAATAAGATCAATGGGAAAGATTAAAGGAACTGGACTTTTTAATTCTGCAAAAATACAGATTTAACAGTCAATTAAAGTTTAAGAAAAACATTAGGCCCCAGTACCTACCACCACCCCTACAAAAAAGGCTTTTCCCACGCCATCCTTTTGATACAGTTACAGCATAGTTTGATCAGATTAATATTCAGTGCTTCCATAACTGTGACCATGGAAAAACTGGCCTCTGGGTGGACTCAAACTGCCAACCTTTTAGTCAGAAGCCAAGCATGTTAACCATTTGTGCCACCCAGGGACTCCTATTCAGATACTGCTGTTATGTTACTGTTGTCAGGTGTCAGTCGATTCTGACTCATGGCAACCCCATGGGTGCAGAGTAGAACTGCTCCTTAGGGTTTTCAAGGCTGTGACCTTTTGGAAGCAGATCACCAGGCCTTTTTGTCTGAGGCGCCTCTGGGTGAATTCAAACCGCCAATCTCTCGGCTAGTGGTCAAGCATTTAATTGTTTGCGCCACCCTGGCTCTTCTATTCAGACACTAAACCTGTTGCCATTGAGTTCTGACTCAAAATGACCCTGCAGGACAGAGTAGAACTGTTCCATAGGGCTTTCCAAGGAGCGGCTGGTGGATTCAAACTGCTGACCTGTTGGTTAGCAGCTGAGCTCTTAACCACCCTTAACCACCAGGGCTCCATTCAGATAGCAGGCCTCCTAATTTTCTTCTCTTTATCACCTCTTTTCTATCACTTTGTGGTTTTTCCTCTATTTTCTGGGAAATTTTTTCAGCTTTACCTTCCAATTCTTGTACTGACATTTTCATTCTAGCTATCATATTTTTAATTTCAAAGAACTTTTCTTATTCTCTTTTATTTCTTTTTACGGCACCTTGGTTTTTTTCATAGTTGCAGTATTTAATCTTATCTCAGATTTTGTGTGTGTGTGTGTGTGTGTGTGTGCTTTAGGAGTCGGAATCGACTCAACGGCAACAGGTTTGATTTTTTTCGTTCGGTAGGTTAAAGTTTACACGGCAAATTAAGTTTCTCGTTAAACAGTTAATACACAAATTGTTTTATGACATTGGTTGCCAACCCCATAATGTGTCAACACTCTACCCTTCTCCGCCCGGGGTTCCCTGTTTCCATTTATCTCTGAGAATATTAATGATGATTTTGTGTGTTTGTTTTGAAGCTCTGTTTTCCCTGCAGTCTATTTTATATAAGTTGCTTTTTTCTGTTTGTGGCTGTACCTTATACATTATAAGCTTTCCTCAGATGTCTAAAAACCCTTGGTTTTCTGTTATTTAATTATGAGAAGCTGAAAAGATGACCGGAGACTCTGAACCCTTAGGTGAAGATCACTGATAATGTAGGGTGACTGCTTGAGCCCATGACTGAGAAACCCCTGATATCTATATCTTTCTTCTTGGGCTGGTCAAATTCTCCAGAAGATTCTCCTAATCTCCTGCCTTTGTGATAAAGGCCTAGTTGCCAACATTCTGGGAGCCAGGCAGAAGTAAATAAACATGTTTTTAATCTCCATATTTTTAGTATGAAATGCCTACCCTAAGCTATGCCTAATGTTGCTCAACTCAGAAAACATCTGTTTTACTGAGAATAAACACCCAATCTTTGTTTTGAGAGGGATAAAGAAACCCAGTGGCATGAATTAGGGCAGGGACTCTAAAGATACTACTGCTTCTAAAATAGCTTCAATCAATTCTCCGTATTTTAGCCCCGTGCTCAACTCAATTTCCAGAAGTTCCTAAAGACACCAATTTCTAAGACTTTTGAGGATTCTCCCAAGTAAACCGGATAGGACTTCTTCAGCTTTCACCTTTACAGACTTAGGACTTGACTTTCTCAGACCTGCTAAGTGAGTTATCACTCATCTACCTGCTTTTCAGGTTCCAACATTTCATTGCTATAGTCTCCTCTCCTGCTCTTCTCATCCTTGACGGTTTACAACTTTTTTAAAAAATTCCTTTACTACAGTTTTAGTTGGGTTTCAGAAGGGAATGAAATTATATTTGTATTTTTAATCCATCTACATCAGATTATAAAGTTTCAGTTCTTTATTAAATATGGTAGTGTGATTTTATGCTGAACACTGTGCTAATGAAGTTAAACACAGACTTAAAGTAAGAACATTTTAACCTGGAAAATTAGGGATTTGCATTATACTTTACCTCATACCCTCTTCTCCTTACCTGTATCCCATTAAGTATTTCTGTAACAGACTGTCAACTGCTAAGGGAGGGGATTACAAACCACTACTTATAAGAAATGGGGCACTCGTGGTTCAGTGGCAGAGTTCTCTCCTCCTATGGAGGAAACACTGGTGGCATAGTGGTTAAGAGCTATGGCTGCTAATCAAAAGGTCGGCAGTTCAAATCCGCCAGGCACTCCTTGGAAACCGTATGGGGCAGCTCTACCCTGTCCTATACAGTCACTATGAGTTGGAATCGACTCAACGGCAATGGGTTTGGTTTTTGGTTTTTTTTTTTTAATGCAGGGGACCTAGTCAATTCCCGGACAATGCACCTCATGCACGGCACCACCCTCTGTCACTGGAGGCTTGCATGTTGCTATGATGCTGAATAGGTTTCAGCAGTACTTCCAGACTAAATAGATTAGAAAGAAAGGCTTGGCGATCTACTTCTGAAACTCAGCCAATAAAAACTCTAAGGAGCACAACAGTCTGGTCCACAAACAATCATGGGAATGGGGCAAGACCAGGAAGCATTTCGTTCTGTTGTGCATGGGGTTGCCGTGAGTCAGGGGCTGGCTCAACTGCAGCTAACAACTTGCAAGAAATCACTTTTGAAATACAACAGGTTAAATTAAAAAGGAAACAAGTCCCTGATATACAAAAAGATGATTTTCATGCAGTGTTTCCAGATCAGATCTATTGCTTGTAACAAATATAATGGCATTAATTCATTCAACCAACATTACCAAATGCCTGCTATGTGCTATGCACCATACTAGGACAGGCAACAAGAGAGGAGAAACGAGAGTTTCCAAGTAAATTATCCAATACATGAAAAGTCATGGAATAGTCAAGGTGTGCCTTAATTAGAAGAAGAGCCAACACTTCATTATAGCTGGAATAAAAGGTGAGTGTGGTTCAAAGGGAAGCACAAGAGAATTTAGGGATGATAGAACTGTTATGTATCTTGACTGCAGTAGTAGTCACATAACTCTACATCTGTCAAAATTCAAAGAATGTACACCAAAGAGTGAATTTTTCTGTATGTAAAAATTTTAAAGGATTAAAAACAATTTAAAGTGAGAATGGGAACTATATATATAAGAAATATATACATACATAATAAAATTAGGGAAGTTGCCTTTCCCTTCTCCTTCCTGAACAATTCAGTCCTAAAGCCACTGGGTAGGGCAGATCAAGGTACGCAAAGGGGAAAGGAGTCATGGTGCGCCAGAGTAGGGTGCTGAAGGCTGAGCTAGATGAAAGGTTGTCCACAGAGAAGGCCTGCATGGCACTAGGTGTCAGAGTCTGATTGGGGGAGGGTACCCTCAAGTGGAGGCAGCTTAGAGCAGAGGGTTAGAGCCTTAGCAGCATAAGGAAGGCATCCATGGGGCTGAAAGACAGCCTGGCATGGGGAGTCAAAACCCAAGTGAGGTGAGGAAGATGTCCCCATGGAGGGTAGCCTGGTGTAGTTATTAGTGCATGGTGAAGAGAGAAGGCTCACACTGATAGTCAGAGTCTGAGCAAGGCGAGAAGGAAATCCATGGAGAGAAAGTGACGGCAACTTGACACAGGGAATCAAAGCACAAGTGGGGAGAAGCCCAGCGATGACAGATTAGGGTGAGCAAGACACTTGCATGAGGCCAAGGCATGGCAGCATTAATGGGAGACTGATCACATAAATAAATACATTAAGGATAATGGGGGCCAGGCTTCTCACTACTGGAGAAGGGGGTTACAATATGGCAAAGGAGAAAACTAGAATGAACCCTGTGGTGTTGAATTGGAATTAGAGGTTATCAGTGCAAACTCACTGCCTTCAAAAATGTATTAGATAAATACAGAAATAAATATCAATAGAAATAAATATAGATATAAAACACAGATGTATATGTATCTACATAAGTCGACGGATGGATGGACAGAGGGATGATAGATAGCTCTGCACTAATACAGCTTGTGAGCAGCAATAGCAATGAGTACAGACAGAGTCCAGATCTTGGTTTCTAGATAACATTCTCCACGAAAAGAAACCAAGACTCCTTGAAGAAATGGCTGATTCAAGAGCTAGTACAGGGAAAGTGCAAAATGATCCTGAAACCTTTTGTCCCAGAAAGCAAGAAAGTGTTCAAAGAATCACGGACGCAAGTCAAAGGGCACAGAAGACAACACAAAAGGGGCTCCACTGGCCAAATTTGGGTCAATTTGAGCCTCAAAATAATGACAGTAAAGAATTATAACCTAGTGACTAAAATAGAACACCATAAATCCACAGTGATATAAAGAAATGAGAGTTTAATAAGCAACGGGATATTTAAATAATGTAAAGTACCTCCCTACAATATACTTAATAATGACAAAGGCGGAAAAAAGTAACTTTACAATGGTGAAGCCTAGCAGATACCACCTTAACCAAGTAAATAAAATAAACACCACTGTAATGGGACAATATAAAATAATGCACCATTTGAGAGTATGCAATGAGGAGAACAGAGCATTGCTTCTGTCATATTCCTGCCAAAGATGTATTATCTAAATCTAATCGTGAGAAAACAAACCCAAATTGTGGTACATGCTGCAAAATAATGCCTGAAATTCAAAAACGTCAAACTCATGAAAGTCAAGGAAAATCAGACCCAGACTGAATGACACTAGGAAACATGATATCCAAATGCGACACGTGATTCCAAACCAGATCGTTTTGCTATAAAGACATTATTAGGATAACTGCCGTTTCAGCATCAATTACAAATGCTTTTGTCCTTAATAATTAAGGAACATAGTTTCTAGATTCTTTATAGTACATATAAATAGGTGCTGCGCTTGAAATACACAGCTTCACAAAAACAATGTCACATATAATAGTGAAATTCCCACAGTAGTCCACAAAGTCTGAAAACCATAGTTTAGCTAAAATGTCACCTTGGGAAAAAACAATATTTAACATTATAATGGATTTTAAAATTGCACGAGTCCATGATCTTTTCCTCTTAAACTTCACAAAGTAATGAATGAAATCTTTTCAGATAGACAACAGTTTTGCAAATGTTAAAACTGTAGTAACTAAAGCTGAAAAAGATAAAAGTGAGAATTTCTGTATTTACTGTGACTATGAATCTGAATTGACTTGATGGCAGTGGGTTTGGTTTTGTATACATGAAGAAAAGCAAGTTTAACTAGAGTAAGAAAAGCTCCTAAGTAGAGACTTCTTAGTAATTTCAAGGACTTTAGGGGCTGACAGTACTGATTCATTATTATATCTAATTTCACCCACTTTTATAGGGTGCTTCTCCTAGATCTAGTTGTATCACCAGTATCACTCTTGTGCTCCTCCATCATGATAAAGTTTATCTTTCAGTTCACATCACTTTCACACAGAATAAAAATTCCACAACTGCTAAGTAAAATCTATTTATTCAGATTTGGATTCTCTCTCCAAACCACACAGTATTCCAAAGTTTCTTTCAAAATTTCCCTTTCTAAAGCTGATACTCAGGAAGTTACAAGGAAAATCTTAAACTCACTAAAAAAGTATTTCCCAAAGGATGCTCCATGGGACACTAGTTCCTATCCTCCAGACACTCTGAAAAAAAAGATGATTCCATAATCAGATATGCTTCATAAGCTCTAAAATAACCTGCAGGTATTTTTTTAAATGTTAAATTTTGTTTAAAATAGTGTCCAAAACTCATTTAGCCAGGTAAACCTTTTCCCCTCCACACAGCACCTATTACTATCCCATGGATTTCTAGAAGACATTTTGAAACTAGGAGGGGGCGAGAGTGAAGAAGTCAGAGTTCCAAAATGGACGAACAGTTTATATGTGGAAGAATTAAGGTGCAAATATCAACACTGGCAGATGGGCAGCCAGGTCATCATGCTTCGTGCTGCCATGAAGCCAAAGTGCTCAGCACCTACAGAGACAGTTAAAGAAGCACTAGAATGGGCAGAGGAGTGTTAGACAAGTAGAAGGCTAACCATTCCCCACCTACAGACTGGGGAAAAAAAACAAAAATCAAACCTGTTGCTGTGGATTCGATTCCGACTCACAGCAACCCTACAGGACAGAGTAGAACTGCCACACAGGGTTTCTAAGGAGCAGCTGGTGGATTTGAACTGCTGACCTTTTGCTTAGCAGCCAAGCTCTTAACCACTACGCCATCAGGGCTCCACAATGACTGGAAAGACAGGTGGAAATTGTAGACAGAAAGGAGGAGTAGAGAAACTCACTGGGAAGACCAATCCTGGAATTCTGATCAGCACCAATGAAAGAAACGGAAATCCCCTAGATCAGAAAGGAGTTTTATATGTAGTGACAACAAAGGACAGCCATTCATGTGGAAGGAATAAACAAAAGTCTGAGATGACCTATATTTACAGTAGGGGCCATTCAAAAACAAAAACCATTATGATAGGAAAGAACTTCTTGACTCATCAAGATACAGTACAAAAGCAGCTTGGTCTTAGTCTTAAAACTTGAAGTCACTCTCACTGGCAGCCAAAAGAAACCCAAACCTGTTGCCGTCGAGTTGATTCCGACTCATAGCGACCCTATAGGACAGAACAGAGCTGCCCCACAGGGTTTCCAAGGAGTGCCCGGTGGATTTGAACTGCCGACGTTTTGGTTTGCAGCCGAACTCTTTAACCACTACGTCACCAGGGTTTCCCTCACTGGCAAGAGATGACAAAATCTACACAACTAGCAAATCCTCTCACCTACACCTACCCTAGAGCTCATCTGGAATAATGCGATGATATAACCAAGAAACTGCTACCACTGTGTATAGATCATATGATCATCCCTCATGTCTAACAAGCTTATACACTTCTGATAATCAATGGAAGTCAACATCCAAGAGCCCAAAATCAGAAAAGGAAAAATGACAAAGGAAGAGGAAATGAGCCATCAAAGAATTACAAAGAGTGAAGTTAATTCCTCTGACAATTCTTCTAAATTAAAAACACCCAAAAGTTCACAGGTCAGACTGAAGTAGTAACCCAGGAACACGATATTCTTCTCTCTCTTTTATTTCCTAAGTGTCTTGTCTCTAACTACACTTCTTCCCTTCATTAAATTCTTCAGTCTGTCCCTAATCTATTATGTCCCCTTTCTGAAAAAAGGAATTCTATCTATAATCTTTTTGCTGCTTAAATCAATATATTTAATCTTCATCTACACTACGGTATTTCAGACTCTTCTGACCCCGACAGAAAGAAATACACACACACACAAACACACAGAGTTTTGCATTACAATACTTACCCCGTCTACGTTTGATGCACTTAATATTGGCTATTTGAAACCAGTCTATTTAATTCTTTAAATGCTGGCTGGACTTACCAAATTGATTTTAAAACTTATCACCATCAGCAGGATGAAAAACAACGAGCTACACATACACCATACTGGCAATAAGTGCACCAAAAGACAAAAACTTAGAAATGTTCTGACTATCATAGAAAAGTAGTACAATAAAATATTAATTTGTGCTAAATTCAGTTCTTTCACCCTAAAATAGCCTGGGCTTACTGTGTAGTATTAATCAAGTCCCTAGAATTATGAACCATTTCATTAAATTTCCAACATATTATGCTATCTGATTTTATGCCACTATGCTAAGGCTTGCTTTATTCCCATATAAAATAAATAAATTCCTAAAATTCCTAAGGTGTTAATTGGTTTTACTCATAGAGTAATAGTCTTTAAAAAAAAAGTGATGTCCCTAAAAACAATTACCAATGAACATCAAGTTGTTGCAATAACCAATATCATCTAGCAACTAGCTATAAATGTGATTTTTTTTTTTAAGGAAGAGAAAAATAGAAGAGAAATGGAATAATAGCTACCTTTTCTTGACAATGTTTCTACCATGTGCCAGCATTGTATTAATACAAATAATTGTACTTATTCACTATCATTCTTAGAATAGAATATTAGGCGGCTAGTGTAAAGGAAACAACTGCCCAACCTATATTTATTAAGACATTTATGATGATCCTAAATGAGGATTTAAAAAAATAAATTTAGTAAGTAGTCTGTATGAAATGAACGCTTTGATAATTTGGTATGTAATAAATTCTACTCAGAAAAAGTTAACAATGAGGACCAGCAGAGGGCGGAGGGCTGTGGGGACCATGGTCTTGCGGAACATCTAGCTCAACTGGCATAACACAGTTTATAAAGA
>NW_004443975.1:8596889-8627295 GCF_000243295.1 Trichechus manatus latirostris | reverse complement strand
ATCTAGCTCAACTGGCATAACACAGTTTATAAAGAAAATGTTCTACATTCTACCTTGGTGAGTAGCGTCTGGGGTCTTAAAAGCCTCTGAGCAGCCATCTAAGACACTCCACTGATCTCACCCCTTCAGGAGGAGGGAAGAATGAAGAAAACAGGATACAAAGAAAAGACTAGTCCAAAGGACTAATGGACCACAACTACCACAGCCTCCACCAGACTGAGTCCAGTACAACTAGATGGTGCCTGGCTACCACGACTGACTGCTCTGACCAGGATCACAACAGAGGGTCCTGGACAGAGCTGGAGAAAAATGTAGAACAAAATTCTAACTCACAAAAAAAGACTAAACTTACTGGCCTGACAGAGACTGGAGAAACCCCGAGAATATGGCCCCCGGACACCGTGGTAGATCAGTAAGGAACTCACTCCTCAGGTTCACCATTCAGCCAAAGATTAGACAGCCCCATAAAACAAAACGAGACTAATGGGGCACAACAGCCCAGGGTTAAGGACTAGAAGGCAGGAAGGGACAGGAAAACTGGTAACAGGGAACCCAAGGTTGAGAAGCGACAGTGTTGACATGTTGTGGGGTTGTAAACCAATGTCATAAAACAATATGTGTACTGTTTAATGAGAAACTATTTGTTCTGTAAACCTTCATCTGAAGTACCATTTAAAAAAAAATCTAAAAAAATGAGGACCAGCAGAACTAAAGAAAAAAGTAGCCTAGAAAAATTTCAGAACCATCCAATCAAATTATCATCATGCCTCACTTAACTGACCCACATGTGAAAGAAAAAATGTGAATAAGTTTTAAAATCACTTTAATAAAAGGAAGTATTTAAATAATAGTACATGCTAATGTACGCAAGTAACAAGTTTATTAATCAGACTATTTTGAATCTGTAATCCAAATCAACTCTAAGATTACTGTTATTTCATGATAATTTACATGAAATGTTAGAAAATTCAGGAAGCATCAAAAAACAGTTGTCCACACACAGATAGCTTTGCATGTTTCTTTTGTAATAATATCATCTTATACCTATTTTTTAAGTAAATTGGTAAAGATCTCCCTAAAATCCCAATTTCCCACATTGAAGTACAGGGTAGCCAATTCCGTGAATACTGTATTCATTTAGTCATTACTAGCAAATTAGTTTATAATGTAAAAGTTATTTTTATTTATATAACTCTACTGTAACTTTATTCTAGAGTTATACTACTGGCATCAAAACTATTATTTTATAAACAAACATACAAACCATAATCACATCTTTGTCAAAAAACAAAGACGGTATAATACAGTCTTTCAAATTTTATTGGATGTAACTGAAAAATATTATACGATACTGAATTTAAAAGTGATCTACGGCCTAAAGGCACTTTTATCCCCTTGTTCTAGTGCCCACTGGCTTTATCGCCTCTTCCTCTCTCCTGCTCTGCTTATTTCCTCTCTAGAGCCATCAGCACCATTTCTTTCTCGTCAAAGAAAAACAGTATCTTACTCTGAACTGTCAGTCTTCTCGTTGTCATGATACTGTCAAGAACAAAACATCAATTGTGAAACGGACCACAACTAGGAACAAAATGATATTGACAGAAAAGAAGAAATACAGAGTATTAGAATCTTGACTGACTCCATTTTTAAGAGTAGCCTATCATCAGTATAAAAATATGGCATATCCAGATGGATTGCCATTAATATAAATAACCAAACACAAAGCATGTAATATAATTACTACTGTTCTCCTGCTGCAAATACTGGGTCTTTTAAAAATCAAACTAAAAATTAGATCATTTAAGGCAAAATTAAAACTTATAAAACTTAACCCAAACAACAAGGAGCACTTGTGGCTCAGTGGTTAAGCACTCAGCTGCTAACCGAAAGGTTGGCGGTACCAACTCACTAGCTGCTTTGCGGGAGAAAGATGTGGCAGTCTGCTTTCATTAAATATTCCAGCCTCGGAAACTCTATGGGGCAGTTCTACTCTGTCCTATAGGGTCACTATGAGTCAGAATCAACTCAATGGCAACGGGTAACTCCCACAACAATACCTGTAAATTTCCATCACAGACCGAAAAAAAGAATGCTTGGAAAATATAATTGAGGTCAATTCACAATCTGGAAACATCCTTAATATAAAGTTTTTTTAATACAATGTTAGGCAATGAGAAAAAGACAGGGCATTTTCCCAAAATGTAGTAATCAATTCATACATGAATAGCAGCTAATTTATTTCAATATTCAAATGAACAGTATTCTTAAATAACTTACAATCACAGCTTAAAGACAGGAAATAATACTACTCACACATGATATATCTCTTGACTGCTTTTCCATTCTTAGCTTTCTTTTCCTACTCCTTACCCAAACCTCTGTAGGTTGATCACTCCTGCTTTCAAAACCTCATACTCCAACTTAAAAATGCCTGAGACTTAACAGACACTGCCTAGCCCCAAAGTGTACAAAACAATTCCTTAAAAATCCTATTTTCTTGTTCTCTATTACTGAAAAACACAATAGGAGTTTACTTAAGAGACAGTACATTTTTGTTAGTCATACATCAGACAGCTAAAAAGATAAAGTATGAAAGTTACTTCTAAAATTTAGTTTACTTTAAATTATATTAAGTCCCTGGTTTGAAACTATTTAAAATATATTAATAAAAGCAAAACGTATTTGGTCAAATACATATTTGACTTTTGGCTTATTTAAATTAAATACAAGTATGTTTTTACATTTATTAAAGAAATAAAACCAAGTCCAAGAAAACATATTTAATAGAAAATATACATACAATATTTTAGTAACATAGCAAAATATCTCACAGAATACATCTACTATGTAAACTTTAATAATCAGAAGGCAATGGCGGATAAAATTTTCTTTCATCATAATTTAAAAATTACATTTACTACTGGTACATACAAAGAAATTCTTCCACCATTTTTCAGGTAACAAAGAATAGATATTAAACAATCACCATAATCCTGGAGCCCTGGTGGTGCAGTCGTTAAGAGCTCAGCTGCTAACCAAAAGGTCTGCAGTTCGAACCCCCCAGCCACTCCTTGGAAACCCTATGGGGAAGTTCTACTCTGTCCTATAGGGTTGCTATAAGTTGGAATCAACTACGGAACCCTAACTCCAGAACTCAAATTACAACTCTAAAAGTACCAAAACCTTTTAAGTCTTCAAAAGAAAATACAAATTTTATAAATTTATGAAACATAGGATGTAAAATTACATATGCTTTATAAAATACTTTACCTTACTAATAAAAAATTAAAAAAACATATACTCGCAAAACCAGTACAAAAGTCAAAATCATCTCACTTTTAAGATAGAAGTCATCTGAAGGATAGTTTAAGATTTCTAACATTCCCAGTATGAGCCTGGTAATCCATTTTTTTTTAAAATCATCCTATTCGTAAATAGGTACATATTTTTTCAAACCTCATGACATGAAGTTGCTACACATTTTCTAACACTGTCAAACTATGAATCGTGAAAGTTGCTATATGTAGGCATTCTTGAATCCGTGAATTCAGCTGAGAATCTCATTTTTAAGAAATTTCAAATCCAAAAAAAATTCATCAATTGACTTTTACTTCAGGAAAATAAAGCTTTACTTGGGAACAAATATATTTCAGTATAATCCCTTTCCAACGAACTAGAATGATCAGTATTACAAAGGTATAAAATACTTATTTGCCCAATATCCTTCAAAAGCCAAGATCCCAATACAGGTCTGAAGGATGATGTGTACTTTTTCCAACAGAGAACAGCTGCATGTTCCACTGGGCTCGGTTTCCAACATCAGAGGCAGAAGAAGCCAAACCAAGCTTTCAAGCCTGAAGGTCACATGGAGCGTTTGCCCTCATCATTGATCTATTCCACTACAGCACATCTCCCAAAACACATCTCCACTTAGAAGAATGAAGATAAAACTCTAACGAGTTTAGATTTAAATGAAATTTACATTAAAATCTCTCAGGCTGGCGCTGCCTCCAAACCTTCTCCACCAACTACTATCCCAACAGTTTAAAACTATGAATGTCATTTTATCTTACAAACATGACAATTTTTTTAAAGTCCATGTTTATGAAGGTTCCTTTGCTTGAACTATATAGAGATGAAATAAAACCCATTATGACCGCCTTTAGGTTCCTGCTGACCTAAGATAAACACAGGTATTTTAATATCTCCTCCCATTTTGAAAGTGATTTCCAAAGTCTAGGAAGTAATGTTTCCACCAATAAATACCTTTCAGCTGAACGTCTGTTAGACGGCCATGTATTAGGCAACTAACGCAATAATCCGTTTTGCCCATCACTGAATCTACTCAAAATCTCTTACTGCTGACCTAAAAACATAAGCTCTCCACCCTAAATTCCACATTAGCTAGGCCTGAAATCAAGGCAGCTGGGTAGCATGATTTACTCCTGGGAACATATTTACCAAACTAGAAGAAAATCTTGGATAACTGGTGTCTATTCTGCTATTGTATCAATATCTACTTACTCATGACTCAGGATAAGTCTCCATTATAATTCAATCACAATGCCCAGCTCAAGAGCAAATTAAGAAAGTTCTTCCAAAAATACCAACTTACCCCATTCTAGGTATTCAAGAATGTTCTTCTCTCTTCTCAACGGAGAATTACTGCATTCATCATAAAGGCAAATGAGTATATCCAGTAAGGTCTCCACACTGAAGCACTGCCCATTGGTATGAGCGGGCCCATCCAAAATAAATTGCTCCAGCTGCCTCAAACGCACTTCCCCGGACATGGTGGCTTCAGATGCTGCTGGTTTGCCTTTAAATTATTAGGACGATTTTTACGATTATTCTTTGACCCTCAATTTTAAAAGGTGTGGTTTTACAAATAAACCACTTGTTATTTAAACAACTGTCACGCAGTGCTGGTGCTGAATTAAACATTCACCACACCAGCAGCCTCACTTAACTGAAGCGTCTTCGATTTCACACATATACATATAATTTGAGGGAAAGTTTCCATAAAATATATATTCTATACATTTTTCAAGAATACAATTAAATCGTATATTTAAATAAAATAATAATTATTAAAAGTACAACGGACCAAAAAGCCAATACTTCTTTAAAAAAAATAAGCAAAACTCTTCTCCTTCATTCAAAATGCAACTCATGCAACATAATCCTGAAATGAATCCGGCTGCATCATTAATGAATAAAGTCCGATCTGCATCAGCTATTCACTTCCCGGGAAGAAGAAAAATAGAAAAGGGAGGGAAAAAAACAAAATGTATATAAGAGAGAGAGAAAACCAAAAATTCTGCTGCAAATCCTCACAACCACCACTTGGATAATGCATCAGCGGCAATTTCTCCAAGGGAAAAGGGAGGGGGCGAGGTCCCTGAAGCAGCCTCTCCGGAGCAAGCCAAGTGTTGACCCAAGGAGGCTTTTCCTTTCTCCTCCCCGAGGTCCTGCTTTTTAAGGCTTTGCAGTTATTCCTATTTCCAATGGATTCCAGTGAAAACTCTTCATTTTTCTCCCCCTTCTCCCGGAGGCCTGACTAGCAGCACGGCCGAGGTTGGAGACACGGGCTGCGGGCGGCACTCGCCCCCGGGCTCCGGGAGCGGCGGCTACTTGGCCGGGCCAGTCCGCTCCATGTCAGTGATCGCTCGTCGGCCGGGCCGCGCCGGCGGAGAGCCGGGTCTCCCCCTCACCCGCACCGCGGCCGCCGCGCCGGAGGCTCCCGACGTCCCTGGCGAGGGGGGTGGCTTTTCTGAATTCAAAGAACACGGACGGCAGCAGCTGCGGCAGCGACAACGGCAGCGCGAGCGGCTCCAGCAGCTACTTCTCCCTCTTCTTCACACCCCTGGGTTAAGGGCATCTTTCCTCCGCGAGGAGGGAGGCGGCCGAGGCGCAGGAGGAGGGGTTGGTGCCGCCGGTGAGGAGAGCAGAGGCTGCCGCAGCCCGGCTCACAACCACTCCCTTCCTTTCCCTCCCCCTCCCCCGCCTTCCCTCCTCTCGCGCTCTCGGCTCGGCGAGGCTCCTCCAGCCCCGGCCGCACGCAGCCTGAGGCTCGCGGACAAGTCCGGATCCAATATGGCGGCGCCCCCAACACACGCGCGCACACGCTCTCTCCCCTGCCCGCTCCCCGCCCCTGTCGGAGCCCCGCGGCGGCCCCAGCCCGAGTCCGGCGGGGCAGAGCCGGGCGGTGTTTTACGGTCCCGCCAAGCCGAGGCCCCGAAGTGGGGAATGACCCGGGGCGCGGGCAATTGCACCACCGGAGGGGAGGAGAGGGGAGGAGACCTACTGGGCCAGCGATGCTGCGGCTGCAGCAATGTGGAATGCAGGGATACGGGAGGACTAGGGGAGGCCGAGGCGGCGGAGGATTTGGAGGCGGAATGACTGGCCCGGGCCGAGCTGGGAGTTGCGGCAGGACGGGGGCGCGGGCTGGGAACTGCGCCGCCGCCTCGCAGCGTCCCAGGTTGCCCAAGTTTCTCGTGCGGATCGCGCAGAGGAGCTTCTTCCTCATTCTCGGAGACATCACCTGTCTGGCATGTTTGCTAAGGGGGCCCAGAAGCAGACGGCTGTAGGCTCTCAGCAGGTCTGCAAAAGACAGTGCTTCTCTCACCGTCCCTACCTGCTCCCCACCCGTCCCCCAAATTCGGTTCTCGCGCACTCCAGGTTAATAATTTTCTAGGTGTCTAATTACGGCACTCTTGTGTCATTCCCCAGGACAAAAACAGTGACAGACTTGTATGTGCTACCGTCCAAGTCGCTTGTGTGTGCGAACGATAGAATTCCTCCTCTCTATTCCCAAAAGTTTCCCTATGTGGAGCATAGGCTTTTCTCATCCGGAACTATTCTAGCTGTGCCTGTTTATCGCCTGCCAAGGTTACTGCCTGCAGAGGACTCTCTTCAGCAGATGAAAGGAATCGAGAGTTTAGTTCACCACTATCATCAAACCTCCAGTCTCTCACTCTCTCTCTCTGTGACACAACACACGCTTGTAACCCAATGGCACAATGCAGGAATCTGGCCAAGAGTGGCAAGTCGTTGGTTTTAAAAGAGCTCTCTTTACAAAATACTCGTGGTGGATCTTACATTTAAATTAATATCACTAAACTGAGTCATTCCATTTTGGTTATTTCCTAACAAAATTGCCATCTCCGTTGAAATCCTATGCCAAAATACAATTATTTCAAATCTATTCATACACCTGAGGGGCAGTTGTTTTCTGTGTTAATGCCTGTAATTGCATCCTTTTACATCTTGAAAATCTGGAAGCTGAGGAAGAACTAGAAATGAAGGTCTCAAAATGAATGCTAGCAGAAGTTATTCAAATTGCTGAGATTCACAAAATACTGTGAATCTTCTGTGAAGTCTACACTTTCCTGACTTAAATAAGGACAGCATTATTTTCAGTGTGCTCTTGACACATGAATAGACTCAGACACTTCAATAGACCCAGACCAAACATCAGTTAATCATCTCCTTATCTTTATATGTGTGTTGTCTAATTACAAAAGTAATCAAAAAGCAAAAAGAAAACTTTAATCCTAACACAAGTCTTTTTTTCTATGCGTTTTTATAAAAAATGATGCATAGTAAAACAGTTTTATAGCCTTCTGTTTTCTCTTAGCAATGTATTATGGATGTCTTTTCAGGTCAACAAATAGTTTTCAACAACATGGTTTTTAAGTGGAGCCAAGACATTTTATGAGTTCATTTGGCCATGAGGTGGAGTAGCAAAGAAAGGAGCAATTCCTTCCTCTGCTTTTTTAAGGGCAGTACACCAAAGAACTGGCTCCAGGGTAGATATTTATCCAACTTGTAAATAACTATAACGAAGAATGAAAGACAGAACCTAAAACATGTTACCTACCCATTGCTATCGAGTCGATTCCGACTCATAGCGACCCTACAGGACAGAGTAGAACTGCCCCATAGGGTTTCCAAGGAGCAGCTGGTGGATTCAAACTGCCGACTTTTTGGTTAGCAGCCAACGTCTTAACCACTGTGCCAGCAGGGCTCCAGCTAAAACAAGTTAATTCTCAATAAATGCTAATTAACAACGAAAGTATATGAAATGTAGATGTACTTTTTAATAAGAGTCAAGCTGCCAGTCCTCTCTCTACCTATTCTATTAGTGGTTGGGTACCACCCACAGACCAGGGTTTTGATAGTTGCTAAATAACGTTTTTTGCGTTATTTAGAAAGTAGAAGAAAGAATTTGCTTTATTTTAAAAAACAAAAAAGCACAAAGAGAAGGAAAAAAGTTTGAACTTAATCAATTTTGCCTGAATAATTCCAGCTCAGAGACTTAATAATTAACTAGACACTAAACACATTGTGCAGGTGTTATTTTAAATGTTCCGGTTGAAGTGTGAACATGCTTGTTAATGAAACCAGTCTTCAGCCAAAGAAAGGCGTAGCTCCAATAGTCCTACGCTGCTTGAAGGGCTCCTGCAGAAGGAGAGGATGACAGGCTGCGTGGCCGGGCATTCCCTGGGGAAAGAGCCTAGAGGAGGTCTTCTTTGTGAAAGCCTGCTTAGGGGCCTAAAGATTAGATGTACACCACTGCATACACACAATTTGTTTGAAATAATTAGAGAAAGTTTTATGAAGATGGCTGGGAATTAATCCAGCTTTCAGAAAAGGAGAACAGGAGAGGACACGTAAACAGGAGGGTGGAAAGAACAAGGCAAGAGTCATTAATTCTAGTCGCCTGATACAGCTTTCTTCAATGATCCTCCAATTCTGGACTGAGAACAGGAGTATCGATCCATCAGTTAATATTTTTAACAACAATCCCCACTCTCACCTTGGCTATATCATAGTCCAGAACAAATGTAGGTTCAATGGTGGAGAACAGGGCTAAAAGCAACCTGAGTGCCGCAGCAGGACTTAATGTATGGCAGCGTTCTGAGTTGTTGTGTACTATCCAGTCAATTCAACTCATAGTGACCCTGTATGACAGAGTAGAACTGCCCTACAGGATTTCCTAGGTTGTAATCTTCACAGGAGCAGATTGCCAGGTCTTTTCTCCAGTGTAGAGGCTGATGGGTTTGTACTGCCCACCTTTCTGTTAGCAACTAAGTGCTTAACCATCATGCCACCAGGGATCCTTGCATTGAGAGTAGGAACCTCAAATCCCTACCACATCCCCTTTCAGTCCTGCTAGCACATTCTAACCCTGCAAATAAATGACTTGATATAGTACCCTCTAAGGATAAAATGGAGCCCAGGGGGCACTGTGGTTAAGACCAAAGGGTCAGCAGTTCGAATCTACCAGCCACTCCCTGGAAACCCGTTGAAGCACTTCTACTCTGTCCTATCGGGTTGCTATGAATCGGAATCAGCTCAACAGCAATGGGTTTGTTTTGGGTTTTAAGGATGAAACACCAGCCGATTCCAGCCCTCACTTCATGCCTGTCTCCTGACATGAGTAACACCAACTACAAAGGCTTACATTATGAAAAGGGAGAATTTCTGATTAATCATTGCTTCCTTTACAGAATACTTACAATGTATGAATACTGTCCTGGGTAATTTGAGCACATTACTTTATTCAATCATCACAGCCATATGAAGTAGAGAAATTATCATCTCAATATCATAGATGAGCAAACTGAGGCTTAGGGAGCTATATAATTTGTAAAAGATCACACAGCTAGTAAGTGACACAAGAGCTAAGAGACAGTCGCAGGCTTGTCTAATGCCAGCGCCCATGGTTTTAGCCACTATGCAGGTAAGTTCTGAAAGAGCTGCAGAATTTAGTGTAATGGTTAAGGTTGTGTATCAGCTTGGCTGGGCCATGATCCTCAGTCATTTGATAGTCATATGACGGTATGATCACCTCCATGATGGGATCTGCTGTGAGTAGACAATCAGTTGAAAGGGAGTTTCCTTGGGTGTGTGGTCTGCATCAAATATAAGTGGGTATTCTGGCAAGGCTTGTAGGCTTTTCTCCTTCTGGTTCCTGCAGCTGGCTCCTGTTCATCTGATCTCCAGTTCTTGGGACTTGAGCTAGCAGCTTATCTGCAGTCTTGCCTGCTAATCTTTGAGATTCGTCAATCTTCACAGCCTGTGAACAAGAGCCCTGCTCTCCGATCTGCCGATCTTGGGCTCGCCAGCTCCTGTGGCTACGTGCATCAGGAGAAGCCTGACCCACAGACTTGGGACATTCCAACCTCTACAACCTCATGAGCCATTTCCTTGATATAAATCCCTCTCTATATGTATATTTATACCCTTTACTGGTTTTGCTTCTCTACAGAACCCAGCCTAAGACACTCAGTAAACCCAATTCCTCCTTCCTGTTATGACAAAGAAGAAGTGGAATATACTTATTTACCTAATTCACATATGTGAGCATTAGAAATTTACATCAAGGCAAAGAGCAAAACACATACATATGTCAGGGTGCAAACAGAAAAATAGAAAGCACCTAAGTATTTAAATAAGAGGAACCTTAATCCTGGGAGGTGATCAAAGAGCTTAGGAAACAAGGAAGAGTGAGGTGACCTAGAGTTTGGCAGCAACAGGAAGCTGCTACCACCCTGGGCTGATGGAAGCTAAAACCAGAGATACTAGGGAGGCTGTCCTCTGCAGAGAGGGGAGAATACTCAGACCTCCAATCTCCTGCCACTTGCAGCTAACATGGAGCCTCTGAAAGACAGCCTGCAAGAGTTGCCCCTCAAGATACAGAGCAGAGCAAGCAATGGGTGAGGAATGGGTGTAAGGGCAAGTCAGTCAAGGATTTATACACATATAATCAATACAGTTCAGTTTTACCCAAGTGTCGTGGATTGAATTGTGTCCCCCCAAAATATCTGTCAACTTGGCTGGGTCATTCCCAGTATTGTATGATTGTGTACCATTTTGTAATCTGATATGATTTCCTTATGTGTTGTAAACTCTATCACTATAATGTAATAAGATGGATTAGCGGCAGTTATACTGATGAGGTATACAAGATTGGATAGTGTCTTAAGCCGATCTCTTTTGAGATATAAAAGTCAAAAGTGAGCAGAGACACAGGGGAACTTCATACCATCAAGAAAGCAGTGCCGGGAGCAGAGCACATCCTTTGGACCTGAGGTTCCTGCACAGAGAAGCTCCCAGACCAAGGGAAAATTGATGACACAGACCTTCCTCCAGAGTAGACAGAGATATCATTCCCCTGGAACTGATGCCCTAAATTTGGACTTGTAGCCTACTGGACTGTGAAAGAATAAACTTCTCTTTGTTAAAGCCATCCACTTGTGGTATTTCTGTTATAGCAGCACTAGATGACTAAGACACCAAGCTATAAAAAATTGATAAAACAAATGTTTTATCTCTGAACAAATGAATAAATAGAATTTGAACAGGCATGGCTTTAACATAGCAGCAGTTTTCACCTTTCCCTTGTCATTTTTATTTTGTCTTTTTTAAAATACTCAAAAAGTTAAAAAAAAAAAAAAAGCAAACAAACCATCCAGATCTTGGACACTAAGCCAATATGCTGCTGTCACCCCTGAGGTGTGGATAGAGGTGGATAGCCAGGATCTGCGGGCTGGGAGCCAAAGAAATGAGAGTTGAAGAATCCAGTTAGACTTCTGTCCCTACCACACCCTGGAAACTGCACTGGTGAAGGTTATCAGTGAATTGCACGTTAGCAAAGCCAATGGTCAATCCTCAGTCCACACCTCACTTGACCTTTTACCAGTATTTGAGAGGGTTGATCACCCCTTTTAATTAAAGCACTTTTCTTCTCTTGGCTACTTCACTTTCCTGGTATCTCCTACCTTGCTGGTCACTCCTCAGTCTCCTTTGCTGGATCCTCCTTATCTTCCTGATCTCTAAACATTGGCATACCCCAGGGCTCAGTCTTTGAAACTCTTTTCTGTTTATACAGATTTAGTGTAGGTGATCTCAATTACTCTCAAGACTTTAAATACTATATGATGGTTTTAGAAACGGGTCATAAATTCTTTAACTCCTCCCATTAAGAGCTTGGGTCTATATCCTCTTGCCTTGAATCTAGGCCAACTTTAGTGACTCACTATTAACTAATAGAATGCCACAGAAGTGACTAACTTCCGATGCTGCGTCATAAAAGGCAATGCAGCCTCACCTTGTCCACTGGAACATTGTCAGTAGAATCCTGCACTGCCATATAAGAAGTCCAACTGTTATAAGAAGTTCAATTGTCCCAAGGCTGCCATGCCCAAGCCACATAAAGGAAATGTGTACGCGCTTGGTCAGGAGCTCTAGGTAGCATCAGCTGCTAGACGTATATAGAAGATTCCTCCAGATGATTCCAGCCCCCAGCTGTCAAGTCACCCCCAGCCATGGAATCTTTCCAGTTGAGGCCCCAGTCATTGTGAAGTACAGACAAGCTCTCACCACAGTGCCTTCTCTGAATTTCTGACCTAAAGAAACTGTGAACCTAGTAAAATGATTGTCTTAAGCTGCTAAGTTTTAAGGTAATTTGTCATGCAGCAGTAGTAGTTGTGCTGATAACTCCCAAATTTATGTTTTTGTTCTGGACCTTTCCCCTGAACTCCAGACTTATCTTTCTAATTGCCTACTTGACATCTCATTTAAAGACAAAATGTTCAAAATAGAACCTTAATCTGCTCCCCCACAAAAACAAAGGGGAAAAAAAATCCCCAATCCAAACCCAAAAGCTGGTTCTTTGAAGAGATCAATAAAATTGATAAACCTCTAGCCAGGCTAATCAAGAAAAAAAGAGTGAAGACACATATTACTAATATCAGAAATGAAAGAGGGACCATAATTGCTTGGGTTATTTGTAGGAAGGTCCTATGGTGTCTTAGGCTAGCTTCTCTAGAGAAGCAAAACCAGTAAAGCATATAAATATATATAGGGAGAGATTTATATCAAGGAAATGGCTTATACAGCTGTAGAGGCTGGAACGTCCCAAGTCTGTGGTCAGGATAGAGGCTTCTCCTGATTCACATAGCCTCAAGGGCTGGCAAACCCAAGATCGGCAGGTCAAAGGATACAACCAACATGTTCTTCAGTAGACGAGTGGATAAACAAACTGTGTTACATCCATACAATGGAGTGCTATTCAGTGATAAACAGAAATGAGCTAACAAGCCACCCACACAGAAAAAGACATATTGCTTAAATGCATATTGCTGAGTGAAAGAAGCTAGTGTAAAAAGGCTACATACTGAAAGATTCCAACTATATGACATTCTGCAAAAGACTAAACTATAAAGACTGTGAAAAGATCAGTGGTTGTCAGCATTTCTGGGGGGAGGGAGTGAGAGAAATAGGCAGGGCACAGTGGATTTTTAGGGTAGAGAAACTACTTAATATGATACTGTAGTGGTGGATGGGGTCCTGGTGGCACAGTGGTTAAGCACTCGGCCACCAGCTGCTCCATGGGAGAAGGACCTGGCAATCTGCTCCTGTAAAGATTAGACCTAGAAAACCCTATGGGGCAGTTCTACTCTGTCTTATACAGTGGCTGAGTTGGAATCAATGGCACACAACAACAGCAATGGTGGATACATGAAACTATCTACACATTTGTCAAAAACCCATCGACCTATACAGCACAAAGAGTGAACCCTAATGTAAACTATGGACTTCAGTTAATAACAATGTATCAATATTGGTTCATCAATGGTAACAAGTGTATCACACTAATACAAGATGTTAATAATAGGGGAGACTATGCGTGTGTGTTTGTGTGTCTGTTTGTGTATGGAGGCGGTAGATGTGAAGAAGCTCTCTGTACTTTCTGCTCAACTTTTCTGTAAACCTAAAACTTCTCTAAAAAATAAAGTCTATTAATTAAAAAAAATAGAAGAAATTCCTCAAGGCTTCCTCAGAGTCCTCCATCTCAGTAAATGGCACCACTGTTTACCCAACTCTTTGGAGCTAACCCAAACTCTTCACTTTTTTCCCCCTCCACTACAAATCTGTCTACTCTGTTTTTGTAAATAATACTTTGTTGTATTTTTGGTGAAAGTTTACACAACAAATTGGTTCCCATTTGACAATTTCTATACAAATGTTCAGTGACATTAGTTACATTTTTCACAATGTGTCAGCATTCTCTTTAATTGCGTTGTAGTTATTCCATTTCCAGTGATCTAACTTCCTTGCCCCCTTATCTTCTCATCTTTGCTTTAGAGTAATTGTTGACCTTTGGTCTCATATAGATGGTTATTTAATGCAGCACCGTACTCATGGGTAATATCCTCTATTTTGTGTGCCAATCTGTTATTTCAATAAAAGATGACCTCAGGGGATAGATTAGGTTCAAGGTTTAAAGAGTATCTCAGGTCAATGGTCTCAGGGAGTCCTCTAGTTTCAACTTGTCCTGCTTAAGTGGGGACTTTTTAAGAATTTGAGTTTTGTTCCATGTTTTTCTCCCATTCTATCTGGGTCTATCTACTGTGGCCCTGATCAGATCAGTTGGTAGTGGTAGCTGGACACCATCTAGTTCTTCTGGTCTCACAGTAGATGAGGCCGTGGGTCATGTAGGCCATTAGCCCTGTAAACTAGTTTTTTCTCTGAGAATTTGGTTTCTTTCTTTCTCTTCTGCTTCTGACGAGTAGATACCAATAGTTGTATCTTAGACGGCTGCTCACAAGCTTTTAAGATGCCAGACGCTACTCACCTCACTAGGATGCAGATCATGAACTTTGTGAACTATATTATGCCAATTGACTGAGTTGTCCCATGAGACTAAGGTCCTAAGACTTCAAATCCAGAAAATATCAGTCTCATAAGGTATTTGGTTATGTCTTAGAAGTATCTGTAACTATGTCCTCTGTGAATACATATGAGTGCACACACATATCTGTACATACATGTACATATTGATAATTCTATCTGTGCACACATATGTACACACCTGTACCTACCTGTACACGTCTATGCCTATACACATACATATGTGACCATACGCTCATTTTTTGGTTATTGTTGGTGTTGTTGCCAAATTATAAACGTCATATTCTTTAGTACAAACATCCTTTTCTCTTGCGCACTCCTTAATGGCATCATTTACTTTGGTCAAACTGTGCTCATTACACTCGCGTTTGGTGCTACTTTTGTCTACTTTGTCTTGGAAGCAGGGTAAAATTGAAAACATTTAATAACCAAGATGGCATGGGGTCCAACCAATCAGAGCAGATGCTGGTACAGATATCAAAACAAATGTGACCACATCTTATCACCTCCACTGCTGCTTTCACTCCCCAGCCTGGAGTCTTCCAGTTGCTTCCCATTCTACTTAGAATAAAATCCAAAATCTTATCACAGCTTACAAGGCCCTCCATGATCTTGTCCCTGACTGTCTCTCTGATTTCACCTCCTACCACTCCCCAACCCTCAACTCATTGTCTTCCACCATACTATTCCCCTTGCCATTTCTCAAATACTACATTCTCCTGCCTACAGAGTCTTTGCAACTTGCTATTCTCTGCCATGGACTGACAGAAGAACAAACAAATCTGTCTTCGAAGAAGTATACCCAAAATGCTCCCTAGAAGCGAGGATGGCTAGACTTTGTCTCACTTACTTTGGACATGTTATCAGGAGGGACCAGTTCCTGGAGAAGGATATCATGCTTGGTAAAGTAGAGGGTCAGCTAACAAGAGCAAGACCCTCAACAAGACCCTCAACAAGCATCTGTAACGATGGGCTCAAGTGTAACAACGATTGTGAGAATGGCACAGGACTGGGTAGCGTTTCGTTCTGTGTACATAGGGTCACTATGAGTCAGAACCGACCTGACGGCACCTAACAACAACAACAACATTCTCTGCCTGGAACATTTTTCCACCATATATCCACATAGCACATTCTCCCACTCCATTAAGTCTCTACTCAAACATCACTTCATCCGAGAGGGCTTTTCTGGACACGTTATTACAAGTGGCAGCCTTCCATCTTACTGTTCTCTGTCTTATCCTGCCTTTTCATAACATTTATCACAACATGACATTTAGTATTTTTTTATTTATTTAAACAGTTGTTTCTTGTCTGAATTTTTCCTCTAAATTGTAAGCTCCATGAAGGTGGAAATTTTGTGTCATCATCCTGTACAGTGTGCTCATATAATAGGTGCTAAATGAATTTTTGTCAAAAATATTAATAAATGAATGGGTGCTAAGGTGGCATAAAAGTGAACACAGTGGGGGCCCATTCAATTCCATCATTGCTTTGGGTTTTTTGTAGGATGGTCCTATGGTGTCTCAGGCTAGGTTCTCTAGAGAAGCAAAACTAGTAAAGCATACAAATATATATAGAGAGAGATTTATATCAAGGAAATGTCTCACGTGGTTGTAGAGGCTGGAACGTTCCAAGTCTGTGGGTCAGGATAGAGACTTCTCCTGATTCACGTAGCTGCAGGGGCTGGTGACCCCAAGATCGGCAGGTCAGACAGCAGGGCTCTTGCTCACAGGCTATGAAGATCTATGAATCCCAAGATATGCAGGCAAGACCACAGGTAAGCTGCTAGCTCAAGTCCCAAGAACCAGAGATCAGATGAACAGGAGCCAGGTGCAGGATCCAGTGCGAGCAAAAAGCCCACAAGCCTTACCAGAATGTCCACTTATATTTGATGCAACTGATTGGATACTCACAGCAGATCCTATCATGGAGGTGATCACAACATCATATGACTGCCAAACCAATGAGGATCATGGCCCAGCCAAGTTGACACACAACCTTAACCATCACAGTCCACCCCTTGTCAACTTAGCACCTGTACACATCTTCTTAAACCATACATAATCTCTGAATAAAGACAATCATAAAGCCATACTTGCACCTAACATGATACAATGAACACATGTAACCAAAAATGCACTAACCCTGTTTACATCTTATATTTTATAAGTGAAGAAAACAAAAATATTTGATGCACACATATGAAGCAGAAATACTCATAACAATTACAGTCCTCATTTCTGCAACTGCTCATGTGGTTGTAACTGGTATTTAGAACTATCTTCTTCCACCACTCATTCCGTATTCCCTTTGCCCTCAGCATGCACCTCAGCTTTGCCTGGTTCTTTGACTGGTGGGGTGGCCCAAAACTTCATTCCTGAAGGGTCTGGGCCGTTAGGAGTCATGTTGTAATTGGGTTGCTGTAGTTTTCCATTGACTTTAACCACAGGGCATGGTAGTACTAAGAGACGCTCTAACGGATCTCCTGCATTTCAGACATACTCTTCTTTACCTCCATTATGTAATATCAATCCAATTTCCTCTTGGTAATCAGGATCAATCACACCAGCCAGTATGGTAACTCCTTTCTTTGCCCGTTGTTCCAGAGGCATAAGGAGCCCAAAGTGGCTAGGTGGCATTCTTAGCTTCCAGTTCAATGGAGTCAGTGATGTGTCTCCAGGTGGGAGCATTCCCGCCTTTGGTACTAAGACCTCTAGACCCGCAGAGCACAAGGTCATGGAGACAGGAAGCAAAAATGTTGTGAGTGGGTCACTAAGGGTAATAGTGAGTAGTGCCACTCTCATTTCCACCCCTTCGTTCCTGGACCCATGAATCCTGGCTATGGGAGAAACGCCACCGTATATTGGATGCTGGTTTAGAGCATAGACAGCCTCCTGGAGAACATTGCCCCAACCCTGCAAGGTACTGCCACCTAGCTGGTGCCATAATTATGTCTTTAGAAGGCCATTCCATCGTTCTATCAAACCAGCTGCTTCAGGATGATGGGGAACATGGCAAAACCAGTGAGTTCCATGAGCATGGACCCATTGCCACACTTCATTTGCTGTGAAATGAGTCCCTTGATCTGAGGCAATGCTGTGTGGGATATTATGACTGTGGATAAGGCATTCTGTAAGTCCACAGATGGTAGTTTTGGCAGAAGCATTGCATGCAGGAAAGGTAAATCCGTGTCTACTCCAGTAAGAACAAAATGCCACCCTTTCCATGATGGAAATGGTCCAATGTAGTGAACTTGCCCCCAGGTTGCTGGCTGATCACTTAGAGGGATGGTGCCATATCGGGGAGTCAAGTGTTGGTCTCTGTTGCTGGCAGATTGGGCACTTAGTGCTGGCTGTAGCCAAGTCAGCCTTGGTGAGTGGAAGTCCATGTTGTTGATCCCATGCATAACCTCCAACCCTGCCACCATGGCCACTTTGTTCATGAGCCCATTGAGCAATGACAGGAGTAGCTGGGGAAAGAGGATGACTGGTTTCCATAGAACTGGTTTCCTATCCACTTGACTGTTCAAATCCTCCTCTGCTGTGGTCACCCTTTGGTGAGCATTCACATGAGACACAAATATCTTCACTTCTTTGGTCCATTCAGAGAGATCTATCCACTTACTTCTTCCTCATACCTCCTTATCTCCAATTTTCCCATCATGTTCTTTCCAAGTCCCTGACCATCCAGCCAAACCATTGGCCGTAGCCCATGAATCAGGATACAATTCCACATCTGACCATTTCTCCTTCCAAGCAAACTGAACAACCAGGTGCATTGCTCGAAGTTCTGCCCATTGGGAGGATTTCCCTTCACCACTGTCCCTCACGGAGGTCCCAGAAAAGGGCTGTAATGCTGCCGCTGTCCATCTTTGAGTGGTGCCTGCATAACGTGCAGAACCATCTGTAAACCAGGCATGAGCTTTCTCTTCCACAGTCATTTGATCATAAGGAACTCCCTATGAGGCCATAGGTGCAGACAGGGAAATGAAAGATAATGTGACAGGAGTGGAAACCATGCGCATTGGGGCCACTTCCTCATGCAACCTACTTGTGCCTTCAGGTTTTCTCACCTAATGATCAATAATGGTGGAAGTTAACATAGAATATGATCACTTGGAGAAAAAACTCTGGTTACCGTCCATTCCCTCATCTATGCTTACCCAACATGAGTTGAGCAGAAAGTCCCCTTTCCTTACAGTCAAGCCAAGACAAGGGAAATGATACTGAATAACTAAGGGTGGAAATAGAGTTCAGACATTGACAAGTTTACAGAACATATATTTCTTATACCAACTTTATTAGTATCTAGAAAAAGTGGCTTGTCTAGAGCACCTAGTCCTTCCATAACACCTTGTGCCCAGTGCCGTTTCTTAGCTTCAGCTCTCCAAACTGAGTGACAGAATGGATGGAGAGCAGACTTCAAGCCTGCAGTAGGTTTGTGTAGCACTCTTTTCCTCAGTTTCTCCAAGATGCATTCCCTGAATCCCAAAGACCACATTACATGCTGGCTGAGGCCTCTCTATCTGTCCATACGTAACACTTATCACCCTACTTGTCTGTCTCTCCCCCTACCTGAAAGCTACGAGATCAGGGGCTCTGTCTTATTCACAATAATAACCCTAGCCTAGGACACTGCCTTGAACAAAGTAGTACTAAATAAATGTTTGTCGAATAAAAAGATGAATGAGTCCCCAATTCCTTCTAACTCTGCTTCACAGCTTTTATCCAAATACAGTTCCCTGCCATAAACCATCCCCACCTCATCCTGTCCCCTCCCAATTCACTTGGGTCATCATATATGTCTGCATATTGTGTTGCCCCTCCAAAACGCAGCTCTCTCATGTAGTGACTCTGGTTCCTGATTTCCTGGACAAAGAAGGAACGTGTCAGTCCAAAGAATCCTATTGTGGCCCTCACGGCTTTCAGTACTACCACTATAGAGACCACCTCAATCTGTCTCCAGAGATGAGCTTCTAAAACCCCAGCAACCAGAAATCTCTTCTCAATCCTTCTTGGTTGCCTGAAGTACAACTACAAGCCATCTGTTAAGATAAAGCTCGGTTTCTTCACCTGCCCAGAGCTTAATCTCACCAGTGACTGTACTCTGCTTTCTCCTAAGCTGTCTGCATCATGCAAACTCCCTCACTGAACCAAAAGCAAACATTGTCTCTTCCTGATTCAAACGAAGCAGGCCCCTGTCGAACGGCCCACTAAGATCTTTCACATGAGAAGATAGTAATGCTACCACTTCTCCAGAAGCTTGTCGATGACAGGTAAATCAAGCCCCCAAAGGGGTGGTCTCAAACGTATCGTCCTAATATCACAACTCCCAAATTCCTGAAGCATAAAGTAGCAAAGATATTTTTCTCCAAGAGAGGTAGAGGGTTTGTCTGCAATATTTAAACATTAGCAAAAGAAAAACTTTAGAGAGATTGTTAGGCTGGGAAAATGAGGTGTAAATAGCAATGTCCTTTGTTGCACAATGGCCATCAGCTGCAAAAACAGCTGACATTTATTAAGCCCTTCTGTATCAAGCACTAAAAGGAGCCCTGGCAGTGCAATGGTTAAAGCACTCGGCTGCTAACCGAAAGGTCAGCTGTTCAAATCCATCAGCAGCTCCATAGGAGAAAAGACCTGGCAATCTGCTCCCGTAAAGATTTCAGCCTAGGAAACCCTATGAGGCAGTTCTACTCTGTCATATAGACTCCCTATGAGTCAGAATTAACTTGACGGCACACAACAACCAGAACAACGATGTAAAGCACTAAACTAAGGACTGTACATTCATTTAATTGCCTTAACGATCCTATAGAGCAGAAACGATCATTGTTGCCGTATATAAAAACTGAGCATTAGAGAGGTTAAGTAACTTTCCCAAGATTATAAAGCTGATAAGTAGTAAGGTCGGGATCCGAAGCCAGGGGCACTTCATTCTAAAGCCTGTGTGCTTAAGTGCTTTGCTAACCTACCTCATAGCAAGGTAAGAGAAACTAATACCAGTTAACTGAAGACTAAGCCCCACTGTCTAACCAAAAGAAGTGAAAACTAAAATAACTTGATTATAATCTGGAAGCACAGAAAACATTCGCTTGTAGAGGTTGTTGGTCCATTGTTTTCCATATAGAGAAGAACAAACCAGAGAGAACAATTTTATTAAAATAGGATTTATTTCATGTATTCAGAAAACAAAACTTAAAATTATCAGAGTGGTGAACCCCCAAATTAGACACAAAGGGAAACTGTGGAGTTGTAATCTCTGAAGCTCTTAAAGATGATCCTTCCAATTTGATTCCAACAGCTATCTCTCTTGAATGGTTTGGAACCCACCTGCCAGAAGGTAAGGGGACCAGAACAGATGTTCTCTCCAGGCCCCATTCAGCAATAAGATTCAGTACTTCCACACCAATATGGGGGACTAATTAAACTCACAGTCATATGGTGGAGCCAGCGATGATGTTTTAGAACAGACTGTGACCTCTTTCTGACCCAGAGGATAGCAAGCATCAGCACTTACAAGACAAATGAAACAAGGCACTGTCAGCAATGTTCCTTACAATAAAAAAAATCTAATAATAATAATAATAAAAAGCATCAAGACATAAGCCGACAAATAAGTTGGTATCTGGAGCACCCCAGGCATTCATGGGAAGAGAAAAGCAAAAACTCAAGAAAATTAAGTGTGAGATCTGAAGAGGGGCTTTCCTCAAATAAGAAAAAGATCCACATCATTAATAAATACAAGCAAAATCTACACAGAAAACAACAACATAAAAGACTGTGTAAGAATGAAAACCTGGGACTCAGTTCCAACCACTTCTTCAGATAAATCATGGCATAGGCCAGGATAAAAAGCTGGAGAATAATACACCCACCCCTCACTTACCGACTATCCTGTTATTCTACATTTTTGCAATTACAACAATAGTAAAAATTCTACTATTCAACTATTTTGCGCACTAACAACATACATACAGCAGTAATGAACACCCGAGGCGAGGTGCAAGGTGAGAGTAGTGCTGGCTGTGATGGTTATGTGTCAACTTGGCTAGGCCATGATTCTCAGTGGCTTGACAGTTATGTAATGATGTAATTTGGCTGTTATATAATGACGCAATTTGGCCGTTATGTAACAATGTAGTCATCCTCCATTTTGTGACCTGATGTGGTCATTGTCCATTTTTGCATCACACCAATTTTCACATAATGACCTGGTCTTTGGAATGATGTTACATATTTTTCTTTACTGTAACATTAGATTTCCCTGTTCTTTGAAATTTGTACCTCTAGATCTTTGTTTCTTATAATGATAACATGTTATCCTATGTAAACCATTGATCATTAGTGGACTATTTTCTCAGCAATGGAGGTGAGTTTTCCTGAATCATGCATACCTTTTTGCTCATCCTGCCTTGTAAAAGGGCATGCTTTATTTAATGACTAGCCACAGTGTAAGATACCATGATGACTGTGGAGCAAATATTTTCGCTACATGAAGAGAAATTGTCAGGGCAGTGATAAAGCTATTACCTTGTCCTTAGACTAAAAATGGAATTAACCATCCCATAGAAGTATTAGCTAATCATTAGTAAGTACTAGAGCAATAGTTCCTAATCCCCCTCTTCTTTTTTTTACACATTGTTAAGATGATGTAGTTCTTTCATTCTTTCATTCATCAATGTGCATTTACCAAGCCCTCAATCTGCAACAGGTACAGAGTGCAAGATCCCAGTGGATGATGTCCAACCTTTATTGTACAAATCCCTAAAGATACAATTATAAATTGTAAGCAAAAGGTATCATAATATTAATAATGTCCTTTTAGTTGGAAGAGGCAAGTTCGTTGCTAGGAGGTAATGAAGTAGAGAAATTTCCCTGAGAAGTGGAATTAGAGTATGCCTTTGACCCTGGTGCCATAGTGGTTAAGAGCTTGGCTGCTAACCAAAAGGTGTGCAGTTCAAATCCACCAGGCGCTCCTTGGAAACCCTATCGGGTCAGTTCTACTCTGTTCTATAGGGTTGCTAGGAGTCAGAATTGACTCGATGGCAACAGTTTTTTTTTTTTTTTTTTTGTGGTAAGGTTTGGTTTACTCATAGAGCAGAGCAGACAGAAGGGACTTTTCCAAGGGCAAAAAAAGAATAAGCCAAGTTCAGTGCTGTGGGAAGGGAACAGTATTTGTTGCCATCAAGTCGACTCCAACGCATGGTGACCCAATGTGTGTCACAGTAGAACTGTGCTCCAAAGGGTTTTCAATGGTTGATTTTTTTGGCATTGGATACTAAAAGAAGTGGGAAGAGGACATATAGGCAGGAGCCCAGTGAGAGGTTCCAGGTCTCAGCCAACAAGGGATGGACTCCAGTTCCCACAGGGAATTGGAATACAAATCAGAAACCAAGACGGAAAGCCAGATATACAAGCTGACCAGGTAGAATAGGGATCAGCCAGAAGCTCTCCGAGGTTTCTGGGGGCTAGATGTTAACTTGGGCCCACTAGACCTGAGGTGTGGAAACAAGAATGTGTTTTGAGATCTTGTTACTTAATGATCAGAGAGTTCTCAATGTGCACTCTAAGGCCAGGCTCACCCTCACTCAAAACCTGTATGGAGTGGAGTCCGAAGGTCATCACTGCTGGCATGTAGTTAGCACTAGAACAGCCAGGGACTAATGTCACTTGACAAAAACTATCTCCCTCATTAGCCTACCATGATGCCTAACACCTTCAATAATCTGACGATTGCTTTGGGTTAAGGTCAAGTTGAGGAACATCTTTCACAAGCTGGACACAATCTAAAGCTTTGTTGTTGTTGTTAGCTGCCGCCCCCAGCTCATGCACAACAGCTGCACAATGAGATTGGTTCATTGTGACCTTGTTGTGATCCATATGGTTTTCACTGGCTGATTGTTTTTGGAAATAGACCGCCAGGCCTTTCATCCTGTATTGGTCTGGAAGCTCCCCTGAAGTTTGTTCAGCATCATAGAAACACTCAAGCCTCCACTGACAGACAGGTGGTGTTCACACGTGAGGCACTTTGACCAGGCATCACGTCTCCCGTATGGAAGGTGAGAATTCTACCCCTGACCCACCACTGCCCTCTAACCTGGCCACTAGTGTATTAATACTTATTACTTTGAGCACTGAGGCTAAAATTCAAATAATGATTTCTCCCTTATTTGGCTGCTGTGGTAATTCTATTCACAGTGGAATCTCTGAAGGTTAAATAATGAAGAACTATTGTGGCTCTTTGAACCGTGGTTTGAAAGCAAATTACCTTTTTAAAGGAAAGTCATTAGAAGAGATAAGGAATGTATAAAACCCTCAGTTCAATGAACAATAGGATGGTAATAGTATGCCTAGACTTCAGGCTGAGGCAATTGACTGTCTCTTTCACACACTCTGTCTCTCATTCAGCAAATGTTTATTAAGAACCGACTACAGGCCAGGGGGTGTGCTAGATGCATCACAGTTTTTTCTGTGCAACTGGAGAATTCAAACAATTCTTTCTCCTCTTTCTTTACTCTTTCTAGTTCTTTCTCCCTCTCTTGCTCTGTGTCTACCTCGCCCTTGCTTCCATCTCTGCTAGTGTCTCTTTCTGTAACACTTTCTTTTCTCCCTGTCTTCTCCTCTGTTTGTCTTTTCTCTTTCCTAACCTTCTCCATCTCTTCCCCTTCTTCTCCCTTACCTTCCCACTACCCTCTTTTCCCTTAACTTCTCACAATAATAGATAAAAATATGTTTTACAATTATTTATTAAATATAATAAGTCTCAATGGGAAAATATTCTCTCAAGGAAGCTCCTGTTAAGTGCGTTGTTGTTACTGGCAGCTGCTATAAGCATGGTGACCCCATGTACAACGGAACTAAACGCTGCCTGGTCCTGCACCAGCCCCGTGACCAGTTGCAGATGAGACCATTACTTAGGACAAATAACATGACGTTAGCACTTATTAACACGTTCATATAGCTTGAGACGAACTACTTAACTTAGAAGAGACAGGGCACTGAAAGAAGAGAATGCTAGGTATGTATTTTTTTTCTGATGATTGATAAGAGGCAGAGAGATGGAAGAAAGGTGACAGCAGTGAGGGACAGATAATGAGAGCAAAGGTTTAGCAGGAACCAGGCCCGTCCTGAAAATTTTTCGCACATCATTTTTCTAATCCTCACAACACCCTCTGCGGTAGGCAGCATTATTATCTCCAGAGGAGGAAACAGGTATAGTAAGTAAGTGGCAGAGCTGGAACTGGAACCCAGACTGTCTGATACCAAAGCTCATGGTGACATAACAAAGAAAAACTTCACCAGTTTAACAACTCTGTCTGCCAGAACAAAGCAAGTTGTAAAAGGAACCCCAGTAAGATATTCTTAGGTCTCATATTCCCACTGGACTACAGGCAGTCCCCAGGTTAGGAATGTCGGATTTATGTACAACCGTAGCTAGGAACCAACCCCCATAAGACCTATTATATTAAAAATTCACTTGTCACATTATAGGGATTGCAACTAGGGTCATATAACAATATATGTATAAATTTTTGTAGCAGAAATTAACATGAGCTGTAAACTTTCACCTAAAGCACAGTAAAATAAAATAAAAAATTTGCAGTGCATACAATGGTTAGTAATAACAAACGCACAGAAAAACATTGTTATTATTGCTGTATTATGTTAAAGATGTTTGACTGTATCTGGAAGTGCTTCTTTAATGTTTTTTGTGCATAGAAAGGTACACTATGTACTATATACTAAGATATTTGACTAACGTTAGATACGAACTGTACCTAACTGTTCTGATTTACATACAAGTTCCACTTAACGACAGATTTAGGAATGGAACTTGTTCATAATCCGGGAACTACCTCTACTCTCATTCAGTTTTGCACTGTGCTGGCAGAGTTGGAGCTCAATAAATGATTACTGAATGCATGAACAGGATTCAAAGCAGCAAGCACTAAAAATTTCTGAACTGGAAAAATCATTATCTTACCCAGTTCAGGAATCATGTGGCCCTTGTGTAAACATTCCCAGGGTTAATCCTTCTACAAAATAAGAGTCACAATTTGGCCAAATTTTTGATACAACAGTTCAAGACCTCAAGCTCCCATATATACAGAGGCTTTGAAATATTTTTCTGATATTCCCACTTTTGTAAAATTTCATCTGTCAATTCTTTAAAAATCATCAAAATGTAAATACGTATGTCTATTCATGAAATTTGGTAGATGGCATGGACATTTTATTTCAGAAAACAATTGAAATCTAATGGATGACTAAGCCAGCCTATTTGTCTAGAAACTTAATGGTTAACTCTGCCTAATACCTTGTTAGTGCCACTCTCTTACATCTCTTCTTTAGGAAGTTTCAAGAACTCATATCTCTTCAGGCTTCTGTATAAAAATAGATTTAAATTTTCTACAGTAGTAAATATCTTATGCTTAATTCAGTGTGATCATTCATGTTCTAACTTGGTTATCTCTTCAATAATACTTTTATTTAGGGAATTTTATACATCACATATTACTAAGATATTCTCCTTAGGAGATTTACTCTTCTTCTACCACTGTAATATCACAGAGCGTTTAGTAACTGCATGCTTGACCATTTGTATCACCCAGGGACTCCTATAAGGGATGATATTTAAAATATCCAAAGAACAATCAGTAGGGAATGGACACTAACCAGTCAGGATAGAGGACAGCTGTACACAACAGATATGGACAAATTAATGTGTACTAACCAACCTGAAGGGTGTGATATTAAGGGTATTTGGCTAGGAAGCCAGGAATACCCAAATTCTGTCCTTGTCTATGAGGTGCACAAGAGAAATATATGCCTAAAAGACACAGTGAGGTAACTTGGAATTTGGCCCCAAGTTCCAACAAAGAACCCAAGTTAAATCTTAATAGCCCCAAAGCAAAGTAGGCTCAAATGCCTACTTTGTTTTTTCCTACTGGAAGCCCATATTTGAGTCTCGAATCTTTTCACTTTTCTGCAAGGACAAGCCAGACATTGCCTCCTTCAAACTTGATTCTTGCATCAAATGACACAAGGACCCAAAATGTTGGAGGTGATTTATCCTGACATTGACATCTGGAAGAAATGACTGTTAGTTTTCACTGCCTAGATCCCACAGCTGTCCTGATGATTCTACTTTTCCTTTGATTTTGTAAGCCACTTCCTAAACTTGCAGTAAAAACCTTAAGTTAGACAGAGTTGGTTTCTGTCTAACTTCTTGCATCCACAGCACCCTAACTGATACTCATAAATACAGTGAGTAAAGATACTTTATGCAAACTTGACCAGTAAGCTAAATTCAGAGGCCCATTCTAAATTTCATTTTACTGATAATCCAGTACGCTACAGGGCACAGTCTGCTGAATCTCCTTCCACCATTCCAGTTCCTCTTCCTTTCTCTAACCTTGTTTACCATGCTCAAACTCTAGGGTTTATTGGAACAATTGCTATAGCCACAATGTTGTGTGAACTTCTTTTTAAACATGACAATATGGAAGAGCAAAGCGTATTGTAATAATCTATTTTAAGACATTAAAAAAACTTCTTGTTTATATTATAGATTTATGAACGTACAATCTTCCAAACTGATGCCAACATGTAATAAATTCCGAGTCGTTTAGAATGTTTAGTATGTGAAACCAGTCCTTTTTTTTTTTTTTCACTTTGATGTTTCTCCATCTCCACATTTGTTTCAGTTCCTCTGCTAGAATCATATTCTTATTTATTTTCTCTCTGCGCATTCTTGGGATATTTCTGCTCAGTAGAAATGCAATATCAAGCTTCACTGTTTTATTAAATATATCAAACAGCAGACTCTCTGGATGGTGAGCCAAAAGTTGCCGAAGGATGTATTTCTTTGTCTGCTGTGAATTATGCCAGCAGGCGCAACGGAGTGGTAAAGACTGTTGTGTTTTATATTATTAACTGAATAAGTGACAACTGGACCTTGCAAGGACCTGGTTGTCCTGTAGCCTTTGCCTTCATCAAGAGAAATTGAAGCCTTTTCTATTTTCTCCACAGATAAAGTGCATGTTTTCTTTGGCTTTTCTTTTACGGAGTTTAGTTAATTCTTTTCAAATCAGGATACTCAAACTTAATATTTACAGTCTCCTTTGTGTAAAAACGCAGCCCTGGTGGTGCAGTGGTTAAGAGCTATGGCTGCTAACCAAAAGGTTGGAGGTTTGAATTCACCAGCCACTCCTTGGAAACCGTGTGGGGCAATTCTACTCTGTCCTATAGGGTCGCTATGAGTCGGAATTTCCTGGACGGCAATGGGTTTGTTTTTTGTTTCAGTTTCATAAAATCTTCAATGTCTTGCATTTACTGCCGCCCAATCCATTTGTTGTTTTCATTGTGCTCACCCAAACTCTGCTGATTTGTACTTAACCATACCAAATTCCATTTGTGTTTTTAAGTTTGTTTTTTAATGTTCAACAGCAGTTGAAAGTGAGTTGGCGTAGTTCTTTGAATGATCTCTTGTGTGAATAGTGATGATGTTTCTCCACAACTTTTACCTTTAAGGTTATTTAGTTTTCCTGTCGATAGGAAAAGAAACTCTACTGACATCGACTTTCTACACTTTAAATCAGTTCTCCAGTATCTTCACATGACTGTAAGTTTCTCCTCAAATTTCAGACTCTTTAAATCTGAGTTTTACACTTACTCATTGCATAAACCTGGACTCTATTCTTTAATTTTCTTTTTTATTTTTTAAAAGTACTTTTATTTTCATTCACCCATATATAAAAATAGAATGAATAATGTGGCCACTACAGAGGATATTGTGAAATTAATTGAAAAATCACAGAGATATGCTGCTTTAGGGGAGGGGAAACTTCCATGAATAATGTGTTGTACCAGTCTTCCTCCAAACACTTCTCTGACAAGCCCACAATTCTGGCACACAGATTTCTACCTACTTCTTGGGTTTCAAGTTTTTGCCTTTTATGAAGTAACCACTTCCCTTGAAATTTAGTCATATATTGCTCATTTTCTCATTGTCTCTGTTTCCTAAATAAAGGCTTGGAATGGATTTAACTCCTGAATTTGAGAAACCACAATAGAATGAGATATGTTTAAAGAAAACTGTTAATGAAACATTAAGCTACCCTACCTCCATAGGACTATAGTATGAGAGCTTTGACAGGAACCTAGAGAACACCCAATCCAATCTCTGCATTATACAGACGAGAAAACTGAGCTCTATGGGAGTTTAAGAAATTTTGAGATTTGTCCTAAATAACACACAAGTGGCAGATCCATGGTATAATTTCAAAAACATGCAATACTGATATTTCTTTCATTTTCTTTTTTAGAAGTATCTTAAGACTAAAACGGCTTGATTAAACTTTTAAAGTCTCAAAACACAACTAAAATAACCTGTTGTGTCTCATTTCTTTACAAAAGAATGACTACTGAGGCCTGTGACTTTTAGAATGATGTCAAAAAATGGTGTATTCAGGGGTGATAGTCAACATATTTAGCAGCAGAACAATATGGGCATTGCCCAACTCTCTGTCCTGGTGCTACCAGCTGCCCATCAGTCTGGGTATAAAACCAAAACCTGTTGCCATCGAGTCAATTCCAATTCATAGCGACCCTATAGGACAGAGTAGAACGGTCCCATAGGATTTCCAAAGAGAGGCAGGTGGATTTGAACTGCCAACCTTTTTGGTTAGCAGCCAAACGTTTAAACCACTGTGCCACCAGGGCTCCAAACAATAGCCAATATAGCTATAATATTTTAATTATTATGTTTGCTCAACGTAGTTCATTCTTTCTCAAAAATTTGAAGAGGAAATACAGGAACCTGCCCCCCTCCTGCATTCCACATGATATTTCTAGTGGATTAGCCACTGGATTTAGGTATTGGTGATGGTAACAGAACTGAACTTCTGTAGCTGGTAAGACTGTATGCCTCCTCAAGTTAGAATTTTTAGTATGTTATTATACTTATCCACATACATAATTTATTGAGTTGTTATATTATGTTTAAGGAGTAAGGACAAGATATGTGCCTTCTTAGAAACCTTAAATAGGAGCTCAATTAATATTTGCTGGTTTACTATAGAACTTTGTAAACAATGGCAATTTTTCCCAAAGTCAGTCTGGAAATGCACTCTAGTGCTTGTTTTACTGAACAAGTCTGAATTCGTGGAAGGAACACATTCAGTTTTCCTGTGATTCTCTGTTGTTTAAAAGAGCCAGATGGAGTGTTCCTTTGTCCTCGTGTTCTTACATAGAAGAAATTTATAAGAATCATAAAATATTAGCATTGGAACCTAGAAGTTTAATGTAACTTTCCACAGAATGCAAAAATCCCTTCTGTAGTATCCCTGATAAATCTTCACCCAGCTTCTCCTTGAATGTTTTTTTCTTCTCTCTCTTTTTTTTTTTTTATTGTGGTAAATACATATGTAACAAATTGTTGGCCATTTCAATCATCTTCACAGTTCAGTGACATTAGTTATGTTTACCATGTTGTTCAACAATTACCATAATCTGTTTCCAAACATTTTTAACAATAAGGAGCTCACTGCTTAAAGAAAGCTGTTTCTTCCTCAGAGCTCTAGTTGCTATAAAGATCTGTGTTAACCCTCTATATCAGTGGTTTTCAAAGTGTAGTGCCTGGGCCAGCAACATCATATCACTTGGGAATTTCTTAGCAATGCAGATTCTCAGGTCTCCGT
>NW_004443975.1:8570436-8596789 GCF_000243295.1 Trichechus manatus latirostris | reverse complement strand
AGGATGTGGCCCAGCAGTGTTTTAACAAGCCCTCAAGGTGATTCTGATGCATGCTAAAGCGTGACAGCCACTGCCCTATATATAACTCCACACATTAGAATTAACAAGGACAGTGCACTATGACTCTTCGGGTTGCAGATATTAGAAATCCACTACAAAATTAGATTTAGTGAAAAAAGGGAATATTCTAGTTCATGAAGTAGCTGATAGGATCAAAGGGATTGCTACAGGACCTGGGCTTCCAGGAACGAACAGTATGAAGACTTGCTATTTACTGGAAATATCTCACTCTCCTCCCAGCTCCCTCATGAACGCTCACGCGGGCTCCTTCTCTACCTTCACGCCATCTGTTGCTCATTTCTCTCGGTCTCTGCTTGATTTCATTCTCTTCCACTGGAGACAGGCTTTTGCAAATGGCGGACAGGACGGCTATTTCCTCCGCTCCCCAACCTGCACACGCATCTTCACGTTCCGTTAGAACCTGACCTCAGAAGCAAGGCTTTCCTTCTTGGGCTCCAAATCAAGGAATCCCAGGGGAGAACTCCTAGGATAGGAAATGTTAACTGAAGAAGGGTGTTGGGAAAGCTTGCTCAGCAGACAAATAACAATAACTACTGTTATCTATTACATGAACTATAGTCGATTTTACTTTGAGAAAAGGAAGTTTAGAAAGACCAGTCGCCTTGCCCAAATCACTCCAGTCAGTCAAAAAAATAAAATAAAATTAAAGTAGTAATATTTAAGACTACACTATAGTCACTCATTTACTGAACACCTTCCTAGAAAAATTTGGTTTGGGTTTTAAGTCATCATATTTGTACTGAAATTTCTCCCCTCACGGAAAAAAAGTAGCTTTATAAAAATAGTTTCATAAGTCTGCAGTAAAACAATGGTGAAAAAAATAAAATTTTTCCTATTGCAGACAGAAGGTTAAGATTTTTTTGCATTTGTGTCATTCAAAAATGATTGTTACAAACTTTGAACTTGGCAGTAATATACTCCCAATAGAGGAAGGGAAAAAATCAAGCCAATCTAAAGTCATGAAGATTTTAATAATGCGTTTACGAACAAGCACAAAATAGAACACTTTATGGGTTTTTGCAAGGGCTTTGACTTAAGTCTTCCTGCTTCAAAAAACTGTTATTTAAGGATTCTACTTTAGCAAAACAATTTCTTTTTCTTTTGATGTGCCTTCCATATAATCCCAGGGGGAAAAAAAAAAATATATATATATATATATATATACATCTCAATGAAATATACAAATAAGGAACATTCATTTGATCTCTTCAGCCATAAGCTGGTCTTCCCATTTCCCTTTGAATAGTACACGGTATCAGAGCACATTAGAGTTTATGTTTTTAGAGCATATTATAAACCACATTAAGTGTGCTCTGTAGTTGAATCAACATAAGAACTTTAAGTTTAGAATTTCCTGACTCTTGAAAATCTAAATTCCTAACACTGTTGTGTTACACCACTTACAGTTTCATAAAAATAAGTGCCATTCTAGGTTTTGTCTCTTCAACTTTATATTTCCTTCTACCAATTAGACCATTGTGACTCTCCAGGACAGCATGTGACAAGGGTGTATGTCAGCCAAAGCAGAACCGAGCTAATGTGGCACTAGTGGATTCTGAAATTGAAGCTCTTAAATTAATATTTGAAGAAGACACTATACGAAGTAATTGTTTTGTGTGTTTTGGCTTTTTTTTTCTAGTTGTTACAGAGTAATTGTTTTTTAATTCTTAAGATCATTATTGCCTTGTCCCACGAAGTTTTGTCAACATTCAAGCAGTTCAGAAGGCAATTGCAAAACTCAAGAAACATTAGTGGCTCTTAGAAAAAGGTCAAATCTTGGTAAAACATGAGCTCTCTGTTTTTCCATGACCTTTTGCAATAAATTTTAAACCTGAAACTATGCAGAACAGAGATTTGGTTTCCCTTACTCACAATTTAATTTCAGTAGATAATTGGTAAAAAATAAAATAAAAGAAGCTTCATTCTGGTCTCCACTTGAACACTGAATAATTCCATCCATGCCATTCTGTCACAAGTAGACTACCTGTAAAATGCTAAATTCCAAATCAAAGTATGGATATCCCCAAAGCCATCTAGATCTACTCTCACCTGTCACTTTCAACCGGGACTCAAAACAACTTACATCCTAGAACCAGTTCTTGTTTTAGCAGGTACATACACAAAGCCTCCGGCTAGGGTCAGAATCTTGCTCTTCAATTTTTTTCCTTGTGGTCCTTTGTACACTGGTGCTGTGTATTAACTTTCTTCTCTATTCTTAATTTCTGACCAGTAGATTAACATACATGATGATGAGTATGATGATAATGATGACGACGATGATCTCACAATCATTTAAGGAGTACTTACTATGAGCCAACCACTATATTAGGTACAGTCTGTTCTGCTCCAGTATCTATATCTGTAATGCAAATCAGTTCATACATGAATGATAAATAGGGGGATATTAGTATAATCAAGATGGCTTTGGTTCATATGTCATTTTCCCCAACATGCTAATATTTTGCAGCTCAATACACATGTTAATATTTTGCAGCTCAATGTACACTAATAAGAAAAAAAAAAAGAAACCATGAAGTATTCTAGTACTGAACATGATGTCCCTTAACCCTGCTTTCTTTCTCTTGGCTCTGTCTTGGAAGTGTTTGCCGAGCTGTTTTCCTGAATCTTGATGCATTTTTTTCCCTCATCTCCATAACTTGGCAGTATCAGCCCTGACTACACCTATTCCATCAAGCAACCTTCACCTTTTCTTAAAGGCAAGACTTATATTTACTCAGTATTTCTTTTTTTTGGAGGAGTTTAACTATGAGTTGGGATCTACTCGATGGCAACGGGTTTTTTAACCGTGATAGTATTTTACTAGGATGGGTATTGTCATTGTCAGCGCATTGGTTACAAAGTTGCATAGATTTTGAACGACCTGCCTCAACCCTGTTTTTCCATAAACTGTCATGCTTTTAGTGTGCAAGTTTGCAGAATGCATGGTTTATTGTTTCTGCACATATTGTCTCATTCAGTCCTTCCCACTATTTTATGGTGTAGGTATTATTCTCATTTGCTGATGGAAAGAAATCAAAGCTCAGAGAATTTAAGTAACTTGCCCAAAATTCCATAGTGAGTGAGAAGGCAAGATGCCTTTAAATCATTGTATTTGTTGCTGTTGATTGCTATTGAGGCGGCTCCAACTCACAGTGACCTTACGTATAACAGAACGAAATGTTGCCTGGTACTGAGCCATCTTCCTGATCGTTGGTATGTTTGAGCTCATTGTTGGGGCTATTGTGTCCGTCAATCTCACTGAGGGTTTCTCTCATTTTTATTGGTGCTCTACTTTACCAAACATGATATCCTTTTCTGGCGATTGGTCTTTCCTGATAACGTGTCCAAAATAAGTGAGTAGAAGTCTCACCGTCCTCACTCCTAAGGAACATTCTGGCTGTATTTCTTTTAAGACTGATTTGTTCATTCTTTGGACAGTCTACAGTATAGTCAATATTCTTCTATTCAGCTGCTCCCTAGAGTCTTAGAAAGGACTAGTGTGAGGGCACAGGCAGTGAGATACAGATACCCCTGCAAGAGAGTGCTGGGGAAGTCAGAATAGTGATCTGCCCCAGACTGACAGCACTTTCTTTTCATTTCTTGTGGAAGATATCCCAGAACATTTTTTCTTTTATTGTTCCAGAAAAAGGCTCCATAAAAATAAATTAAATATGTGGGTCAGCTATAGCAAGCTACTGATAACGTCACATGAAGGAGGCTGTGGAATTCTGCAGGGGGAAGAAAAGGAAAAAAAAAAAAACCCTGGCTCTGTCTCCACGGTACAGGGGATAGTGCGTTCCAGAAAGGGGGGGATGGAGAGAATGTTGAGGATTCAAATAAAAAATAATCTCAGAAAAGATTATTCCATTGCCCATTCAGTTCCTTTTAGAAATTGAATGTGATTTGAGGGAAGCACTGTTGTTCTTCTCACAAATGAAAATAATACATTTTTAAAGAATTTGTCTTATGCAGTATGATCCGATGTTTACTAAAACAGAGCACACACACCCAAAACCCTTGGACAGTAAACATCAAAATATTAATGGTATTTATCTCTGAGTGGTAGAAATACGTTTTTTCTTTTTGCTAATTTTTGTTTTACAAAACATCTAAAATGAACAAGCATATTTTTTAGCAAGAAAAGAAGTGATAAAAGTTACTTTTGATAATTCTCTTTTTAGGAGCATAATTGTGCTTTTCTTTACTGGAAACAATAGATTTTTGTATTTGGGAAAGGGATTGGGGAAGACATCAGTAATTTGCCTGAGATAGTTCAGTCCTTTATAGATTGGTATCACTCAGCTTTGCTGTCCCCATATAAAAAGCTACAGACTCATGCTGAATTTTTTTCCACTATTCTTTCATTTCAGCCTTTCCTGACTCTGCTTCTCCCTCTTTCCCTGTCTTTTATCTCCTCCGCACTCACAGGCTCGTGGTCCATTCTGCACTGCCTTACACCATGCTGCTGCTTTTTCCTGCTTTTCCTCCCTCAAGCATCACTGCTCCCCTGGATCCTGCTACCTCCGTGCTGACTCCAGCATTCTCTCCTACCATATGGTGCCAGCCTCCACACCTGATTGCACACTCCTGATTTTTTTTTTTTTTTTTTGCACCTTTTTTTGTCTGTTTGTTTCTCTGAACAATAGCAGTGGCTATTTGTCTGCTTCTAAGGAAACCATGTTATTGGGCTTCCTGGCAGTGCCAACAAGAAGACAGATTCCTTCTAGAAAATTATGCGAAAAAAGCCCAACAACAACCACAAAGCAAAAACAAAAACCCATCTCTAAGGTTCTTTCTGCTCCCTTTCATTAATTTTTCCTTTAATTGCCACAGCAATATGGCCATACATACAAACCAGGAGACACCTCAGTAAACACATAAAAGGTCATTATAGACTATTCCCTTAGCACCTTCGCCTTTTACCCTTTATTGTTTATTATGGGTGAATTACGATAATATGTGAACCTAATCTCACTAGTAGCTGCCTAACCTCTATGGAAGATTGCTGTAAGTCCTCAGAGCTTGTCTGCAGCATCTACTTCCATCCATGAATCCTTGTGGTGTTTATCTCCTGCCCTTTGACACGCATGTATTTTACTAGGGCATCCACGCTTCTTACCAATTTCTGCTCTCTGGGTCAATATTAGCATGATGTCATTAATTCAGTAGATCAGCATGATTTTCTGCTTCCGCAGATGATCAAGATGGTCAAGATGGGCTATATTGTGATAGAATAGTTAACATAACACCATGGCAAGACGGTGACTGTGTTCTGCTGCCTTGTAAAAGCAAACTGGTTTTTATTCTCCTTCCTAATGGTGATTAGAAAGATCGCATTCATCATATCAGTGTGCCAATAGAGATGCAACATCTGGCACAGCAGCTGCAACTGGGCAGCCCCAGTCATTACCTGCCGTGGTCCACCTGATTGTCACAAGGGCCATACAGATGAATCAAATGGAGATATGATGGCGGTCACCACACCTGCATCCCTCTGCTAATCTCCACAGTTCTTTGTGGGATATAGTACTGCTTCTGATTTACTATCTTGGCTGGAGAGCGGTGTCAAGGACTTCCACTTGGCCCTTCCTGTTATAACTCTTACTCCATAGATCAGGTATGCAATGTGAGAATTCTGCCTGCTGCTAAGCATACGCATCCCAATAATGCACTTGTGCCTGGGGAAATAACCACAGGACGAATCTGAAGACTCCACTGTCAGATGGACTCCAGCCAGGATTCCATTTATCACCTGGCTGCCATAAGTTTTCACTATAACTGGGGACTCAGGATGGTGTTTCGAGTCCCCTATATCCAATAGCCCTCACAATGCCTGAGCATTCCCCCTTCCCCTATATATAGTTATTGTATGTTGTTGTTGTGTGCCATTGAGTCAATTCCGACTCATAGCAATCCTGTAGAACAGACTAGAACTGCCCCATAGGGGTTCCTAGGCTGCAATTTTTACGTGAGCAGGTTGCCAGATCTTTTCTATCATGGAGTGGCTTGGTGGGTTTGAACTGCTGACCTTTTGGTTAGCAGCTGAGCACTTACACTGCACCACTAGAGCTCCTTAAGTTATTGTGTAAATAACTATAAACAAATGTCACAGTTCCCTTCAGGGAAGGAATGGGGGAAATAATAACTATATATTCCTGTGGTGGCATTGCAATTTCCTTTCTCAAGGAGATCCAGCCTCTCCTTCAGTCAATAGCCTCTGGGAATGAAAACTGGCTCAGATCTGGAAACTAGGTGAGGGGGGGTCTTGATTTTTTTTTTTTTCCTGCAGTTGATGTTAGCCTTCTGCTCATCAAGCTCTCAGTATTTTTCTGGTTGTATAAGTGAAGTACCATCTTAGTTAGCCACCCATCTATTGCTCTTCTAGGATCACTTGGTCTATTTATTAGCTATTGCCATAACACTTTGCAAGATAAGGCACTCGGATTCCAACCTTGCTCCATGTTTCTGTTACATCTATCTTGCACTTGTCTGTTAAGTGCTACCACCTGGGCTCTGTTATTCTAGAATTCTGTCACTCCTACTTAAATGAGAGCCCAGTTCCATGGCATAATCTCCTATTGTCACTTCTGCCCTATAGAGGATATCCATCACTGGGTTTCTCAAAGATGCTGGTGCCCCCTCCCCATCCATCAGTGTACCCTTATTGCTTCAATGGAAAGAAAGTTCTTTGGGTCACATGCTCAGAGGATGGGTTAAATCCATTCTGTTTCCATCTCCTGGAGCCTCTAATTCCCCTCACCACCCCCATACTCTGAAAGCCAGTCTCAGCATCTTTACCTCATTTACTGCAGGTCATCATCATGTTCAATTTTTAGGGAGCCATCCCAGCACATATTAGGACTGGCTTCAGATGTCCCCTAGTCATAGGAGAATGCTCTCAAATCAATACATTCTCACCTATCCAGCCTTAGATTCTTTCCTCCCTGGTTCAACACCCTCAAGATCCATCCCTACATATGCCTTCCCATTTCCTGCCAGTACATATTTCCTGCTATATCTTGAGGCAATGAAGGCAGGCAGGGGCAGATCCTGAGGGAGACATCCATCATTTTATAAGGTAACAACCTCAGGTGAGGTCTTTGAAGGGTCTCTGGGAGAGGAGAGACTCCTTTCCTCCAGGACAGGATAGTGAGCTATTTCTGCCAACCTAGAGAGTTCAGAGAGACCTGGGGGCTCAAGATTGTCTGGCTCACCCACACAAATGTTGTCTTTCCCTGTCCCAGGGTCTCATACATTCCCAGTCAGAGCTCTGCCTTCAGCAGGAGACCCATCAAGCCTGTGCATCCTCTACCCTTTGTAGCTCTGATACCCTTATAACTAAATCCTGGCCTGAGGTACAGAAAACAAGAGTCTATTTAAATGATACAACGGAGGCTTTCTGACTGTCATATCATGTCTAAGTTGACACTAAGCCTGTCATTTTCTTTTTCAAAGCTACTAATGTTGTTAACAAGACCCAGCCAATTTCACATCCATATGACTCACATTGCTCCCATACCATTCTTCAAGTGCCATTCCTATGGTATAAGACAATTCCTCAGCATTTACCTCCATCTCACCCTAGTCCATCACTGGGGAAATTCTTAATGACTAGAATGCTGCAGCTAGCCAGCAGTGATTACTACTGACTGGTGAACAATCAAGACTCCTTTCTGAAGGTTTCTTTTCTAGGGTCACTTCTGGTTCCAATTGTCTTAGCCTGAGTTTCCCTAAAAAGCAGAGACTAAAATAAGGGCTTGCATGCAGGCAATTATTTTTGGGAGGTGATCCCAAGGAATAGGAATGAGGGATTAGAAAGAGTAAAATATAGGAGGAAAAGCTATCCGAAGGTGTGTTATTAAGTTGGTCATTATTGTGGACAACTGGGACTGGATCTTGCTGGGACCTCTGCGAGGACCCATGTAAAATGTGCCTCAGAATTGTCCACCTGAGTGTCTCCCATGAGTCCCATCAGTCAAGAGTTGTCCCAGAAAGTGAGACTCTCTGCCAGAGTTGCACAGTTATTTTGTCAGGATGGCTGAACTAGTTCCCATAGGCATCCAACAGGGCAGAAAGTCAGAGAAATGTGGTGCAGCTGAAGTGAGATGCTGTCAGGTTACACCTGCGCACAGCTGGTTGCCATAACAATGGGTAAAATAAAAAGGCGGGGCAAAGAATGTATAATATGGTATAAGATATGTCCGATATACCTCCCTCACAGACGTTGTTGTTGTTAGTTGCTGTCAAGTCAGCCCCCCAACTCATGGTGACCCCATGCACAACAGAACAAAATGCTGCCTGGTCCTGTGCCATCCCCATGATTGGTTGTGGATCAGACTCTTGTGATCCATAAGGTTTTCACTGGCTGATTTTCAGAAGTAGATCACCAGGCCTTTTCTCCTTGTCCATCTTAGTCTGGAATCTCCACTGAAACTTGTTTAGCATCACAGCAACACGCAAGCCTCCACTGACAGACAGGTGGTGGCTGTGCATGAGGTGCATTGGCTGGGAATTGAACCTGGGTCTCCCACATTGAAGGCTAGAATTCTAGCACTGAATCACCAATGCCTCAATTTACAGAACATAGCATCGTATTATTCTATTTTTCTAAACTTCCTGTTTCATTTATTCATCACTCCAATTCCCTTCTGGACACAATCTCAACAGGGAGTCTTTCTCCATTTTAACCCAGCAACACTACTATTGTCTAATAATGCTATTCATCAGTTCCTCCGTGTAATTTCTTCTGTCAACTATCAAAGACTCTTTCCTCGGGCTGTTTCTTATATAATTTAACTTTCCTTGCTCATCAATTATAAAAAATTTGTGACTAAAGTTTCTTAGGTCAGGTCCCCTGGGACACTGACAGAGATGTGTGTGCAGGAAGTTTACTAGGGAGTGTCCTCAGGAACATCACCGATGAAGGAGTGAAGGAAGTGGGACTGAGCAGAGGGAGGAGCTGACCTGGGATGCAGCCAAACTAAGGCCCGGCCACGGCCAAAGGGGGGCTCTATATAATCTGTCTTATCACACCTCGAGACAAAGAGGGCTGCACCTTTATATCCCACATCCATCAAGCATTGATTGAGGACTGATCCAGGAATTTGTCGGGCTATGTCCTTGTGTGAGACAGCTCTGTTTGACTGACAACATTTCCTGGAAATCCACTCAAAGGAGAACCATCAGCTGCCAACATTCCCAAAGCTGGGGAAATGGTATCTCACTTCTGAAGGGATGATCTGGGCAGTCCATCCCAGTATTAACAACAGTAAACCCTTTCTGCTGCTTGGATTATTTTCTTCTTGTAACAAATTTGGTAAACTGTTCTTCCAGGTTTCTGGTTACTTCTTTTTCTGGGAAACTTAAAAGAGAAAGGTCTGTGGGAAAAACCACAGCCTCTGACACTGCAGCAATGGATTCTGAGGTGCCAATTGATCATCTTCCTCCTTTATTACCCATTCTACATTCCCCTCCCCCTTGACTAGCATGCCTGATGGTCTCAGTGGCTTACCTGATGGGGTGACCAAGACACTCTCTGATGGGTTTGGGACTCCGGTTGCCATGCCCTTCTCAGGCTGCTTCTGTGGCACTTGTCCATTTACCACAAAAACTGGGAAAGAGAGTAACAGGAGACACCCCTGGAAATGTCCTGAGTGCTAAACATATTTTTCCCGGGCCCCATTGTATATCAGCAGCCTTACCTCTTCCTGGTGGACAGAGTCAACTGTCCCTGTTAAGTCCTCAATATGATACCATCCCCAGGATGGTGACTCCTTTTCTTTTCTTGCCTCTAAGCAATTGTAGCTTAAAGTTTAATGCAACTGTTTCTGTGTTCCCTAGTGGAAGTGGTCCCCCTATGGGAATCAAGACCTCTAAACACACAGAGCCCAGAGTCGCAAGGATAGTAGGACAAATTCCCATAAAGGGTCACTGATAGTGATGGTAAGTGGAGCCACTTCTACTTTTACTCCTTATTTCTCAAGCCTGCGTATTCTTCCTACTGGGGACATGGCACCATATAGTGGTAGCTGATTTAGAGTGTGTACAGCAACCCAGAGAATGGTGGCCTAAAGCTGCAGGTAGCATCTCCAAACCGGAGACTCAGTGGTACCTTCAAAGGCCACTCTAGCACTTTAGCAGACCAGCAGGTTCTGGATGATACAGTATTTGTTAGGACCAGTTGATACCATGGTCATGTATTCACTCTCACACTCCTTTATTGTGAAGTGGGTCCCTTAGATGGTGCAACATTATATGAGATTTCATGATGGTGGATAAAACCCTGTAAGCCCTCAGAAAGTAGTGCTGGGTGAGACCCTGTGGGCAGAAGATACTCATGTGTATCGATTCCTATCAAGATAAATTACTGTCCTTTCCAGGAAGAAGGGGTCCAATATCTTGCCACCAAATAGTTTATTGGTCTCCTTGACAGATGGCACCATATCAGGAACTCAGGGTTGGTTTTTGTTTCTGGCAGGTTGAACTTGGCAGTTGCATTAATTAGATCAATCTTGGTGAGTGAGTGCTCATGATGATACATCCCTGCCACCGTGACTATGTGCCCACTCTGCCAGAACTGGGGTGGCTGATGACAGGAGTGGTCTGGTGCTTACCACTTAAGTCATTCTGTCTATTTGGTTAGTTAATGCCTCTCCCATGGTGGACACTCTCTGATATTCTCTTCACACTTTGGGCCACGCTTATAGGTCCATCAACATGCCTCAGATGTCTTTGTCTCCAATCTTCCAATATTTCTGCTGCTAAGCTCCTGACAAAATCTAATTGCCAAAAGTAGATGACCAGGTGCACTGCCCAAAGCTCCGCCAATTAGTAGGATTTCTTTTGCCACTCTCTTTCAGGTCTTCTACTGTGGGACTACAGTGGAGTAGTAGGGCAGTTGTAGTCCGTTTACGTCATGCATCAACACACCAAGCTGACACTGTGAACATAACATGGCCTTTTTCCTCTTCTGTCAGCTGGTCATAAAAGACCCTCCATGGTTCCACAGGTGTGATCTGAGGGAGAGGAACCAGTGCAACAGAGGTGGATAACGTGAATTCAATCTCTTCCGGAGCTCCCCTTCTCTTATAATTATATCCCTGCCTGTTCCTCAGCTTTTTCTGTGCTCTAGCTGCAGAATAAGAGTTTGATGCCAGAAGAACTTTTGGCTTTCTAATTGTTAATTAATCGTCCTCAACCTTTCATTGTCTTTTTCTAATTCATCAAATGTTTACCACAACTATCCATTCCCATAGGTCTTAGAATTATTACTTCCCTTGAACTTCCCAGATAATGCCCCTGCATTACCTTCTACCAATATCCCATCCCAGTTCACCACCAGTGAAGGTTTTAACAACTACACAGCTACCGCATTCCAGGCATTGTCCAGACTCCACCTACCACCCACCAGTGATGGTATCCACATAGTCAGTTGATCAGTGAGTGGGTAATCCAGTTCCAAAATCCAGTTTTGAGCCTGCTTTCTCGGACCATTTCTGGAACCAACTGTCTTAGGTCAGATTCCCCAAGAAGTAGACTCTGATATGGAGATTAACATACAGTAAATTTTATGGTAGCTCAGTGGTTAAAGAGCTCGGCAGCTAACCAAAAGTTCAGCAGTTCGAATCCACCAGCCACTGCTCAGAAACCCTATGGGGCAGTTCTACTCTGTCCTATAGGGTCACTATGAGTCGGAATCGACTTGACTGTAACAGATTTGGTATGGATCATCAGATCAACATCAATAGGGGATGAAGGAAGTAGGGGTGGGCAGAAGGAGGGGATAAACTGCAACGCAATCACAACAAAGGCCTCAACTGATTCCATAGGAACCTCTAGGGCTAGGATGTGAGCCACCCCCAGGGAGAAAGTGTGACTTGGGCAAAATGGCTCTCTTTGGCTAATGAAAATTCCCGGAAAATAATTCAAATGAGAGCAGTCAGCCGCCAACACTTCCAACAGGGGGGGAATGAATAGCTCAGTGTTGAAGGGGCCTATGGATGCCACACCCTAGCATCCATGACATAAGGCAAATTCTTCTTTCTGAGATGAGAAGACCTGACAAGCATGTAACTTCCCACACTATAGGGAATGAGACTTAGCCCAGATAAATTAGGTCTAAAAATATCGGCAGTATTAATAACATGGTAATTGTGAATGACTTCACATAATCTCAAGATAAAAAAGACAAAAATATATCTTTTCTCACTCCTATGATGTTCTTTTCATATTTTATATATGCTTTCCTGTAATAATGGCATGATGGAAAAACAAAGATCCCATATTATAAACTTCCTGTAACTTTTAATATCACCCATTTATAAAGATAAGTCTTAAAGCCTGTCCAAGTTTTGAAATAGGCCCCTTTTCATTCAATCTATTCTCCAGCAAAGTAATTCTGGCAGAGTTGAGGATAAGCTTGTTGTTAGTTGCCTTCGAGTCAGCTCTGACTTATGGTGACCTTATGTATAACAAAAGAAAATATTGTCTGGTCCTGCATCATCTTCACGATCGTTGGCATGTTTGAACCCCTTGTTGTAGCTGTTGTGTCAATTCATCTTATTGAGGGTTTCCCTCATTTTCGCTGATCCTCTACTTTACCAAACATGATGTCTTTTTCTAGGGATTGTGTAGCCTTTCTAAATTACTCTTCTCTGAATGAATGATATTGCTTCTATACCCATGTACATTTGCCACTTCATTCTTTCCAACAGAATGTCCTTTCCTATCCCTTGTCTTCCGCCAGAATTCAATTCGTTCTTTAAGAAACACATTGAGTATTTATTCATTCATAGGGTTTCCAAATTTAGTAAATAAAAATACAGGATGCTCAGCTAAATTTAATTTAAAATAAATAATGAATAATTTTTAGTATAAGTATATCCAAATATTCCATGGGACATACTTATACTAAAAAATTACTCATTGTTTATTTGGAATTAAAATTTAACTGGACATTCTGTGTTTTATCTGGCAACCCCACTGATTCATCAAATATTTGCTGAGCATCTACCATGTGCCAGAAGATATTCTAAGCATTGGGAATATAGCAGTGAAAAAAGAAAAAAATCCAAATCCCTGCTCTCATGGAGCTTGTATTTGAGCGAAGGGAGTAGGCCATTAAAAAACACACATGTAAGTATACAAAAAGATACACTAAGAAGAATAAAGGGTGGAAAGAGGAGGGAGTGCTGGGTCTGGAGGAAAGGCAGTGCTGTTTTATAAAGGTTTCACAGATGAGGTGATATTCAAGCAAAGACCCAAAAGAAGTAAGAAGGCAAGCCCTATGGAAATTTGGGCATGCACATTCCAGGCACAGGGACACCAAATATAAAGTCCCTGAGGTGGAAGCATATTTGGCATATCTGAGGGACAGAAAGGAGGCCAGTGTGGCTGAAGCATAGTGAGCAAGAGGGGTTTGCTAGGAAATGAGGTCAAAGTGGCAGAGGGGGACAGACCATTTACAGTGCTTTGGTCATTGTAAGGATATTTACTCTAGTGAGATGGAGCAAGCACTTGACAGGCTGTCACATTTCAGAAGAGCAAACATTCAACTAATAAATATTGTTAAATAAATGGCTTCTATATTGAGACTTGTTCTTCTTGTTGGGGCAGAGCGGGCAGGACAGAAATAAGGAGACCTATAATGAGACCAATACAATAATCCAGGAAGAGCTTGGACCGCAGTTGTAGAAGTAGAGGTAGTAAGTGGTTGCATTCTGAACATATTGTGAAGGTAGAGCTGACAGGGTTTACTGATGGATTAATGTGGATAGTAAGGAAAAGATATGAGTTAAGATAGAGGCTTGAGCCTCTGGAGGGATGAAGTTTCCATTTACTGAGTTTGGGAAGCTTCCTGAGGAACAGGTTTGATGGTATGTGATGGGGGCATAGGTAGAAATCAGGGGTTCAGTGTCAGACTTGTTAATTTTGATATGCCTGTTAGAATTCCAGTGGAGACACTGAGGAAGCAACTAAATGTTCAAGTCTGGAGTTCAAAATACAGATCTGGGCTGAGATACAAGTTCAGGAGCAGTCAGCATATGGATGTAGTCAGCGAACTTAGTCATGGGTCTAGATGAGAGACCCTGGGAAGTAGGTGTAGATAAACAAGAGAGAGGTCCCAGGACTGAACCATGGTACCTCCAGGGTTTAGAAGTCTAGGAGATAAGTAGAAACCAGTAACAAAAACTGAGAATGAGTAGCTAGGCAGGTAGGAGGAGAATCAAAAGCATTGCAGAAACCAAAGTGAAGAAAGTGTTTCAAGCAAGGAGTGATCACCAAGTTAAACGTTTCTCAGAAGTGAAATAAGTTGAGGACTGAGAATTAACCATTGGATTTGGCAATGTGCAATTACTGATTCCTTGATAAGAGCTGTCTCAATAGAGTGGCGGGGACGAATGCTTGATTGGAGTAGGTTCAAGAGAGAACAAGAGGAAAGGAAATAGAGATAGCAAATTAGACAACTTCTTCAAGGAGTTTTGCCATAACATGAGAATGATCCAAAAAATGAGGTGAATAATGATATTGGAGACAAGGGGAACAATATCAGGAGCAATGTCCATGAGCATTAATGCATATACAGAGAGGTTGGCCTTAGACAGGAGCACAGGCAATTCATCCAGAGTCTCAGGAGGGGAATAAAATACAGTGTATCTGAGTAAATGTGGAGTAAATGGAGTACTGCATATGCACAGAGATGCAGAAGGCGGGGTGGGTAGAAGTGGTGAAAGGAGCATGTGGGAGTTTTCTTATAAACGTTCCTGTTTCCTTAGTGAAATCAAAAGTAAGGTCATTGTCTCCAGACTTACTCGCCTAACAGAGAATGGAGCAACCCTAAGAGTATGGCCCCCGGACACACTTTTAGCCTAGTAATGGAGTCACTCCTGAGGTTCTCCCTTCAGCCAAATATTAGACAGGCCATTAAAACAAATGAGACTAAAGGGGCACACCAGCCCAGGGGCAAGGACTAGAAGGCAGGAGGGGACAGGAAAGCTGGTAACAGGGAACCCAAGATCAAGAAGGGAGAATATTAACATGGCATGGGGTTGGTAACCAATGTCATAAAACAATATGTGTACTAATTGTTTAATGAGGAGCTAGTTTGTTCTATAAATCTTCATCTAAAGTACAATTCAAAAAAAAAAAAAGAACTCCAAATAAAAATATACCACAATTTCTTTAAAAAAAAATACAAAACAGTAAGGTCATTACCTGAAAGTGAAAGAGAGAGGAGGGTATGTCGTTAGTTTGGGAGAGTGGGGAAGGTATGAAATGGTCAGCTGGGAAAGTGGAAGAGTCGACTATGGAAATGTAGTAGGATGGCCAGACACAGCACTAAGGGCTACTTGAGATTGTTGTTGTTGTTAGGTGCCACTGAGTAGGTTCCAACTCACAGTGACTCTATGTACAACAGAACAAAATACTGCCCAGTCCTGTGCCATCCTCACAATCATTGCTATGTTTAAGCCCATTGTTACAGCCACTGTGTCAATCCATCTCACTGAGGATCTTCCTCTCTTTCGCTGACCCTCTATTTTACCAAGCATGATGTCCTTCTCTAGGGACTGATCCCTTCTGATAACATGACCAAAGTACATGAAACGAAGTCTTGCCTTCCTTGCTTTTAAGTATAGCATTCTGGCTATACTTCTTCCAAGACAGATTTGTTTGTTCTTCTGTCAGTCTATTCAATATTCTTCACCAACACCATAATTCAAAGGCATCAATTCTTCTTCAGTCTTCCTTATTCATTGTCCAGTTTTCACATGCATATGAAGCGATCGAAAATACCCTGGCTTGGGTCAGGTGTACCTTAGTCCTCAAAGTGAAATCTTTGCTTTTTAACACTTTAAAGAGGTCTTTTGCAGCAGATTTGCCCAATGCAATATGTCCTTTGATTTCTTGACTGCTTCTTCCACAGGCGTTGGTTGTGGATCCAAGTAAAATGAAATCCTTGACTACTTTAATCTTTTCTCCGTTTATCATAATGTTGCTTATTGGCCCAGTTGTGAGGATTTTTGTTTTCTTTATGTTGAGGTGTAATCCACACTGAAGGCTGTAGTCTTTGATCTTCATCAGTAAGTGCTTCAAGTCCTCTTTGCTTTCAACAAGCAAGGTTGTGTCATCTGCACATCGCAGGCTGTTGATGAATCTTCCTCTAATCCTGATGCCACGTTTCTCTTCATATAGTCCAGCTTCTTGGATTATTTGTTCAGCATACAGATTGAATAAGTGTGGTGAAAGCATACAAACCTGACGCACACCTTTCCTGATTTTAAACCATGCAGTATGTTCAAATGACTGCCTCTTCATCTCTTACAGGTTCCGCGTGAGCACAATTAAGTGTTCTGGAATCCCCATTCTTCACAATGTTATCCATAATTTGTTATGACCCACAGTCAAATGCCTTTGCATAGTCAATAAAACACAGTTAAACGTCTTTCGGGTATTTTCTGCTTTCAGTCAATATCCATCTGACATCAGCAATGATATCCCTCGTTCCACATCCTCTTCTGAATCCAGCTTGAACTTCTGGCAGTTCCCTGTCAATGTAGTGCTGCAACTGCTTTTGAATGATCTTCAGCAAAATTTTACTTGCATGTGATATTGACATTGTTTGGTAATTTCTGCATCCTGTTGGATCACCTTTATTTGGAATAGGCACAAATATGGATCTCTTCCAGTCAGTTGGCCAGGTAGCGGTCTTCCAAATTTCTTGGCATAGACAAGTGAGGACCTCTAGTGCTATATCCATTTGTTGAAACATCTCAACTGGTATTCTGATCAATTCCTGGAGCCTTGTTTTTGGTGAGTGCCTTCAGTGAAGCTTGGACTTCTTCCTTCAATATCATTGGTTCTTAATCATATGCTACCTCCGAAATGGTTGAACGTTGATCAATTTTTTTTGGTACAGTGACTCTGTGTATTCCTTCCATCTGCTTTTGATGCTTTCTGAGTTGTTCAATATCTTGCCCATAGAATCCTTCAAAATCGCAACTTAAGGCTTGAATTTCTTTCTTCAGTTCTTTTAGCTTGAGAAATGCCAAGCGTGTTCTTCTCTTTTGGTTTTCTAATGCCAGGTCTTTGCACATTTCATTATAATACTTCACTTTGTCTTCTCAAGCCTCCCTTTGAAATCTTCTGTTCAGCTCCTTTACATCCTCATTTCTTCCTTTTGCTTTAGCTACTCTGTGTTGAAGAACAAGTTTCAGAGTCTCTTTTGACATCCATTTTGGTCTTTTCTTTCTTTCCTGTCTTTTAAATGACCTTTTACTTTCTTCATGTATGATGTCCTTGATGTCATCCTACAACTCATCTGCTCTTCGGTCATTAATATTCAATGCGTCAAATCTATTCTTGAGATGGTCTCTAAATTCGGGTGGATAAACTCAAGGTTGTAATTTGGGTCTCCTGGGCTTGATTTAATTTTCTTCAGCTTCAGCTTGAACTTGTATATGAGATTAGTGACTGTGAATTTAAATTGGAACCAGCAACATGATTGTTTTTCTTCAGCCACATTCAGCTGTCCAAGTACAGGCAAGGAGTAGGCAGAAAACTGGATATAAGCAGGGTTGGAATTTTAAAAAGCAAACATGTAGAAGTGGAAGAGAGGCAAGGGAGTCTAGAGTGTGGGCAAAGAAATGTTTACAAAGATTGCCCAAGAAATCTAAATCAGGTTAGGAGGGAAATGAGGACATCAGGGGGTGGGGGACAGTGAACAGGTGGTAGGATCAGTGGATTGGAGGACCCAGTGGGATTGAAGGATTACTGGAATCCGAGTACTAGATAGAGAGAGAGGAAAAAACAGGAAGAGATTGGTTTGTAGAATGGTTGAAATTATTGATAATATTAAGTCTAGGCTATGACTGAGGGGGTGAGTGGCTGAAGTGGGGTAGAGATCGCTGGAAGAGAGAAAAATCAATTAACTGAGAGGCCTGAGAACAAAGTGGGCCCTGTGCGTGTATATTGAAATCACCAAGAATTACATGTTGGAGAGAGTGACAGTAAATCAGTCTATTAGTTTCCTAATGCTGCTGTAACAAATTACTGCAAACTTAGTGACTTAAACACCACAAATCTCACAATTATGGAGTTCAGAAGTCCAAAATCAGTCTTATTGGTCTAAAGTCAAGGTGTTAGCGGGGCTGGTTCCACCTGGAGTTCTAGGGGAGTGTAGTGGGTTGAGTAACCTGTTGCCATTGAGTCGATTTCGACTTATAGAGACCCTATAGGACAGAGTAGAACTGCCTATGAGCGCAGGCCATGTGAAGGCAAAAGAATGTCTGGTAGAGGTAAGAGAAGATTCTCCCCTAGAGCCTTCAGAGGGAGTGCAGCCCTCCTGACACCTTGTTTTCAGACTTCTGGCCTCCAGAATTGTGAGAGAATAAATTTCCTTTGTTTTAAGTCAGTAAGTTTGTAGTAATTTGTTTATGGAAGCCACAGGAAACTAATACAGGGCTTCTAGAGGCCGCCTGCATTCCTTGGCTCATGGTTCCTTCCTCCACCTTCAAAGACAGAAGCATAGCATCATCACATCTCCTTCATAGACTCTGCTTCTGTTGTCATGTCTTCTGTCTCTGAATCTGATCCTCATGCCTCCTTTTTATAAGGAACCTTGTGATGACACTGGGCCCACCTGGATAATCCACAATAATCTCCCTATCTCAAATTTCTTAATTTAAGCACACCTGTAAAATCCCTTTTGCCGCATAAGGTAACATATACATAGGTTCTGGGGATTAGAACATGGGTATCTTTGGAGGACTTATTATTCAGTCTACCACAACCAACAATATGTTTTGTTTTGTTTTGTTTTTCTCTGTGAAGACTTTACTGATTCTGGCCTTCCACCCTACCCAGCTGAATTGAAAAATATTCCTTTTAGGTCACCATTGTCCCTTCTAAGAACATTGCTGTATTAGAGGATATGCCTTCTTCATTTGAACATTTACTGTGTTAGGTTCTGGGTTAATCGTTGTTAATACAAATAGGGTACAATGTCTTAAAAGTTCTCACCCTAATGGCAAATGTTTGTTTATATGTCTGTCTCCCCAGGTAGACTTCAGATCATGCCAGGACACTAACTACTGATGTTCAACTCCATGTCCGAAGTGCCCAGCATGACACCTGACATAATATGCATTAAACGAACTACTTTGAAGGAATAAATGAATTCTGGATGCTTTTAGTAACAAAGGCACGTTCTATAAGTGATTCCATGTACACAAGAAGAAACTATTTTCATAATCTCAATCCAGTTTCCTGACAATACTAATTTAGTATGCCTTAATGGGGACATGTATAATTTTACTAACCTGCATGCCTATCCCTTATATGTCGGGAGCAAGTAGCTAGTCTTCTGAATATTATGTATTTTTAAATATCTACCAAGGAGCCAGAAAGCCAGGTGGCGTAATTATTAAGAGCTATGGCTGCTAACCAAAATGTCGGCAGTTCAAATCCACCAAGTGCTCCTTGGAAACCTTACGGGGCAGTTCTACTCTGTCCTATAGGGTCATTATGGGTCAGAATGGACTCACCGACAATGGTTTTGTTTTGTTTTGTTTTTGGTATTACCAAGGAGCCCTGGTGGCGCAGTGGTTAAGTGCTAGGCTGCTAATCAAAAGGTCAGTGGTTTGAACCCACTAGTTGCTCCTCGGGAGAAAGATGTGGCAGTCTGCTCTGGTAAAGATTACAGCCTTGGAAACCCTATGGGGCGTTTCTACTCTGTCCTATAGTAGCGCTGTGAGTTGGAATCGACTCGATGGCAATAGGTTGATGGAAATATCTACCAACTATATATTAATTTACTGAAACTTAGACATCAAGGTTTGTAAGAGTTCTGCCAAGGCAGCATATTTAGGAAATTTAGATTAGGTCATATCTCCAGGGAAATTGCCTGAATTAAAAAGGAAAATACCATCTATCTCTTGTTCAATCACAAAAACTAGAGAAAAAAACACAAAAGCGATCATAAAAAACACAAAATCCCCTCAAATATCCTGGCAAAGTAAGAAAATATCACATACAAAAATCAACTGTACACACTTGTTAAATTGACACCCTTTAAGAATTATTACCTTAAAAAATTAGATTAGAACACATTTCAATGGCGATTTTGACATCTGCTGTTACGGATAATGGTGAAATTAGATTCTGGGACACTGAGTCCATTATGAATCTCTTATAAATAAGATTATTAAAGCATAAATCATGTTCTAACCACACAAGTTGCATTATTCAGTTGTGCAACCCCACAGCTGTGGGTACGTCTTTTGTAAATTATAGAGAGATGCATCGTAACTTCAACTCAATTGAAGAAGCCCCAGAAGGTTTCTGTCATCAAAATTACTTAGACTTTATCCTAATATTTGAGCCCTAATCCTTGCCAGGAGCCCTGGTGGCATAGTGGATAAGCGTTCGGCTGCTAACCAAAAAGTTGGCAGTTGGAATCCACCAGCCACTCCTTGGAAACCTTACAGGGCAGTTCTACTCTGTCCTATAGGGTTGCTGTGAGTTGGAACGGTTTGGTTTTTGGTTTTAATCCTTGCCAAATTATCATCCTTAATTAACACTAGAGTCATTTTCTGTTAGAATGTAGACAGAAGTTTGTCCATCCCAATGTTAGAAAATCCTCTATCACTACTCAATTTATAGACTAGTACACTGAATATAGGGAGCCCTGGTGGTGCAGTGGTTAAGTGCACGGCTGCTAACTGCAAGGTCTGCAATTCAAACCCACTAGCCGGTCTGCAGGAGAAAGATGTGGCAGTCTGCTTCTGTCTTAGTTGATGAGTGCTGCTATAACAGAAATACCACAAGTGGATGATTTTAACAAACAGAAATTTATTCTGTCACAGTCTAGGAGGCTGGAGGTCCGAATTCAGGGTGCCAGCTCAAGGGGAAGCTTTCTTTCTCTGTCAGCTCTGCAAGAAGGTCCTTATCATCAATCTTCCCCTGCTTTAGGAGCTTCTCAGCACAGGGACCCCTGGTCCAAAGGACGTACTACACTCCTGCCTCTTCTTGGTGGTCCTTCTCCTCTCTGTTTGAGTCTCTTTTTTATATCTCGAAAGAGATCCTAACCCTGTAGATTGTGTCCTGCCTCATTAACATAACTGCCTCTAATCCTGCCTCATTAACATCATAGAGGTTAGGATTTCCAACACATTGGATAAATACATCAGATCACAAAATGGAGGACAACCACACAATACTGGTAATTGTGGCCTAGCCAAGCTTGCACATATTTTGGGGGGACACAATTCAATCCATAACAGCTCCTGTAAAGATTTACAGCCTTGGAAACCTTGTGGGGGCAGTTCTACTCTGTCCTAGAGGGTCGCTGTAAGACAGAATCAACTCAATGGCAATGGGTTTGGTTGGTTTTGGTTTATACTGAATATTTCTTCAAAATTGCAGGCCTATTAACAAACTGTAGAGTCATAGTTTCTAAATTTAGATATTATATAAAGAGAGAACATATTTCAGACATCAGAGGGGCAACAATCACAGTTATACTGTTTTAGTTCATCAAGAAAACAATGCCAAACAACTAACGGCTATTTGGAGCATTTATCAATCATCCATCAGTCTTTGCTCCCAGAGACAAACGCCCTCCAGCGACCAAGTTGTCCTGTCCTAATGGAGATACAAGGCACTGATGTTTCTGTGGAGTATCCTCTTACCATTAAAATCAGAATGGATCTAAGTATCTATCCTAGAAAAATACTTATATAAATAAAGGGACATGTACAAATATGTCCATTGGAGTATTATTTATAACAGCTAAAGTGAAAGAAGTCAGATTCCGTTTACCTTTGGGGGAAGGTAGTGATGGAGACAAGAGGAGGGCTCCTGAAGTACTGGTCATATTCTAATTTTTGGTCAGGGTGTGTTTACTTTTTGGAAATATATTGGTTTGTGAACACTTCAATATACTTCAATGGAAAGTTTTTTTTTTTAAAAAAAAAAAGCCACAGACTTTTTCCCAGCTCTCAAAAAACCAAAACCAAAAAATGTCCCTGGATGCCACAAATGGATTGTGCTCAACAAGTAACCTGAAGGGTGGGGTTCGAACCCACCCAGCAATGCTGCAGAGGAAAGACCTGAAAATCTGCTTCTGTAAAGGTTACCGCCAAAGAGTAGACAAATCGAGACCTTGCTGCTCCAAGTGCAATCTACCAGCATAGCATCATTGACTTCTGTTGTTGTTGGCTGCGTTCAGGTGGTCCCCGACTCATAGCGACTCCATGTGCAACTTAACAAAACACTGCATGGTCCTGTAGATTGGACCACTGGAATTCATGAGGTTTTCACTGGTTTATTTTCAAAAATAGATCTCCAGGCCTTTCTTCCTAGTCTGTCTTAGTCTGGAAACTGGGCTGAAACCTGTTCAACATCCTAGCAACATGCAAGCCACCCCTGACAGATGGGTGTTGGCTGTGCATGAGGTGAATTGGCCAGGAATTGAAACTTAGTCTCCCTCAGGAAAGGGGAGAATTCTACCACTGAACAATGCCTGCCCCCTGACTTCTCCTAGGAGCAGGCTAAACTACAGACTCTCAAGCCCCACCCCAAACTTACTGAATTAGAATCTGCATCTTAAGATCCCCAGGTGATTTGAATGCACCTTGAAATTTGAGAAGCATGGATCCAAAACACAAACTTTTAAACAGAAAAGTATAATATGAAAGTGCAATAAACGACATGCTGGAGGGAAGCACCATTGTTATAGACTGAATTGTGTCCCCCAAAAATATGTGTATCAATTTGGCTAGGCCATGATTCCCAGTATTGTGTGATTGTCCACCATTTTGTCATCTGATGTGATTATCCTATGAGTTGTAAATCCTATCACTATGATGTTAACGAAATGGATTAGTGGCAGTTGTATTGATGAAATCTACAAAATTAGATTGTGTCTTAGGCCAATTTCTTTCTTTCTTTTTTTTTTATTGTACTTCAGGTGAAGGCTTACAGAACAAATAGTTTCTCATGAAACAGAAGTACACATGTTGTTTTATGACATTGGTTAACAACCCCACAACGTATCAACCCTCTAACTTCTCAACCTTTTTTTTTTTTTTTTGGTGAAAATACACATAACCAAAGATACACCATTTCAAAAATTTCTACATGCACAGTTCAGTGACATTGACTACGCTCTTCGAATTGTGCTGTTATTCTCACTTAAGATGAAGGCTTACAGAACAAAATAGTTTCACATTTAACAGTTACTACAAATGTTGCCCTATGTCAATGGTTAACTATCTCACATCAACAATATCCTTACTCAACCTTGGGCTCCCTATCACCAGCTTCCTTGTCCCCTTCTGCTTTCTGCCCTTGTCACTGGACTCCTATTACCTCGTTAGTCTCATTTGGTTTTACGGGGCTGTCCACTCCCAGGCTGAACAGTGAACCTCAGAGGTAACTTCACCACTGAGCTAAAAGGGTGTCTGGGGGCCATACTCTGGGGTTTCTCCAGTCTCCTTTAGGCCAGTAAATCTGGTCTTTTTTTTGTGAGTTAGAATTATGCTCTACATCCTTCTCCAGCTCTGTCCAGAACCCTCTGTTGTGATCCTGGTCAGACCATCAGTGGTGGTAGCTGGGTAGGACAATTTCTTTTGAGATATAAAAGAGAGAAGCAAGCAGAGACACATGGGGACCTCATGCCACCAAGAAAGCAGCAGCTGAGAAGCTCCTTGACCAGGAGAAGATTGATGACAAGAGCCTTCCTCCAGAGTCAACAGAGACAGAAAGCCTTCCCCTGGAGCTGGTGCCCTGAATTTGGACTTCTAACCTACTGAACTGTGAGAGAATAAACTCCTGTTTGTTAAAGCCATCCATTTGTGGTATTTCTGTTATAGCAGCACCAGATAACTAAGACAGCTATAAACTGTGGAGGTCAAAAGAAGTACCCCTCACCCAGATGGACTCAGCTGACCCACTGAGTTTGCCCTCAGTTGGGAGTTTGCCTGATTTTGTATCTCTTTGCTAGAAATATTGGCTGGGAACCTCAGGTTTGCTACGTCCTTTATTTATGGTTTAGCATTTTAGTCAAGTGCAATAATTGGTTAAAATCAATACAAAAGAAGCCTGGATCTTAGGTTGGAAAGTGCTGCTGTGATTCTGCAGTTGTTTAAAAAAAAAAAAGTAAATGGTCTCTACAGCTAGGGACAAAGAAAAGTAGGGCAAGCACTAGGAGAACCTGATAGAGGAGTGCTTCACAAATAATTACTGGCTAATTTTAGCTGATCAGCTTACCTATTTTTTCATTATTCAGTAAAAGGAAGTTCCCAAGTTGTAAAATCTGACCCTGCAGAAGAGCCCCAGAAGTAATAGTTAAGATGCAATGGCGCTATCTCATGTAGTGAACACTGGAAGCTGGGCCTCGGCAGCATCTCAAATGTAAAGAGATTACTTTTCCTCTGTCTCCTTTTTGTCATTCCCATCATCACCATCTCTGTATTTCTCTAGAATATTTGCTCTTTTTTAAATGGGACCGTAAAAAATGAACTCTAAGTGCTAATAATGCTAAACACCATGGATAGATGATTCCTTGTCATTGTATGGCAGACTCCCTTTAATTTATCCTTGAGTCACATTAAATTACTTAGATTATAATCGTACATGGCTAATTCATTTAGTTTGTGGTCCAGTCTGATCTGGAAGCACTTTCTCCTACATTTTATAGCTCTTCAGCCTTATTCAATCTTGAGTCTATATTTTTTTGTTCTCAAAGATTTTAACACACATTTGTCTCTGCTAAGCAATGCTTTGCTTCTAATAGACAAATCTTAGGACTGCTCAAAGTCATTTTGTATTCTATTCCTAATATTCCAGTTAATAGCATCCTTTCCGCCTAATGAGCAGCCTTTCTGAATTTAGTGGGCACTTCATCTAAATTACCGATAAAGAACCAGTCCCTAAGGATGTCCTTGTGTTGATAAGTAGCCATGATGATCACTGTTTGGAAAACTTCAGCGGGCTAGTAGTATTGCCAGTATCTCAGTTTCTGACTTAGAATATCATGTGATACAGAATCAACTGTCTTATTTGCCTTCATGTCACCTATTTCCCTCCGCCCACCCTCCACCACCCACTGCCCACCACCATATATCCTGTCTCTTTAGCACAAAAGGAAATGACATTGATCTGGTATAATCCTCTTTTCACCAAGCCATGCCTTGGCATTAAAAACATAAGGAAATAAGATGTTTTCTCTGCCGCCACCTTGTCCAGGCCCTCTGCAGCAAGCACAGTGTGGTTTCTGAGCAGCATTCAATAAGTGGGGCAGAGATCAAGGTGGATTGTCCGGTGTCCGGAAACACACACAGGGTCAGTTATTTATTAGTAAAAGTGACAGGAATGATTCAAGACTTTGAGGTCACCAGGGTCTGAGAACCGCCAATCAGGGATGCAGGCAGCCGCCCTGGATAAAATCTGACCTCCTTCCATAATCCCACTCAGCAGTCTGCTGGCACAAACAGGCTAATTCAGCAGCCAAGGGAAGCTCCCAGTTTTTTATCTAAAACAGAAACGAAGACAATCATCAAGCACAGACAACTACATACTCTGTACCAAGAAAACATACATTGGTCTGTGATAATTATACCTTAACCATGCACAGGCAGGCCCCATAGAGGCTCGATAATTCCCCAACTCTGCTGTAACTTGTCCTGATAAATTGACTTTTTGGATAAAAGTCCTGCCGTTTTCCATAGGACTCCCAGGGGAATTATTTTCACTCTCTGGAACCACCTCCTTTTCAAGAAGTAAGCCTCATTCTTCCTTCTCCGGTTCTGACTTGACCATAACATGCGCAGAGTTTGCTCAGGGTCAAATATCTGCTCTTTGCATACTGGGTTCTTTTTCAGTGTCAGAATCATTGTTTTCATTGTAAGCAGCTAGATATCAGGGACTCTGTGCGTGTGTGTGTGTGTGTGTGTGTGTGTGTGTGTGTGTGATTCCTTTTTTGAACAAGTATTCCTCGTTCTGTGGCAAAAGGAAAAAGTCTGTCAAATATCAGCATTAGAAAGTAAATAAAGCAGGGAATTAATTCCCTAATAGTTGCCCGAAGACTCTCAATTTAGGATTTAGAAATTCCTTTTTCATTCTGTGCAGTGGGTTGATGTTGCTGCCTTAAACATGGTGGGTGATGGCAGGCACCTGCCCTCCTGCCTGAAGGAACTGCTGAGTGCCAGAAGCCCTATGCTATCTGGTTACAGCCGTGACAGCCCGGCCTCTCGCTTCAGTTGGCCCCCCCCCC
>NW_004443975.1:8544966-8569893 GCF_000243295.1 Trichechus manatus latirostris | reverse complement strand
TTTTTCGCTGACCCTCTACTTTACCAAGCATGATGTCCTTCTCCAGGGACTGATCCCTCCTGATAACATACCCAAAGTATGTGAGATGTCGTCTTACCATCCTTGCTTCCAAGGAGCATTCTGGCTGTACTTCTTCCAAGACAGATTTGTTCATTGTTCTGACCACCAAAAAGCCAAACCTGTAGCCACTGAGTCGATTCCGACTCACAGAGACCCTACAGGACAGAGTAGAACTGCCCCATAGGGTTTCCAAGGAGCACCTGGTGGATTCCAACTGCCAACCTTTAGATTAGCAGCTGTAGCTCTTAACCACTACGCCACCAGGGTTTCCACTCATAAGAAAGTAAAGCTAGATAAGAACCATACGCACCTGTTCCGACTTACCTACAAATTTGACTTACAGACACACTTAGCAATGGCTCTTGTTCGTAACCAGGGACTGCCTATACAATACAATATCGCTGTCCTCAGAAAGCTCACGATCTAGTAGCGGAGTCAGAGAAATAAAGATAATTATGGCTGTAAAACTATGAGGAAAAAGCAATGATGGTGAAATGCAAAAAGTATTTTAGAAGCTCTGAGAATAAGTATCTTATCCAACTTGAAGGGGTTAGAAAAGACATTTTGGAGAAGCCTGGGTTATGACCCAACTTACTACTTGCTATGAGGCAAATCTAGAATTAAGGCAGCAAGAGAAACCAAATTACATCTCAAAAAATCAAGTTACAGGCCCATAAACGTTCAGCAAGCACGTGGAAAAGATTTACGTCCTTGACTAAATACATCCAGTCTTCAGCAGGCAGCTTCTTACTGGGAGCACAATTAGATGGTGTAAAGATGCTGGTTTGTAGTAGTCGTCATGTCCTCGGGGAATGTTTTCAGGGTTCTGGGTCCACTTCTCTGCCCCTGGCCCATTAACTATTTTCATAACAGATCTTTAACACGCAAATATGCAGGAGACTCAGCTGTTTCAGAGAGATGACCTCTGAAGTCAGAAAAATTGAACACAGACTCAGGGAGGGTTTGCATTTGACTCTGCCAACAGAATTGCATCCAGCATCATTCATATCTAAAAATGCCTTAAAAAGAAACATTAGCTACCCATATGTACACACGCCACAGTGCTGATCTACTTAGGCCTGTTTCTCCCTGCAAATGGAAACAGAAGGAAAACACAGCTTCTACTCAAAATGAGATCAACTCATCTGACCCATAAAAAAAAAAATCCAATTAATTTACAATAAGACAATTAAGGCAATCCCCATGGAATAAGCTAGCTGGGGCTTTTAACTAATCCTGGGTGAAGCTTGGAGGCCATCACTATTTTAGACAGTGATCTAAACATTTGCATGCCTGCTTAGAATTCAGTTCTCTTAAATTCATAGGACAGAGGTTCCCAATATTTTTTTTTCACAGAAGAGCTCCTCTGGCATTTTCCTAATTTTTGTCATTGCCAAGGCCTCCAAAAAACAGGAAGTTGTCTTATACTTCATATCTCCATTGTGTAATTCTTTGAACATAGAAGAAATGTACTAAATGTTTATTGATAGAATTTGAAAATCCCAAATTTGGCGACAGGGTAAGGGAGAGGGTGGAAGAATTGAATCTCTGTTTGCATAGAGTGGTGAATCATGAACCACTGGCCTGGCTCCAACCACCTCAGTCCAGAACATAACAGCAAGTAGTAATCCCTGTTCAGAATGTCAATATTTAAAATTGTATTTATTTGTTGAGTAGGGTCTCTGTTTATGTCTCTCTCAATGTTGTGTAGCTCTGTTTATCCACCCTTCAACATGTCTGTCCACGCTGATAGAAGGCTTAGACAGAGTGGAAATGATACCTATTTTATTGGCTTCATGGCACTCAAGTGGGTACTTAAAGACACTATTTTGAATGGAGCCTTTGGGAGACCCTAATGAGTGACACCATTCTAAATGAACTGAAATACCAAAAGAACAGCCTCTCTCTTTGGAAGAAGAATACTGAATGACATCACTGTTTTTTCAAAGCACAACACCATCATTTAGAAAACATTCCTCATTACTTGCAAAGCCTCTTCCTCCATGCCCCAGTGCCCACTTCCCCAAAGGGGTATGTCTGGGGTCAGCAAAAGAAGGGGAGGTAGAAATGGAGGCTCCACTGTTCTGTTGCTTCTTCCTAGGACCATGACGTTGTCAAGGGTTAAGGTGTTCTACATACATTTCCAGCATACAAATGGCCACCCTTACCCATATTTCCACCCACCACCTCCAACACACCTTCCAGCAGTGACACCAAGGCCGGGGCATCTGGAGGTTCTTCAATTCAGTCAGGCTTCTGCCTGCCCTGCTGTAAACCAGCACCACAGAAAGATGGAATCACAGAGCTAGGGAGGACTTTAGAGAGCACTTGTTAAACATAAAACTTCCCGGCTCCTCCCCCATAGACTCTGACCCAGTGGGGAGGACCTGGGATTTATGTATTTAACAAGAATCCCAGGAGATGCGCATTATCGTGTAAGTTCCAGAATCACTAATTCTTATCCAATCATTAAATGACGAGATTGAGGCTAGAAAGATGCAATGACTTGGCTAAGGTCACATAGTAAGTCTACGTTCAAGGCTAGGCTAGGCTACTAGGAGTTACTTTTTTCATTTCATTCCAAAAGGTGCTACATTAATACTTGTCATGGATTGAATTGTGTCTGCCAAAAATATCTGCCAACTTGTCTAGGTCATGATTCCCAGTATTGTGTGATTGCTCACCATTTTGTCAACTGATGTGATTTTCTGTGATTTTCCTATGTGTTGTATATCCTATCACTATGATGTTAATGAGATGGATTAGTAGCAGTTACGTTGATGGATCTATAAGATTAGATAGTGTGTTAAGCCATTCTCTTTTGAGATAGAAAAGAGAGAAGTGAGCAGAGAGACATGGGGACCTCATACCACCAAGAAAGCAGAGCCGGGAGTAGAGCGTATCCACTGGACCTGAGGTTCCTACGCAGAGATGCTTCCAGACCAAGGGAAGACTGATGACAAGGACCTTCCTCCAAAGCCTACAGACAGAGAAAGACTTCCCCTGGAGCCAGCACCCTGAATTTGGACTTCTAGCCTACTGGACAGTAAGAGAATAAACTTCTCTTTGTTAAAGCCATCCACTTGCGGTATTTCTGTTATAGCTGCACCAGATGACTAAGACACTACTTTAATGAATTAATCTCCTAAATGGTCACATTGATTTTCAGCAAGCACACAAAGCCGTGTTGGCACAGGTCATCTCATGTGGCTTATTCCCACCTGAGTGGTTTCAGGCTGTGTGTAACTAAAGGCAATAAAGCCAGTGCCTCCAAAATCGAGGGATTTGCAGGAAGAAAATGACAGTAGAAAAAGGAATCAAGAGACAATTAAGCAAATGTTAAAAAAAAAAAAAAAAAAGATACTCGAGAAGGAAGAGGGTTGACATGTCGTGGGGTTGTTAAATAATGTCATAAAACAATATGTGTACTACTGTTTATTGAGAAACTATTTGTTCTGTAAACCCTCACCTGAAGTACAATAAAAAAAAATATTATTAAAAAAAAAGATACTGTAACATGTTATGCCGTCTATATTATAATTGTTATTCTAACAATATAAACTTTCTTTTTGATGGAGGAGGACCTGTAAAACTTCAAAGGTATTTTTTTCCTATAGCATTCCCCAACAGTTTTAAGAAGGTGACCACTTGTTTAGTATTGGAGTTCCTTATAATAAAACCAAAATTTCAAAGCATGATTTAAAAAAGACCAACACTAGGCATGGTTCTACCACCCATCTGTCAGTTTGTTGTACTGTAGTGGCTTGTGTGTTGCCGTATGCTGGAAGCTCTGCCACCGTTATTTGAGATACCAGAAAGGTCACCCGGGGTGGATAGTTTTTAACAGCGCTTCCATACTCAGACACACTAGGAAGAAAGGCCTGGTGATCTATGTCTGAAAATAAGCAACAAAAACCTTATCGGTTATAACAGAACATTGTCTGACTCATTTGCTTTGGACATGTCATCAAGAGGGACTAATCACTAGAGGAGGACATCGTGTTTGGTGAAGTAGTGGGCCAACAAGGGCGAGGGAGACCCTTGGTGAGATGGATTGGCACAATAGCCACAACCATGGACTCAACCTTGCTGGTAATCGTGAGGATCAGGCAATTCTTTGTTTTGCTGTACATCGGGTCACCAAGAGTCAGAGTTTACTGGACGGCCGCTAGCTAGCTAGGCAAGTTTACAGAGACAACAAACTTAGCCCTGACTTCCCACGCTCCCTTTGTTGCCCTTTTTATCCCACAGTAGTAAGTGCCCACCCCCACTCTGGCCAGTGCCCTCTTGCTCCCAGTCTCCCCATCTTGATCAACTCACTACCCTTCATTTACACGTGTTTTCAGCATCCTTACCCCTTACTTTCATCATCCTTTCTCTCCTTAGAGATGGCTCCAAACTTCACTTCAGGTCTCCATATTCCCCTTCCCTTCTGGCCTCTTCCTATCTCAGACTGTTCCTCCTCTGTCTCTTTCACTGGCTCTTCTCATCTGCCTGCATCTTAAATGACAGGCTTGCCCAGGATGGGTCCCACACTTAGGCCTTTCTTTTTGACTCCATATATTTCCCGTGGATGACTCATCCACTTCAAGGCTTCAACTTCCACCTACAGTCCGAAGACTCCTAAATCAGGCCCAGATTTCTCTCCCAAACTCCTGACACGTATTTCCCAACCGCCTGGACTCTCCACCTGAATGTCCTGCAGGCACCTGAAGCATAGTGTGTTATCTTAGTGAATTGTGTCTCCAGCCATTCTGCCTCTAGGGTAAGAAACTCTGGTGTCATCTCAGACTCCTCCCTCTCTTTCATCCTCCAAATGTGTCCAGTCCAAACATTCTATCCCAGGAGTGTTTCCTGAGTGCAGCCAAGCCACCATTCCTGGTGCCACTGCCCTTGTTCTCTCTGGCAATGGCCTCTGAACTGGTTTCCCTGCCTCAGGCCTCTCCTTGCTCAGCTCCCTCCTGCACTGTTAGCAGAGTTACCTTCCTTTGGAGAAGCTGATTGTCTCTTTCACCTGGCTCCCCTTTACATGTAAAGTTGGCACACAAGGTCCTTCAGCCTAGCTTTACCCACCATTTTGCCTAATCTCCCAGCCAGCCCAGCCTCTTGTCACATGAACATACCACTCCCTGAACACTTCGGCTCTCCTGTGATTTTGCGCATTCACATCATTGTTCTCTGAGCCTGGAATTTCCCCCAACTGCATTCTTCTTTCGTTGTCTATGAAGCTCCTGCTCCATCATTTCAGTTGAAAAGTCAGCTCGTCTGCAAAGTCTCCTCCAATACCTTAGGCAGGGTAACTTGTTCTGCCTTCCCAGGCCTTGTAACACTTGGTTTGAATTTAAATTTATCTGTTGTGTTTGGATTCGTCACTTAACTATGAGCTAAGGTGCTCGAGGGCAGCATTATATTTTATCTACCTTGCCATCTGCAGCTTTCAGCACACAGAGATTGCTCAGTAAGTGGTGGAGGAATGTGATACTGCAACCAACCAAACCAAACCTAGCCCATTGCCGTCTAGTCAATACCGACCCATAGCAACCCTGTAGGACAGAGTAGAACTGCCCCATAGGGTTTCCAAGGAGCAGCTGATGGCTTTGACCTGCCGATATTTGGTTAGCAGCCTAGCTCTCAATCACTGCGCCACCAGGGCAGCAATACTGCAACCAGGTACTTCTAATTACAAACTTTTAAAGAAAACTTTATTGGAATATAATTCACATACTGTACAATTCACCAGTTTAAAGTATACAGTTCAATGTTTTTTAACAAGCTCATAACCACAATCTAAATTTTGAACATTTTTTGTTTGCCCCAAAAGAAACCTCATACCCTTTGTTATTAATCTATCCCAACCCTCTAAGGCTCTGCCTCTCCTCTCTCTCCCCCCAGCCCTGTTGTTAGTGCCAACGAGTGGATTCCGATTCATAGTGATCCTATGTGACAAAGTAGAACTGCCCCATAGGGTTTTCTAGGCTGTAATCTTTACAGGAGCAGATCTCGGGGTCTTTCTCCAGAGCTGCTGCTCAGTGGGTTACAACTGCCAACCTTTTGTTCAGCAGCAGAGCGCTTAACTGTTGCACCACCAAGGCTCCTTCTCCCAGCTCTAGGTAACCACTAATCCACTTTATTTCCCCATAGATTTGCCTATTCTGAACATTTCATATAAATGGAATAATGCAATATGTGGTCTTTAGTGAGTGGATTCTTTCACTTAGCATGTTTTCAAGGTTCATCCATGTTGTGGCACGTGATATCAGCACTTCATTCCTTTTTACGACCAAATTAAATTCCATTATATGAATATACTTCATTTTGTTTATTCCTTCATCAGTTGATGGACATTTGAATTGTTTCCACTTTTCAGCTATTGTGAATAATGCTGCTTTGAAAATTTGTGTACAAGTTTTTGTGTGAACATATGTTTTCAATTCTCTTGGATACATAGCTAGCTAGGAGTGAAATTGTTGGGTCATATGGTAACTCTATACTTAACAGTTTGAGGAACTGCCAGACCAAAGTGATGGTACCGTTTTACATCCCCACCAGCAGTGTATGAGGATTCTGATTTCTCCACACCTTCGCCAATATTTGTTATTGTCTCTCCTTTTTATTATAGTCATTTGTATTAGTTTCCTAGGGCTGCCATAACAACGTACAGCAAACTGGATGGATTATATGAACAGAAATGTATTGCCTCGTGGTTCTGGAGGCTAAAAGCCCAAATTCAGGATGTTGGTAGGGCCATGCTATCTCTGAAAGCTCTAGGGGCAGGTCCTTTCTTGTTTCCTTCAGCGTCTGGCAGCCCCAGGCATTCCTTGGTTTGCAGCTGCAGCTTCACATGGCCGTCTTCCCTATGTGTCTGTGTTTCCTCTCTTTCTCTAAAGACGCCACTCATATTGGATTAGAACCCACGCTACTCTAGTATGAGCTCATGTTAACTTAATTAATTATACCTTCAAAGACCCTATTTCCAAACAAGGTCACGTTCAGAGGAACAGGGATTAGGGCTTCAAAGTATCTTTGGGGCGCAGAATTCAATCCATAACACCATTCTAGTGGGTGTGAAGTGATGTCTCTTTGGGTTTTGACTTGCATTTTCCTAATGACTAATGATATTGAGCATTTTTTTCCTGGACTTTGTGGCTGTTTGCATATTTCATTGGGAAAATGTCTATTCAAATCCTCTACTCATTTTTAAATTGAATTATTGCATCTTCTAAATGTTGAGCTGTAAGTTTTTTTAAAAAAATATTCTAGGCACAAGTTTCTTATAAGATACATGATTTGTAAACATTTTATTCCATTCCATGGATTATCTTTTCACTTTCTTGATGGTGTACTCTGAAGCACACAAGTTTTTAATTTTGATGAACTTCAATGTATCTATTTTTTCTTATGTCACTTGTGCTTTGATATCGTTTCTAAGAAACCATTGTCTAAAAACAAAGGACATGATGGCTTATCACTATGTTTTCTTCTAAATGTTTAATAGATTTAACTCTTACATTTATGTCTATGATCGATTTTGAATTAATTTTTATGAATGGTTTGAGGTAGAAATCCATCGTCATTCTTTTGCATGTGGATATTGAGTTGTCCCAGCACCATTTGTTGAAAAAACTGTTATTTTCCTATTGAATTGTCTTGGCACCTTTGCAAAATCAATTGACTATAAATGTGAGGGTTTGTTTCTGGACTTTCAATTCTATTCCATTGAGCTATATATCTATTCTTATGTCAGTACTAACTATAAACTTTTTATCTTTCATTATGAAAACTTTCTTTTTTCTTCTGCTTCAAAACAAGCTCTACTCCATCCCAATCTATCTTCTCCCTTATCCCAAGATTCATATTTTCGGTTTTCTAGTATATTGGATGTGGTTTTATCTAGTGTGTAATTCACTTTTTCAACAAATATTTATTGAGCATCTTCTCTGTGCCAGATATTGTTCTTGGCTCAGGAAATATAATAGCAAACAAAACAGAAAACCCTTTGTCCTCAAACAACTTACATTTTAGGAGGGCAAACAGGGCAGGGGGGCAGGGGAAGCCAGCAATCAAACGAATAAATAAAATAATTCCAGATTGCTATAAGGGCTATGAAGAAAACATAGAAGAATAACAGGATTGAAAGTGAAAGAAGGATCTTATTTTAGATAGACTGGTCAAAGACAGCCTCCCCAAGGAAGTGGTACTTGAGCAGAGCCCTAAGGGTTGAGGAGGGAACGACACAAAGATCTAAGAGGAGAATGATTCAGGCAGAGTTACCAGCAAGTATAAGAGTTCCAAGGAGGCCCTGTGGAGCAACAAGAAAATAAATGTGGCTGGAACAGAGTGAATGAGCGATAAAGGAGGTTAAGGGGAAAGGAGCTGAAGGCCAGATCACACAAGGCCTTGTAGAGCAGGATTAGGGGTTTAGATTTTATTCTAAGTATGAGGGAAAGCTCTTGGAGAGTTCTAAGCAAGGAAGTGATGTGGTCTGATTTACACTTTAAAAGGTCACTCTGCTCGAAGAAAACATAGATGGAAATCTTTGTGACTTTGAGCTAAGCAAAGATTTCTTAGACAGGACACACAAAAGCTTGAACCACATAAGAAAAAATTGAAAAACTGAACTTCATACAAAGACTTTCTGCTCTCTGAGAAACACTCTTTAGAGGATTAAAAGCCAAGCCACAGACTGGGAGAAAACATTTGCAAATCACATATCCAAAAAAGGACTTATAGCCAGACTACAAAAAAAAAAAAAAAAAATCAAAACTCAACAGCTAGAAAACAAATAATCCAATTAGAAAAATGGCAAAAACTTGAACAGATACTTCACTAAAGAAGATATATGGATGACAAATAAGGACATGAAAATATATTCAACATCATTAGTCATTAGGGATATATAAATTAAAACCACTAGGAGACATCTCTATACACTTATTATTACTGCTAGTTGCCGTCGAATCAGCTCTGATTCATGGCAACCCTATGTACAACAGAACAAAATGTTGCCTGGTCCTGCGACATCTTCATAATCATTGCTATGCTTGAGTTTTTATTGTTGTGGCCACTGTGTATTTTGACTGGCTTCCAACATAGGGGCTCATCTTCCAGCACTGTATCAGACAATATTCTGTTGTGATCCACAGGGTTTTCATTGGCTAATTTTTAGAAGTAGATCTCTAGGCCTTTCTTCCTAGTCTGTCTTAGTCCAGAAGCTCTACTGAAACCTGTCCACCATGGGTAACCCTGCTGGTGTTTGAAATACCAGTGGCATAGCTTCCAACATCTTTGCAACACACAAGCCACCACAGTACTACAAACCAACAGACAGGTGGTGGACATACCTACTACCAAAACCAAACACACTGCCATCGAGTCAATTCCGACTTAGAGTGACCCTATAGGACAGAGTAGAACTGCCCCATAGGGTTTCCAAGGCTGTAATCTTTACGGAAGCAGACTCCTACATCTTTCTCCCAAGGCATGACTGGTGGATTCAAAATGCTGACCTATCAGTTAGCAGCTGAGTGCTTTAACCACTGTACCACCAGGGCTCTTCAGCATACGTATTAGGACAGCTGAAATAAAAAATAGACAACACCAAATGCTAGTGAGGGCGCAGAGAAACTGGATCTTTCATACATTGCTGACGGGAATGTAAAATGGAACAGCCACTCTGGAAAACAGGTTCTTACAAAGTGAAACATACACCTACCATACAATTTAGCAATCCCACTGCTGAGTATTTACTCTAGTGAAATGAAAATGTATGTTCGCGCAACAACATGTACATGAATGTTTATAGCAGCTCTATTTATAATCACCAAAAACTGGAAACAATCTAAATGTCTTTCAACAAGTAAATCGATATATGGGCTATGGTACATTCATACCATGGACCACTACTCAATAATGGAAAGGGATGAACTCCTGATACACACTCCAACGTAAACAAATCTCAGATACATTGTAAGTGAAAGAATTAGCAAGACTATGTAACCTGTGATTCTATTTATATAACTTTCTGGGAAAGACAAAGCTATAGGGACAGAAAACAAATCAGTGGATACAGGGGAATATTTTGGGGTGATGGAACTATTTTATATCTTGATTGTGTTGGTGATTATAGGACTGTATACATTCATCAAAACTCACAGAATGACCAACTGAGTGAATGACGGTGTTGTTAACTGAAATGGTGGAGGAGCAAGTTTCAGGGGTGCGGAATCAAGAGTTCTTTTTCAAACTTGTTGAGTTTGAGAAGCCTATTAAACACCTAAGTGGAAATGGCATGTATGACCCTAAAGTTCAGGAGAAAGATCAGAGATGAAAGCGTAGTTCCTGAATCATAAGCATTTTGATGGTGTCTTAGGCTGGGTTCTCTACAGAAGCAAAACCAGTGAAGTATATATACATAGAGAGAGAGAGAGATTTATATCAAGGAAACGGCTCATGCGGTCTTAGAGGCTGGAAAATCCCAAGTCCATGGGTCAGGCTGGAGGCTTCTCCTAACTCACATAGCTGCAGGGGCTGTCGATCCCAGGATCAGCAGGCCAGACAGCAGGCTGCTGGCTCAAGTTCCAAAAACCAGAGGTTAGATGATGAGCCCGATGCAGGATCCAGAGCAGAGAAATTCCATATATATTGGATGTAGGCCACACCCCCAAGGAAATTCCCTTTCAACTGATTGGCTGCTCATAGCAGATCTCATCGTGGAGGTGAGTACATCATTACATGACTGCCAAACTACATTATAACTGCCAAACCACTGAGAATCATGGCCCAGCCAAGTTGACACACAACCTTAACCATCACAGATGCTATTTTTGTATCATGATCACATCACCAAATGTCACCTATGTTATTTCTATACTGGGCAGTGTAGGTGCAGATTTAACTAAACCAGTTGTCATTGAATCAGTTCTGACTCATGGCAACCCCACGTGTGTCAGAGTAGAACTGTGCTCCATAGGGTTTCCAATGACTGATTTTTCAAAAGTAGATCACCAGGTCTTTCTTCCAAGGCACCTGAGTAGATTCAAGTCTCCAACCTTTCAGTTAGCAACTGAGTGTGTTAACTGTTTGCACCACCAAGTACATTTTCTTCTTTGGTCCAGGTATAAATGGGGGTGAGACAGTTATTTCTTCCATATTAACCCACTGCTGTTGAGTTGATTCCAACTCATCGCGACCCTACAGGACAGAACAGAACTGCCCTATAGGGTTTCTAAGGCTGTAATCTTTATGGAAGTAGACTACAACATCTTTCTCCCACGGAGTGGCTGGTGGGTTCAAACCAGCAAACTTTTGGTTAGTAGCTGAGTGCTTAAACCACTGTGCCACCAGGACTAAATCTAGGTGTATCTGGTCAAATGCAAGTGCCTATAAATAGAACCTTTACCTTTGACCTACCTATTTCATAAGTGCCAAGTTACTGCTCAAAACAATGGGACCAAGGCCATGAAAATTTGAACCACAGTGAGCTACAAAAGAATGCCAGATTTGTTTGGTCCTATAGAAGTGATTTACTGTACATATGCATGTGTGTATAGGATTCATAAGCATTTTCAGCAAATTGAAAACATATGGAAATTAGTAGAAACAAAAATGAGTAACAGATAATAAGGGCAATAACACACTAGATTTGCGGCTTCCTGGAAGTAGGGAAAAAAACACTTTAAACAAATTCATTCAGTGTAAATAAAAAGTTAAAGGGAAAAGTCAGTTCTAATTTACTGTATGTTTGCACTTCTGCAGTCAGGAGGGTTTTGTTTTTTGTTTTGTCTTGAAATAGGCTCCCTTATATAACATGTCAAAAGAGCTGGAAAAACATGATTAACTATTGCCAGCTGAAGTGCTTGTCCCACAAGGTCAAGTCCCTTTTCGGTCCCTATTTTCTTTTCATATTTCGGGCATTGTGAGCTAGTGGCTAGAGCAGGCACGCAGTGTGGCTCTGCAGAAGAGGGAATTCCAGGGCTGGGCCTTCCAAATTTGCATCTGTCATTAATTTACTAAGTACTCCTGCCAGAGCCCCTAAAAGACTCACTGTGGAGTTGTTTTTTTTTGCCATAGGCTAGGAGACAGGAGCCCAATCTTGTTAAAGAGTAATTTGAGTGCTAAAGGATGAGGGAAAGGTGCGCTCTAAAGTGCATTCACGGGTTTGGGCACAACACAGATTCCTTTACTCTGGTTTCCTCATCCACAAGAGAAGGATGGCCTACCTGCTAGGGGAGGTTTTGAACAAACATACAACCAAATTCATATCCTAGGTCCACCGAATGTGCTGTTGCGGGCATCTACCAAACCAAACCAAACCAGTTGCTGTCAAGTTAACTCGGACTCATGGTGACCTGTGTTCCATAGGGTTTTCAATGGCTGGTTTTTAGGGAATTGATCACCAAGGCTTTCTTCCAACGCACCTCTGGATGGATTTGAATTGCCAACCTTTAGGTTAATAACTGAAGAATTTATGGTTTGCACCACTCAGGGACTCCTTGCGGGCATCTAGCAACCTCTCAATTTCCTAGTAAGTTCTCTATAATGAAGCTCATAAATGTGGTTAGAAAATTCTTTGGTAGAAGACCCTTTTAGGAAGAAAATACATTCAAAATGGCTAACAATTTTTTCCACATAGGTACTCAGAAGTTTTTGAATTGAGTTTCTTAGATAACTGAAAATAATACTAAGGTGCATTTGCAAAATAATTATGGGAATAAATGAAATAATGTCTAAGTAGATGTTAAAATGTTACCATCCCTCCCTTATTTCTCAGATGCTGTCCTTTCTTGCTTATGCTAGATTCCTTTTCTAGACCCTTAATTGATCAATATTTATAGAACGTTTATAATATAACTGGCACCACAATAGGCACCAGGGAGGATACAGAAGATATGGAATGCATGATCTTGCCTTCAAAAAGTTTATGATCTATTTAGGAAAAGACCAATATTCAGAATAGCCACAAACACCATAACATATACTCTACAAATGTAGTCAGAATCCAAGGCGAGGGAGGTCAGTGAAGACAGGAGTGCTTAACAAAATCTTTATGAGTCTCATCTTTTTCCAGGGGAAGAAAGTGGGGAAGGAGGAAGGTCAGGTGTGGAATCCTGAAGCATGGAGCCAGAGAACAGCAGTGCCATTTCTCATTAAGCGGGCAATCTAGAATAGTGTAACCAAGTCCAAAGAGACAAGACAAAATTTATCAAGATGAGGTGCCAAGACAGCCTAGACTTGTTCTGTCCAATATGATAGCCACTAGTCACACATGGGCGCCCTGGTGGCACAGTGGTAAAGAGCCTGGCTGCTAACCAAAAGGTCAGCAGTTCAAATTCACCAGCAGCTCCTTGGAAACCCTATAGGGCAGCTCTACTCTCTCCTCCAGGATCACTATGAGTCGGAATTGACTCGATGGCAACAGGTTTTCTGCTTTTAAGTCACACATAGCTATTTAAATATAACTTAAATAAAGTTAAATTTTCATTTCTTCAGTCACAGAAGCCACATTCAAGTGCTCAATAGCTATATGTGGCTAGTGTACCATATTAGAGGGTGCAGATATAAAACATTTCCATCATTGCAGGAAGTTCTCTTGGACGGGCAGGTCTAGAACCATGGAAGTATAGAGCAGGAGGGCAGAGCTTAAAAGAATTCCTGAGCCAACTGGGATGCTGCTGCAGCTGGTTTCTATAGGCTTTCTGTGGCTACAGGGTGTCCAAGAAGCTACTGGGGCCTAATTAATTTAATATGCATTTAGTAGCTACTAATACACGACGAGGTGATAGGAGAGATACACAAATGAATAAAACAGGTTCCATTCCTCAAGGAGCTTAATACCCGGAGGGGAATAAGACATGTACACAAATAACCATGATACAAAATAAAAAGAGATGAGGACCTTAAGAAGGGTACAATTAAAGTATGTGGGAGTTCAAAGAAGGGATAGAGTACTTCTGTTTGAAGGTTTCAGGAAGCTTCTTAGATAAGGCATCATTTGAGCTGAACCTTGAAGAAGCAGCCGGGTGTGGTAGAAAAATCCCTGGGGTCCAGGAGTCCAGAGATAAGCTCTAGGCTCAGTTATACTCTAACTAGCAATGTAGCCTTGGGTAAGTGTTATGGCTTGAATTGTGTCCCCCAAAAATGTGTGTCAACTTGGCTAGGCCATGGTTCTCAGTGTTGTGTGATTGTCCTCTGTCTTAGTCATCTAGTGCTGCTATAACAGAAATACCACAAGTGGATGGCTTTAACAGAGAAATTTATTTCTTCACATTTAAAGTAGGCTCAAAGTCCAAATTCAGGGCATCAGCTCCAGGGGAAGGCCTTTTCTCTCTGTCAGCCTTCTTCTCTTCGGTGTTCCCCCAGACTAGGAGCTTCTCTGCACAGGAACCCCGGTCCAAAGGACATGCTCTGCTCCCGGCACTGCTTTCTTGATAGTATGAGATCCCCTACTCTCTGTTTGCTTCCCTTTGCTTTTATCTCTTGAGAGATAAAAGATGGTGCAGGCCACACCCCAGGGAAACTCCCTTGACATTGGATGTGACCTGGGTAAAGGTGGTGTTACAGTCTCACCCTAGTCCTCTTTAACATAAAATTACAATTACAAAATGGAGGCCAACCACACAATTCTGGGAATCATGGCCCAGCCAAACTGATACACACATTTTTGAGGGGACATAATTCAAACCATGACGTCCTCCATTTTGTGATCTGATGTGATTATCCTATGTGCTGTAAATCCTAACCTCTATGATGTTAATGAGGAAGGATTAGAAGTAGTTATGTTAAGGAGGCAGGACACAACCTACAGGATTAGGTTGTATTTTGAGTCAATCTCTTTTGAGATGTAAAAGACAGAAGTGAGCAGAGGGGAGAGGGACCTCGTGGCCACCAAGAAAGAAGCACCAGGAGCCGAGTGCGTCTTTTGGACCTGGGGTCCCTGCACTGAGAACCTCCTAGACCAGGGGAAGATTGATGACAAGAACCTTCCCTCAGAAATGACCGAGAGAGAAAGCCTTCTCTGGGAGCTGGCATCCTGAATTTGGACTTCTAGCGTCCTAGACTGTGAGAGAATAAATTTCTGTTTATTAAAGCCATCTACTTGTGGTATTTCAGTTATAGCAGCACTAGATGACTAAGACAGTAAGTTGGTCTCTGGACTCAGATATTTCATCAGCTGGGCAAGAAGAGCAAAGGAGAAATAAATTTCCAAGGGGAGAGGCCAGTGAAAGCCTAGGCACAAGAACAGATGGATATGTGTACAGGAAATTGAATAGTCTAATTCTGAAGTGTAGCCACAGCATGACTATTTTATAACTTGTTCCTGAGCATTACATAATTCTAGGATAACCCAAAAAAATTTTGTGTACAAAAATGAAAACTTACCATCACTAAAACAAAAGCTAAATTTTGGTAATGTCTTTGATAGTTTGGATCAAATATGAGAAACAAAGCAGAAATAATGGAAGCAATTTCCATTTGCATTTAAATATGGTTTTTAAGTTGAGCTGGAGAATGACTCTACTAATTTGGTCCCTTTGGGGAAGACCCATATATCAGACAGCTAAAAAAGGCTGTCAGTCACAGAAAATATGAGCAAGAGCCACATTTCAAGAAACAGTAAATAAAATTACAGGACATTTCTGCGGAAGGGGAAAGCAAGTCAGAGTTTGAAGCTGAGAAGTCACTAGTGAACAGGCTGGTTAAGGGTGAAGCTGACATGAAAAGAGAAAAACCAGGAACATGGTAGTTAAAATAAAATGTGGATCATATGTGGAATGTGAGGTTCCTTGTTAAGATACAGACAGAAAATAGTGCATAAGTGAAATACCAGCTCAGCAGGTTTGTTGATCTCTAACTCTAGAGTGACTATGAATATGTAGAGAGAAATATTTCCGTTTTGCAGCTGTACCAAAGCATCTGTCAGTAGTTCCATTATAATTTCCTCATATATATATTTTTATATCTGCACAGAAAGATTAGAGTGGGTAAAAATATAAGTACTGTGGGTACAAATATACTAAAATATAGGGCTTTAATGGCTAAAATTAAAAGTTCCTAGATACAGTTTTCCTAACCCCACGGCTCCCTACTGGCTGAAGGCACATTTCTCCATCTAAAATCCTGAAAAATAAGGTCCAATATAAGCCAAGGGACGAGACATAGCTGTTATAAATAGAGGTATTATGTGATCACCTACTCATCCAAATGTTTAAAATAGATTGAAGTGTTGCTACCGCCAAGATTTGTAGAATTTGCTTTAAAAATAAATGTGAATTGTGCACTAAGGATAAGGCTGAAATCCGTGCACATATTTGTGCAGGAGCCCTTAAATCCAGAATGATGGCGCTTTTTCTACACTGGTCTATTTCGATAGTTGACTATGGTTGCTCTGTGAAATTAACCAGGTGAGGTTAATTGTTATGAATGATAATCAACAGAGTAGAACTAGTTTTGATTTGACAAAATCCCAGAGTCAACATGCGTGTTCTTTTTTCCTTCTGCTTTATTTTCATTTCCTAATGTAAGAGCTGCAGAATACAGAGTTTAACTTCTAGGCAGGAGCAATGCATAACGAAAGACTGCTGAAGGATTTGTTCTCCGAACTCACACGTCAAACGGGGCCTTCCATGTTTTCATTAAATTGCTAACATATCTTTTAAAGAAAAGTATCCATGTCTGTTTTCAAATTGTTTGGCCTAAAGTTACTCATAGTATTCTTTTTCATAGAGCAATGATTTGTGATTAATCTGTTCTGTATGTGTCGTTATATCCTCTTTATGATTCCTAATATTGTATATCTGTGCCATTTTGTTTCTTGATCAGTCTTGTTAAAGGATGTATATTTATATTAAAGTTTTTCTAAGAACTGACATTTGGTTGTATTTATTTATTCTATTATGATTTTGTTTTCTATTTCAATCTTTTCTGATACTGTATTTGTTAATGCCTTCTTTCTACGTTCTTTACGTTTATTACTATATTGTTTTTCTAGCTTTTAAGTTGAAAGTCTAACTTGTTTATTTTCAATCCTATTTTCTTAATAAATGCATTTACAGCTATACATTTACCTGTAGGTACTGCCTTATTTGCATCCTCCATTTCTAAATATTTTTGTTTTGTATTTGACTTATTTCATTTAACATAATGTTTTCAAGGTTAATCCACGTTGTAACGTGTACCAGAACTACATTCCTTTCTATGGCTGAATAATATTTCATTGTTTCTTAGATAAGGCTTCATTTGAGCTGAGCCTTGAAGAAGCAGTGGCGTGTGGTGGAAAAATCCCTGGGGTCCAGGAGTCCAGAGATAAGCTCTAGGCTCAGTTATGCTCTAACTAGTTGATGTGGCCTTGGGTAAGTGTTACGGATTGAATTGTGTTCATTCAAAATGTATACACATTTTGTTTAGCCATTCAACCATTGATGGACACTTGTGTTGTTTCCACTTTGGGGCTATTGTGAATAATGCTGCAGTGAATATTGGTGTACAAGTATCTGAGCCCATGCTTTCAAATCTTTCGGGTATATACCCAGGAGTGGAATTGCTGGGTCCTATGGTAATTCTATGTGTAACTTTTTGAGGTACTACCGAACTGTTTTCCATAGAGCTTATACTATTTTACATTCCCACCAGAAGTGCACTAGGGTTCCAATTTCTCCGCATCCTCCCTAACACTTACTATTTTCTATTCATTTGTTTGTTTTTTTAAAGGCCACCCTAGTAGAGTGAAGTGGTATCCTGTTGTGGTTTGATTTGCATTTCCCTAATGAATAATGATGTTGAGCACCTTTTCATTGCTTATTGCCCATTTATTTATATACCTTCTTTGTAGAAATGTTTATTCAAGTCCTTTGCCCATTTTTAAATTGGGTGATTTGTCTTTCTGTTGTTGAGTTGTAGGAGTTGTTTATATATTCTGGATATTAAACTCTTATCAGATACATGATTTCCAAATATTTTCTCCCATTTTGTAGGTTATCTTTTTACTTTCTTGATAATGTCCTTTGATGCACACAAGTTTTTTTCTTTTATTTTGATGAAGGCCAACTTACCTATTTTGTCTTTTGCTGCTCATTCTCTCACATTTTTTATCTCTTTGCCTCTCAGCACCATCTTCAATTCACTGATTTTCTCTTTGACTATTCCAGTCCAGAGGTTATCTCATGTGTTGGGTTTTTGTTTTAATGTCTATATTTTTCATTACCAAAATTTCTAGTAGTTCTGTTCGATATCCATATCTATTCTGATTTCATTTATGCTGTCTTTTTTTTTTTTTTTTGCTTTTCTTTAAATGGAAGTTATTCCTTAATATATCTCTTTGAGCATTTTAAATCTTATGTCAGATTATTTTTGTCCTTTTTATTTTGTTGACTGTCTTTCTTAGCATTGGATTTTGGTAGGGGTACTCATTTTGAGACTAGGTTTGTGTTTTCTCTGCCCTCTCTCTTTCTCGTCTTTCCTCCACTCCCACTGTGCTTGCTCCTCCCTGCCTAGTGGTTTCGTGATTGCCTTCATTCTTCACTTGGCTCCTCAGGCCCCAGTTCAGACCCAGATCTTCTAAGGGTGTGCTTCGCAGATTCTGCCCACAGCAGTATTGAGGACAGCACAGATCCAGGCACCAAGCCAGGGAGTGGACGGCTGCGTTTCCTGGTCACAAGGTTAGATCTGTGTCCTCCCTCTTCCCTAAGTCCACAGCTTGCTAAAAGCTGTAGCCCCCCCGGAGGAAATAGCTTCTATTTCAGCCTCATTTCATGAGTAGGAGGAGCCTGCTCCTGCCTCTGGCTTCAAGCAGTGAGCCTGGCTTCAGTCTCCCATCTCGGCGTGGAACCCTTTTATTCTCATTTACCCTGTAAGAGCCAAACTCTAGCTAATATCTCCTGGTTCCATACCAAAGCCCAGAAAGCCTGTGGCTTCAGCTTAGCTCTCAGCTTTGAGTTTCTGTCTCAGTTCTGGTCCACAGAAGTGTTTATTTAGTTTTTAATCTTGATAAATTTTATTTATCATTGCTACCTGTTTGGAGTAAAGATGTGTCAAAGAACAAACTTTCAGAGCTGTCTGGACTAGGTTTGCATGTTAACTTTTTCAGTAAATTAAAGAGTCTGCAATGCATTCAGTTTAATCTTTAGTTCACCTTCAGATGACAGCAGGATTTAGACTGTGACTGTATGTCACAACTAAAATAATACTAAAAGCATAGTTATTTTCATGATTTTAGCTTAACACCTGATTGTCTAATAACTAGCTTGATTATTAAATGATCTGATTCAATTGCCATAATATTGAACATATCAAAATAAACTTTCCATTTTCCAGTTAATTTTCTTATCTACACTATCATAGAATAACAAGCATTGTTTAAAACAAAAAGAAATACAGAGAAAATGTCATCTCTTAGCTCTGAATTCTGGAATCTTTTAATGATTATATTTACCAAGTAAATAAACCCAGGATTAAATGAAATGTGGTCTACTGCTTATTCTTCCTGGAATTTCTAGCAGCCAACTCAGAATTATGGCATCTCAGAGTTGGAAGAAATTCTTCATATGACCACACTAAATTTTTTCCTGTTGGTCTGCATCAAATTTGGCTGACTTTAGAGAGTCCTGTGGCAAAGGTAAAAGCCCACTTTAAAGGAATTTCAGACACCCAGATAGTTCCTTTGAAGAGAATTCATTTCCATGAAGAAATGTTCTGAAAACTTTCTGACAGGACCAGAGAGAGCAGAGAAGCCCTCTTTTCCCTCCACTATATTACAAATGGAGTCACATTGCTCGTGGTGTGCTGGTATAAGAGTTAGTAACAGTTCACTAAGAAAAAAAAAAAAAATGTGTGGTGTTTGCCAACTTCAGTGGTGTGTCCCACCAAGGCTAATTTCAAGCTACCAATGTGTTGTCATCGAATGCGGAGTTAGGAAGAAACGCCCACAATACGTTTTCTGCGTCCATAGGGACTGGCTTCATCACACTACTCTGATAACGCCAAATCCAATAAATACTTTAACCTCTCAGCAGCATTCAGCGTAGCTGCTTGCACCATTATTGAAACATTCTCTCCTCCATGTCACACGCTGTCCTTTCCTCCCTTCTGTTCTCCAACGAGTCTAAGTTGCATGGCCAGCTCCTCCTTCTCTTCTTTGCCTCTATGTATTAGAGATGTTTAGCCCTCCTTCCAGAGTCTGTTTCTCTTTCCTCTCTACATTTTCCCCCGGGTGACCTCATCCAGTCCTGTAGCTTTAAATGTCACTGAAATTCTGTTAACTCCCATATTTTTATCTCCAGACCAGACCTTTTTTCTGAGCTGCAGGCTTATGTATCCCACCGCCTACTTGGATATCTCAGAGGCAACTCAAACTTCATTTGTCCAAAACTAACTCTCGATCCTCCTCCTCCCATCTTCCTTATCTAATTAAATGGAACAACCATCTGTTAATTTGCTACAACCACAAAGTTGAGAGTCATCTTTGCAGACTCCCTCTTCTTTGCTCATTACAGCCAACCCATTACCAACTACTGCTGGTTTCTCTTTCAAAATATATCTCAAATCTATCCACATCTCTCCATCTCCAAGCTCCTATCATCTCTCAGATGGACTACTGCACTGAATTCCTGAGCACTACCCCTTCCTCCTATCTTGCCCCTCTTCTCAGTGCTCCCTGACAGCAGCCAGAGAGATCTTCTCAACATGCTTTAAAACCTCCGTTGGTTTCCCATTGTATTTAATAGAAAATGAAACATCCTTACAAGCCCTACAAAGGTCTGCATGATTAAATTTCCATTTAATTCTCCAACCTAAGCTCCCACCACTTTCCTCCTTGTTCACTATGCTGAACCACGCGAGGTGTTTTAGGTTCTTAACACACAAACTCTTTCTTTGTCTCAGAGCCTTCATTTTGCCTAAATTCCTGCCACACTCCCCACCCCCATCTTCCACCAAAAATTCACCTGTCTGATCCCTATTCATCCTTCAGGTCTCAGCTTAAATATCACTTTTTCAGAGAGGTCTTTTTTGGTGTATCAGTCAAAATCCAGTTCCCTGTTACAGTCTCCCATGGCATGCCATTCATTTTCCTTGTAGTGCTTAACACAGTTTGTAATTCTAAGTATTGATCTGTTTATTTACTGTCTATCTTCCCCACTAGACTGTAAGCTTCATGAGTGCAAGAACCTTGTCTGATGTGTTCATTGTATACTCAAACACACGGAAACTGCCCTATGCATATTTGCTGAATGAAGTAATAAATGAGTGAATGAAATATCAGATTTTCAGATAAACTTTTTTAGGCTATATATTTTGGACATGTATAAAAGGGAGACTGGAGTGGCCACTGACATTGAAGATTTTAGAATGCTGTGATTGGGAAAAAAATATTCATAGTTCCTTTGGATGATAGCACCTTTATAGGGATGCAAAATTGGAATAATCTGTCTTGAAAAGGAAGCGTAGGAAACAAACTAAGGAAAAGGATGAATTTCCCTCGGTATGATTAAGATTCAAAACAAATGATCAAGTAATACTTCCACCAAGTACATATATTTTTATGAAGACAAGTGCTAAAGAAGTAAGTCCAGCATAGAGGTTAGACCACATGCCCTAGATGTAGAGTTGATTCGGCCATTTAACTAGCAATGAGAACTTGAGCAAATTTCTTAGTGTCTCGTTTTCTTCATTTGTAAAACAGGGACAGTAACATTTCCCCCACCACCTGTCTGTCCGTTTGTCTTACTACAATAGTGTGCGTGTTGCTATGGTACTGGAAGCTATGCTACCACTATTTCAAATACCAACAGTGTTACCCATTGTGGACAGGTCTCTGGGAAGCTTCCAGACTAAGACAGACTAGATAGAAAGGCCTGGCTATCTAACCAAAATCCAAACCCACTGCCATTGAGTTGATTCCAACTCATAGCAACCCCATAGGGTTTCCAAGGCTGTAAATCTTTATGGAAGCAGACTACCACATCTTTCTCCCACGGAGTTGCTGGTAGTTTCAAATGCTCACCATTTGGTTAGCAGCTGAGCGCTATAACCACTGTGCCACCAGGGCTCTTGATCATCTACTTCTGGTGAAAATTAGTCAGTGAAAATCTTATGGATCACAACAAAATATTGCCTGATGTAGTTCTGGAAGATGAGTCCCTTCGGGTGGAAGGCACTCAAAAATACACAGTGGCCGCAACATTGGTCTCATGCATACCAACAATTGTAAAGATGGCGCAGGGCTGGGCAACGTTTCATTCTTTTGTGCCTGGGATCACCATGAGCCAGAGTTAACTTGAGAGCAACTAACAACAACAAATATTATCTTGTTCTTAGGGTTTTCGTCAGGTAATGCATCAAAAGTGCATTCTAGCAATGAATTTACTCTACCTTTAATTGTAATTTCTCTGAGCCTCAGTATTTTCATTTGTAAAACAACGTGTTGGCACTTGACTTCTTTTAAGACCCGTCTGGTGCCTAGATTCTGGTTTATTCTACATGGTTTTAATGCTCTCAAAGCGGTCCTCACCCTTGGGTGACGTGTGGTTGGAGGGCGCCGCACTGTGAGGGCTGTGTGTGGTGAACCTGGGCAGAAACAGGCCGTCTTCAGGCCCTGTTCTCTAAGGACACTGCCTGCTGGTCATGCCTTCATCGAGCACACTGAGTTTTAGAAGCAACTTAGAAAAAATGTTTTAGAAGTATTTATGGATTTTTTTTTTTTAACTCTAGAGAGTAATACATGCCCACCTCCCCCAAGGCTATGGCGGACACCCCGCTAACTCAGAACTAAAGCCACTCCTGAAGTCCGCTTTTCAGCCAAAGGTTAGACAGGCCTATAAAACAAACAATAACACACGTGAGGAACATGCTTCTTAGATCACTCAAGTATAGAAGACCAAATGGGCAATACCTGCCCAAAAGCAAAGATGAAAAGGCAGGAAAGGACAGGAAAACTTGTTGAATGGACATGGGGAACTCTGGGTGGAAAGGGGGAGAGTGCTGACACATTGCAGGGATTGCAACCAATGTCACGAAACAATCTGTGCATAAATTTTTGAGTGAGAAATTAATTTTCTCTCTAAACTTTCACCTAAAGCACAATAAAAAAAAGAGTAATGCATTCTAGTAAGTACACTCCATGAAGGAAGAGGCTGTATCCATTTCCCTTTTTCTCTTAATTTTTTAAAGTTTTTATTTTTATCCAAGAGATACACGCACATTATTTTGAAAAAATCAAGTAATCTACAAGGCTTATTATGAAAAGCAACGTTTTCCTGAACCCACCCTTGTTTTCTACTCCTTAGTGGCAACCACTTTCAAACCTTTCAGCTGATTCTTCTTCCATATCTCTAAACAACAGGCTCATATTTCTGCTTTCTGATTTTTCAGTTCTAGGTATTATTTATTAACTTCCCAGGTTGGAAAATGAGGCTATAGAGTTCTCTTACCATTACAGTCCTCCACCACCATCTCATATCCACTTTCTCTCCAACTCTCATCCTACAGTATAGTTAAAACATAATTTTGACTCCTTTAAAAAACAATCGATAGGAGACCAAACGGTCAACATTTGCTCTAAAGCAAATATGAAAAGGTAAGAGGCAGGGAAACTAGATTACTGGAAATGGAACAACCAGAACGGAAGTAGTGAGAAGGTTGACACATTGTGAAAAATGTAACCAATGTCACTGAACCATTTGGGTAGAAATTGTTAAATGGGAACCTAATTTGCTATGTAAACTTTCACCGAAAACAATATTATTTAAAACAAATAAATAAATAAAACAGCATAATTTTGGTTACATCAATATTAGTTATTCATATTATTATAACAATATGATAAATATATTATTCATAGCTGAGCCATGTAGCATACTATGTTGACTTTTTCTTTCCTTATTACGGATTCGAATTGTATCCCCCCAAAAGATATATTGAAGTCCTAACCTCTGTGCCTGTGAATGTGACCTTGTTTGGAAATACATAGTGTTCTTCTTCTGTTATCAGTTGAGTTAAATAAGGTTATGTTGGAGTAGGGCGGGTCCTAATCCTAATCCCTTCTGAGAGGTGTCTTATAAAAAGAAAGTCATACACAGGGAGAAAACAGCATGGAAGCATCCCTGTACAAGTCAAGGAACACCAAAAAACACGTGGGCTATAGAAGCTGGAAGAGACAATGAAGTATCTTCCCCTAGAGCCGCCAGAAAGAGAGCATAGCCCTGCCAATGTCCTGAATTCAGACTTCTAGCCTCCAGAACTGTGAGAGAATAAATTTCTTTTTCTAAAACCACCAGCTTTGTGGTATTTTGTTATGGCAGCCCTGGGAAACTAAGACATTCCTGAAAAACTTTTTGTTTTCCAGGGAATTAGTAATAGTCTTGCTTTTTAGTTTTTTCTACTTTTTTGTGTGCTTATCAACTGAATCATCTCCAAATTCTTCCCCAGTTGTGTAAATTTCTTCTCAATAGAGTTAATCACATTAGGTACTCTGTTAACTCCATCTTCTTGAAGATGGCTCTCCTGGAAACTTCTTACCCACTGCAGTCTGGATGGCTGTCTAGGCTCTCATTTTAGGATCACCCTTAACCATCTTCCTGAGGATTCCCTGAGCTTCCTCCAGGTTGAATCTTCTGTTTCATGGATCCCATATCTTCCTCTCTTGGATTACTCCTCTTTTTGGTGGAGAATAATTTAGGGGACCTTACATGTCTGAAGATATCTTAGTCTACCCTCACACTTAACTGAGAATTCTTGTAGGTATAAAATTCTTGGTTTAAAATTATTTTCCTTCAGAATTTTAAATTCTGAATTTTGTATTCTGGCTTCCTGTAAGACTGTCGAGAAGTGTGATGCTGTTATAATTCCTGATTTTTTGTATATTACCTGTTTTTTTCC
>NW_004443975.1:8536779-8544866 GCF_000243295.1 Trichechus manatus latirostris | reverse complement strand
CTAGTAAGTACACTCCATGAAGGAAGAGGCTGTATCCATTTCCCTTTTTCTCTTAATTTTTTAAAGTTTTTATTTTTATCCAAGAGATACACGCACATTATTTTGAAAAAATCAAGTAATCTACAAGGCTTATTATGAAAAGCAACGTTTTCCTGAACCCACCCTTGTTTTCTACTCCTTAGTGGCAACCACTTTCAAACCTTTCAGCTGATTCTTCTTCCATATCTCTAAACAACAGGCTCATATTTCTGCTTTCTGATTTTTCAGTTCTAGGTATTATTTATTAACTTCCCAGGTTGGAAAATGAGGCTATAGAGTTCTCTTACCATTACAGTCCTCCACCACCATCTCATATCCACTTTCTCTCCAACTCTCATCCTACAGTATAGTTAAAACATAATTTTGACGCCTTTAAAAAACAATTGATAGGAGACCAAACGGTCAACATTTGCTCTAAAGCAAATATGAAAAGGTAACAGGCAGGTGAAAATGTAAGAGGCAGGGAAACTAGATTACTGGAAATGGAACAACCAGAACGGAAGTAGTGAGAAGGTTGACACATTGTGAAAAATGTAACCAATGTCACTGAACCATTTGGGTAGAAATTGTTAAATGGGAACCTAATTTGCTATGTAAACTTTCACCGAAAACAATATTATTTAAAACAAATAAATAAATAAAACAGCATAATTTTGGTTACATCAATATTAGTTATTCATATTATTATAACAATATGATAAATATATTATTCATAGCTGAGCCATGTAGCATACTATGTTGACTTTTTCTTTCCTTATTACGGATTCGAATTGTATCCCCCCAAAAGATATATTGAAGTCCTAACCTCTGTGCCTGTGAATGTGACCTTGTTTGGAAATACATAGTGTTCTTCTTCTGTTATCAGTTGAGTTAAATAAGGTTATGTTGGAGTAGGGCGGGTCCTAATCCTAATCCCTTCTGAGAGGTGTCTTATAAAAAGAAAGTCATACACAGGGAGAAAACAGCATGGAAGCATCCCTGTACAAGTCAAGGAACACCAAAAAACACGTGGGCTATAGAAGCTGGAAGAGACAATGAAGTATCTTCCCCTAGAGCCGCCAGAAAGAGAGCATAGCCCTGCCAATGTCCTGAATTCAGACTTCTAGCCTCCAGAACTGTGAGAGAATAAATTTCTTTTTCTAAAACCACCAGCTTTGTGGTATTTTGTTATGGCAGCCCTGGGAAACTAAGACATTCCTGAAAAACTTTTTGTTTTCCAGGGAATTAGTAATAGTCTTGCTTTTTAGTTTTTTCTACTTTTTTGTGTGCTTATCAACTGAATCATCTCCAAATTCTTCCCCAGTTGTGTAAATTTCTTCTCAATAGAGTTAATCACATTAGGTACTCTGTTAACTCCATCTTCTTGAAGATGGCTCTCCTGGAAACTTCTTACCCACTGCAGTCTGGATGGCTGTCTAGGCTCTCATTTTAGGATCACCCTTAACCATCTTCCTGAGGATTCCCTGAGCTTCCTCCAGGTTGAATCTTCTGTTTCATGGATCCCATATCTTCCTCTCTTGGATTACTCCTCTTTTTGGTGGAGAATAATTTAGGGGACCTTACATGTCTGAAGATATCTTAGTCTACCCTCACACTTAACTGAGAATTCTTGTAGGTATAAAATTCTTGGTTTAAAATTATTTTCCTTCAGAATTTTAAATTCTGAATTTTGTATTCTGGCTTCCTGTAAGACTGTCGAGAAGTGTGATGCTGTTATAATTCCTGATTTTTTGTATATTACCTGTTTTTTTCCTCTTGTAGTGTCTTTTCTTTGTCTTAAATCTTCTGAAATTTCATGTTGATGTGTGTTAGTGTGAGTTTGAAAACTCATATCCTTATGTTCTGGAAAACTTCCTTGAATGTTTCTTTTTTTAAATAGTACCCACTTCTTATTTCATGGATTTAAAATCATCCCTTATTACTCTGAGGATATTTTATAGCTTAAAAAAAAAATCATTTTCCTTGCGCCATCTGTTTCATCCAAGTAGCTTTTCCTATTTATTTGTTTCTATCTTTCATATTAGACTCTTTCCTCAATTGTCTGATGACCCCTGGATGTCCATTTATATTTAAGAAAGGCATACAAAAAAACAGGTTGTGATCTCTATACATACAAGCAGGACTTATTAACAGTGGGGATTACTGTGCGGTGATCTGGCCAGGCCATTTTATTGAAGGACTCCCATGAGGTCAGTACCTGCAGGTCTTTTTCATGGGCTGGGCAGATTCTCTAGAGAAGACTTCCACTTTGCTGGTTAGAGGGAAGGCCTAAGGCTGGCTGCCAGCAGAGCAGGAGCTAAGTAGGGGAAGAGGGCTGGGGGCACCAATATTCAGTGGGTAAAATTTCCTTTAATATCTCTGCTTTTAGTATGGTAGTTCCACCCTGAACTACGCCTGGTGTTCCCTAGTCCAGAGAACATTTTCCTGGGTGGAGCGTTAATATGGACACCTACCTGCTTTTTTTTTTAAATAGCTTTATTGAGATATAATTCACATACCATACAATTCACCCATTTAAAGTGTACAATTTGATGGTTTTTAGATTATCACAGAGTTGTACATCTACTACCACAATCAATTTTAGAGCATTTTATTACTACTATGAAACCCCACACTTCTTAGCCATCATCCCCGACCCTTCCATTCCTCCAGTCCTAGGCAATCACTAATCTACTTTCTGTCACTTTAGATTTGCTTGTTCTGGACATTTCATATATGTTGTCCGTTGTGTCTGGCTTCTTTCACTGAGCATAGTGTTGTCAGATTTCATCCATGTTGCAGATGTACCACAACTTACTTTCTTTTTATAGCTGAGTAATATTTCTTTGTATGGATATACCATATTTTATTTATATATTCATCTGCCTAACTGCTTTTTAAATACACTTTCATCCAGTCTTCTGACTTTAGCTCACCTTTAGCCTCACATCCAGAGAAGCTGCTGCTACCAGTTCCTGAGCCTTTTGGAGGTCCTGCAGTATAAATTAGGTTGCTCCTCGTTTTCATAACCACTGCTCCAAAATTTACCATTCTCAGGTCTTCTGAGTCAGTTGTCACCTGACCAGTTGCTTTCCAGCATCCAAACTTTTGTTTTTGTTTTCTGCTCTCGTATTCACTTTGTCCTTGTAGTTTATGCCTCCCTCCCCGCCAAAAAACTCTTTATTTTCATTTTAGAACAGTTTTTGGAAGGGAATGAAGGGTAATGCTTGCATTTAATCTGCCGTCTTTAACTAGAAATTCTATTGCCAATCTTTAATAATACTAGAAAAGGTTGTTTTAATCTGATGTTATAAAATCAACAGAAATAATTGAAAATGACATGCCAGTACCCTGAAATAACTACAAACCATTAACTTAGGCAAGTGTATGCAACCAATAAACTATAAACAATATACAGTAGAGTTCTGGAGTTCCAGACATACATGGCTAACAGCAAGGTCTCTGCCCTGATCCTTCCATGGCCCTTTCATTGCCCCTGGCTTGATGTCATCTACTGGTCCTTTATGTGTCCCACACTGTCCCGCCTCCCATACCCTTCTTTATAAATAAGTCCTCTTGCTGGCACCAGGACTGTTACACTAATTGCAGAGAATTTGCAGGCTCTCAGTCCACCGTTGCTTCTTTAAGTAGACTCTTCAATATCTTCTCTGGTTCTAGATGTGCATGTTCCCAATTTCCTCCTGAATGGTTCTACACCACTGAAACATAAGGAGATCAGCTTAACTCCAAGATCCAGAAAAAAAAAATGACTTTGGTATGTGCAATAGCTTTTTCAGTTGTAGCTGCTGCTGTGTAATATGGTCGTTACACAGATGACCTGTTTTTATTTTTATTTTTAAAGAGAATACCTCCCATAGTTAGTGGGTGCTTCCTGAAAACGTAGTTCCCTGCTATGTAATAATAAGGAAGAATGAAGAAGAATTGATGCCTTTGAATTATGGTGTTGGAGAAGAATCTTGACTATACCACGGATTGCCAAAAGAACAAACAAAACTGTTTTGGAAGAAGTATGACTAGAACACTCCGTAGAAGCAAGGATGGCAAGACGATGTCTCCCGTACTTTGGACATGTTATCAGGAGGAATCAGTCCCTGGAGAAGAATATCATTCTTCATAAAGTAAAAGGTCAGAGAAAAAGAGGAATGAGATGGATTGGCACAGTGACTACAACAATGGGCTCCAACGTAGAAACGATTGTGAGGACGGCGCAGGACTGGGCAGCGCTTCATTCTGTCGTGCATTGGGTTGCTATGAGTCGGAACTGACTTGATGGCATCTAACAACAATAACATGTAATAATCATTGATTCTATATGTGACATATAAGACATGAGACATAGTCCCTATAATATTTTTTCTGTTTGTTGTTTGGTTAGCAAACCTTTTCATAGATGGAATTGGGCTGAATATTATCCTGGCTTTATCTGAATTATAACATACTATAAATTAGAATAATCCACAGTAAGGTGGTTTTAAGTCATAACTCCTGCACCAGCAGGTGACAATTATTTAAGTATTCCATACCTAGTGACTTTGCATAGTGCTGACTCCTAGCTTGAAGTCACACCTGTGTCTGTGGATCAGCATGCATCTCTGGTCCTCAATGTCTTAGAAAAACACCTAGTTTAGTAGACCAGGTATACAGATCTGGGACGGACGTGGAAATTCCATGTTGTAATCCAGAATCCTCTGACTTACTGTGTGGCCTTTGATGCTTCATTTCATATTCATTCGGTCATTTCTTCATCTCAGGCTGGAAGTAGTGCCTGTCAGCATCTCATGGCATTGTGAGAAGGGGAAAGCTAACCGAACAAGAAAACCAACTGAAAATACCAAGATCCCCTCGACACTTCTGGCCTGAAGCAAGAAGCAGAGCAGTACCGGAAAACCCAGCATGGATATAGCCAAAACCAAAGGCTTGCTGTTGTTATAAAGAAAAAGGAACAATGTCTGATTTTAACATTCACACATTCCAAGCCACAAGTCTTCCAAGCTTTTCTCCTGCAGCCAAGCCTGATGGTGGGAGCCAGGTCTGAAGGAAAGTTTCCAGAAAGCAGATTTGGCGAAGTTTGCCTTTAAACCTGCAGAGAATACTGTTCAGTTTTTTGCTTTTTTGAAGAACATTTTCATTCCTTTTTGCCACAGAATTTCATGGACTGTGTTTATTTTTCCTTTACAGGTCACAGTATATGGATTTTTCACAGTCAGATGTGAGGAACAGACAGATTTCTTGAGGTTTTATTTGTGTTTTTTTTCCCCTTTTTTTCTTACAAAATTCTTTCGACATGTAGGTAGAGCCAAAGTCTAAGATTATATTTTAGAGAATTGTTTTTCATATGTTATCATTAAAGTTCTTTGGAGAAAGACTGAAGCATTGAAGCCTACTTTCTGACTGCTCAGAGAAGAGGCTGACCCGTGCCAAGTGAAAGGAATAATTGCTGATTTTAGTTACATGCCCTGGACAAATGGCCTATGTGGTCTGGAGTCCTGGCACCTAGAGAGGGCAGTGGGCGCTTGGTCTGTTTCACGTCATTCTGTAAACCGAAAACAACCACTGCAAGTGCACTGGTTTTAGAGGAATGTCCAGGGAAATTGCCCTCCTTCTCCTCACAACGTGTCATTACAGAAAAATAGAAGCCCGTGCATTCCAATCTGATTTTCATTGAACTCTGCAAGCCTGTAAATTTTGCCATGAGGTAAGGGGCTGATTCAGAACTCCAGAATCCTTGCGGTGCCGCAGATGCTATTTTAAAGTAGATATTCCTTTGGGTTTCTCACGGTTACTCTGTGAGGGTCATGGAATAAATGGGGCTCTGTCTGATGAGAACGCCCAGTCCTGGTAAACAAGAACCAGGGCACCCGGTGGCCAAAGTAGCTGCCTTATCTTTTAAAGGTTAGGAGTTCAAATCTTGTGGGTTTCTGCTTGGATTAAAGTATGCCGGTATCTTGGTTGGAGAGGCAATAACACTGCGTGATGGAATTTGGCCTACCCACAACTCTGTCTGGCTACAACTAATTAAACAAATATTCTATAGGAATATGGAATTCTTTACCTTGGGACAAAGGGTCCACATTCCAGAAGGCACAGGAGAGCTTTATTTTCAGAGCTTCCTACCACCTACAGTCTATCTGAATCCCACCACCTAGACACAGAGTGCATACTTGCCACACTCTAAATTTTAATATACCTGTAGCCCCAGGCCTCCTTTCCCCTCCTCATTTTACTTCCCCCCTGGTTTTTTGGAAGATGATAATTTGTAGATTGAAAGACATGCTCCTTGCACTGATGTCCCATTGAAAACAGGCCCTGTTGGAGGAAAATATAGCTTGTATCAGGGTCTATATTTTTAGTGGGCCTACTTTCATAATACCTTGCCTTTCTGTAGCATTTTACTGTTTATAAAGCACTTTATATATATTATGATCTCCTTTTATCTTCATAGCCATCTGGAAAGGTAAATATTATGCCCACTTTGTAGATAAAAAAAAAATTGAGATCCAGAGATATTAAGAGACTTGCTCAAAATCATTCAGCTAGTTAAGTATCAGAACTGGTACTTGAACTCAGGTCTTTCCAATTGTAAATGTTTTCGTCACTATAGTAGAGTTGCCTCTAATCGCAATAAAATTGCTATAGAATCACATTTGTGTTCCAGATTTTGATGCTGGCTCTACTTTGTGGAGCTATGCTTGGTGATACCATGCCCTTAGGGAAAGAAAATGTATACTGAAGCTCCTTGCAGATGGCTGAACACTTAAAATGTGCCAACAGTTGAATTGATTTAATTATATTATCTGGTACCCCATTTCCCCTTAGACCCACAAGTAAAGGGAAATAACTAACCCTTTATGCCTCCCTGCTCCAAGAATGCCTGAAATTAGAACTATCCCAGCACTGTGACCTGAAGTTGCCTCAACAGGAAGTCCTGGTTTTTAAGTTAAGACTCCAATTGCTTTCTTTCCAGTTGCTTCTATTGCCAATGGGGCTTTGGGTAAATAATTTCCAGAAAATCTGTGTATGTGTGTGTGTGTGTGTGTGTGTGTGTATGAGTGTGTGTGTGTATGCGTGTGAAGACACTAATGATAACTGTTCCCTACCTACTTCGCAAAAATGTTGGGAAAAGCAACGAGATAATGTCTATCATGTACTTTGAATGCCTAGAAAGAAAGATACAGTCTATACGCAAGGGTGTAATTATATTGAGTCAGCAATGATATCATCATCTATGTTTTACACGTGTGGTTCTTGTCTAAGACATTTCTGAGTATCATTTGGCTCTCATGTTTGATGTTTTAAGGGAATGATGATACTACAATAAATTTAAAGAAAAGCCGAAGGTGGGAAAGTAAGGCATCTTCTTTTCTTAAAAATTCCTGTATTACTGAAATTTGTTTTAGGCTACCTTCTCCAGCTGGTTCTGCAATTCGTACAGCCTCCAAGGTTCACACAGCATTTCTTCCATTTCTTTATTAGTCAAGTGATTTCAGGATGCTATGACAGGGGGGCTACCTAGAAAGAAGAGAAAATGTGCTCAATTCTATTGGGGGGCTACCAGGATTTAAAAGCCCAAATGGAAGATTTCTGTGATTATGCTTTTAGAAGTCCTGTCCCTATAGAGCAATGTCCTATCCCACGTCTGACAGGGCCAGATCAGATGGCCTTCCCCAACCACTGTTTAAATGTGTTTACAAGAATAATTCTAAAACCTAAAACCATAGGTCATATACCATTTTGAATACATTTTGTGTGTCAGACACTGTGTCAGTGGGGAAACAGAGGCTAAAACTATGTCCCCAGGAAAATGGCTGTCCAGTGAGGAGAAAGACAAGCACACGGATAGAACCAGCATCCAGCACAGGGCCTGACACACAGTAGCACTCCACACATACCTGCTGACAAGGTGACAAGAACCGTAATAAAGACAGCACATAAGATGGCACTTAACTCAAAGTGGTGAGGGGAAGAAAGGAAACTTCAGGAAGACCATGGGTGATGGCTATGCACAGGGAGGTATGGGAACACATGCAGTTTACAATGACAAGAGCATA
>NW_004443975.1:8522593-8536189 GCF_000243295.1 Trichechus manatus latirostris | reverse complement strand
AGGGCCTGTCTTAGTTATCTAGTGCTGCTATAACAGAAATACCACAAGTGGATGGCTTTAACAAAGAGAAATTTATTTTCTCACAGTCTAGGAGGCTAGAAGTTCAAATTCAGGGCACCAGCTCCAGGGGAAGGCTTTCTCTGTCAGCTCTGGGGGACGGTCCTTGTGATCAATCTTCCCCTGGTCTAGGAACTTCTCAGCACAGAGACCCCGGGTCCAAAGGGCACGCTCTGCTCCTGGCTCTTCTTTCTTGGTGGTAGGAGGTCCCGCTCCTCTCTGCTCACTTCTCTCTTTTATATCTCAAAAGAGATTGACTTAAGATACAACCTAATCCTGTAGACTAAGTCTTGCCTTATTAACATAACTGCCTCTAATCCTGCCTCATTAACATCACAGAGGTTAGGATTTACAACACATAGGATAACTGCATCAGATCACAAAATAGTGGACAACCATGCAATATTGAGAATCATGGCCCAGCCAAATTGACACATATTTTGGGGGGACACAATTCAATCCATGACAGGGTCCATTGTCCCGGATAATCTCTGCAAAGTTCTTTTTTTGCCACATAAAATAACATTCACAGATTACAAGGTGTGGATATCTTTTGGGGAGGCCAGTATTCAGTCCACCACACCATCTCTATCTGAATCACTAAGAGTCTCCAGCACAAACTTATGAAATTCTCAGTTGAGTTTTTCTTTGCTTTCCTTCAGGAAGGCAGAATATCTTCTCTTCTCTTTCTTTAGGGAAGGAGAAAAATGGACAAAAGAATGAGAGAGAACCTTTACTGAGTCCCTACTATGTGTTAAATGATTTACTTGCAATCTTCATAACGAGATTGGGGGTAGTTACTGTTGCTGTTTTACAGATGAGAAAAGTGAGGCTCAGAAAGGCCAAGTAAATTTTCCAATGTCTCCCAGCAAGTAAGTAGTACAGACAGAATTTGAACACAGATCTGTCTGACTCCAAAGCCCAAGTCCTTTCTACTACATTTCTCAAATTTTGGTAATACTCTGACACCTCATAAAGGAAAAAAAATTCTCACAAGTCCCAGTTTGAAAAATAACTGACTTATGGAATTAAATTTTTACTTTTATGAAACATAAATTTTAAAATTCTTAAGGTTTCCCAAAATACTGGCAGCTCACAGACCTCCGTGTGAGAAATACTATAAGATACCATGGTACTTCACTTCTTGAGGACTCTGTTTTCAAGGATCTTAATATAAGACCCAGGATGGCTGCATTTCAACCATGTTACTCTGCTGCTTGGGAAAGCTTTGATGAAACAACGTCTTTGCTACTAATCAGATTTTAACACTAGCAATCTGTTAAGTATTAAAAAGCAAAGATGTCACTTTGAGGACTAGGGTGTGCCTGACCCATGCCATGGTATTTTCAATCGCCTCATATGCATGTGGAAGCTGGACAATGAATAAGGAAGACTGAAAAAGAATTGATGTCTTTGAATTACGGTGTTGGTGAAGAATATTGAATATACCATGGACTGGCAAAAGAACAAACAAATCTGTCTTGGAAGAAGTACCGCCAGAATGCTCCCTAGAAGCAAGGATTGCGAGACTTCGTCTCACATACTTTGGACATGTAGTCAGGAGGGACCAGTTCCTGGAGAAGAACCTCATGCCTGGTAAAGTAGAGGGTCAGTGAACGAGAGGAAGACCCTCAATGAGATGGATTAACACAGTGGTTGCAATAATGGGTTCAGACATAGCAACGATTGTGAGGATGACGCAGGACCAGGCAGTGTTTCGTTCTGTTGTAGACAGAGTCGTTATGAGTCAGAACTAACTCAGCGGCACCTAACAACAGCAATCTGTTAATATTATAAATGTTAGTTAATTATTTCCACCACAGAGATGCTTGATTAACTTCAGTCAGATTAAAGTAAATGGCTGTGGTATTTTCTGAGTTTAATCTAAATGGAAGTTTACCTGGATGCCCTACAAAAGCTTCATAGATGAAAAATGTCACCCTCATTCTGGTACATGCTAACCAACTATAATAATTTTGATGCCTAATGTTTATCAAGAAATTACTATGTACTAGGCACTGTTCTATGAGCTTTAGATGAATTAACATATTTAATACTCATGACAACCCTATGAAGTAGGTTATATTCATATCCCCCTTTTATAAGATGATAAAACAGAGGCACAGAAAAGTTAACTAATTTCTCCAAAGTCACACAGCTAGTAAAAGCGGCAGAGCTGAGATTAAACTGCTACAGATATCATATTTTAACACAACTGAGAACAAAATTGTTCACCTTGTGCCCAAGCTCGTTTCCAGGGCCCAGGCCTAAGATCTGAAGTGTTGCACATAGCATGCGCCCTGCTCCTTCCGCCATCCTCCCTGGCCTATTTTTGGCCATATCAAGCTCTGCTTTGAGACCTTGTGCTCACTGTCCACTGTCCAATCACCCAGGGATACAGCCAACGGTGAAATGATGCCTTTCCTACAGGTCCAGTACCAGTTGCCATCGTGTCGACTCCAACTCATGGTGAACTCATGTATTTTAGAGTAGAATTCTGCTCCATAGGGTTTACAATTGCTGATTTTTCAGAAGCAGACCTTCAAGCCTTTCTTACAAGGGACCTCTGGGTGGACTCAAAGCTCCATCCTTTCTGTTAACAGCTGAGCACATTAACTGCATCACCGAGGGACTCCCTCCTACAGTAGATACTAGAAATTTCAGTCTACTATACCTGCCACCTGTTCCTAACAGCCTCCACAGTGGAGGGAAAGGTGGAACTTCTCCTCCACCACCCACACTGTCTCTGCACTAATCCTTCAGTCTACCCTTTTGTGACCTTTTTCCTTCAAGGATTTCCTTGGGAAAATGTTGGGGTTACAGGTGAGGTACCATGTGGCTTTTCTCAATCTTCCTGGGGATGGATGGACCTTCAATTCTAAGAGGTCCCTATTCTTGGTCATTTCTTCAGTGTTAATGACTCATAAGACTCCAGTACAAGCTGGATCATTAAACCTTGTCTGTGTCAGTGAAATTCATTTCCAGGTGGGACTGATTCAGTTGCAGATGTCTAACTACCTGCATAACGCAAAGTTTGCTAAGGGCATAGCACTTCCTCATGTTCCTAGAGATCTGATCTCTTTTCAACATGTGCTCTGGGGAAGGTTAAGATTCCAGTGTCAGATGTGCAAGAATGCATTCTACCCAAAGATATTAACTTGGTTTGTTGATTTGTTTTTTCTTTGCATTCCTGCTCCCTGTCCATCTAAAGAGTCTAATTACCACCTGCCTGAGTTGGAAACCTCTTCCCTATGCCTACATTGACAATCCTCAACAGGTCCCTGTAAACAATAGAAACTGTGCAAGTGTCTGACAATCTAGAAGCAAAGGAAAAGCAACTCACTGTAGAAAACTGTAATAGTATAGAGATTACATAAGGTCAACTTCCTGAGGTTCTCGAATTATAACTCGCTTACTCTGAGGTGAGCATATACATCTAACTTCATATAAGTTCCAAAATAAAGAGATTTCTTTCTCATTTCTTTATCATTGATTTCCAGTTCCACTCCTAAGACTCCAAACTCTAAAGTGGTCAATCTCACAGTTTTCTCTTGCACAGCCCAGTTTTGGGTCTGTATCTGGTGTCTAAGAATTGCATAGCAGCCACAGAAGCAACAACTCTCTCCTTGGACCTTATGTGATAGTCTCTGGACTCAACCCCAACATTCAGACATTTGCAAGCAGAAAGATATGTTCCTGAAAAAGGAAGTCAATAAAACTGATGTGTTTATATTTTCCACTCCTTTCCCAATTCCTGCACTTACAGGGCCCTTCTCTAAGGCAATAGCAATCATTTAATCAGCTTCCCTAAACTGTAAGTTCTGCAGAAAAAGAAGAAAAAAAAAGAAAAAAAACAAGTCCTCTGATGTTTTGCTATCAACACACGAAAATCAGTTGGGTTCCTTTACACTAACAGGGAGAAATAAGAGATTGGCTCATAAAATAAAGAATATCACCCATGAGTCCTGTGCTCCTTTGAAAAAATCATCTATATGAGACCAAAGGGTCAACAATTACTCTAAAGCAAAGATGAAAGGGTAATGGAACAGGAAACTAGATTACTGGAAATGAAACATCCAGAATGGAATTAATGAGAATGTTGACACATTATGAAAAATGTAACTAACATCACTGAACAATCTGTGTAATAATTGTTAAACAGGAACCTAATTTTCTGTGTAAACTTTCACCGAAAACACAATAAAATATTATTTTAAAAAGACCAAATTAAAACTTTATACATGGATTAGTTTTTAAAAAATTAAGTTTAAAAATGAGACTAAATGGTCACACCAGCCCAAGGGCAAGGATGAGAAGGCAGGAAGGGACAGGAAAGCTGGTAAATGGAACCCAAGGTCGAGAAGGGGAGAGTGTTGATATGTCATGGGGTTGGCAACCAATGTCACAAAACAATATGGGTATCAACTGTTTAATGAGAAACTAATTTGCTCTGTGAAACTTCACCTAAAGTACATTAAAAAATAAATTAAGCTTATTTTGTTTTTTACCCCAAATATAGAAATAATTCAGGTTCACTGTGGAAGATTTGGGGAAACAAAAATAGAAGAAAAATGCCACCTGTAATTCTACTAGCCACCAACATCCACAATGGAAATTTTGGTGTGTTTCTAACATTTTTTTCTATGAAAATCTTTTATTTAGTTATGATCGTCTTACTTTATTGCCTATCAAAATTCTGAAAAGAGCAGAAATATTTCCATTACACAGAGATGTATCTCTCCAGCTGCTAAATATATGGGAGTCAACTCCATCTTTTGGTTGAAAGCAGCATTTCTCAAAATAGGTCCCCAAATGGCAACCCCATGTGTGTCAGAGTAGAACTGTGCTCCACAGGGTTTTCAGTGGCTGATTTCTCACAAGTAGATCATCAGGCCTTTCTTCTGAGGTGCATCGGGGTGGACTTGAACCTCCCACCTTTCTGTTAGCAGACTAGTGCATTATCCATTTGCACCACCAAGGGACTCCAAAATGTGTCACATTAAACACTTACTCCTCTGTTTGTTAACATCTGCTATAGATATAATATAGAAAGAGATGTTTCTTGATCAGACAAGCTTGGAGAATGCTGGGTTAGTTGAGCGAATTCCTTATTGCATGACGTTTTAGAGCTTTTAACACATTAGAGTACGGTGTGACTCTCAAAAGACAGTGGCATTTTCCAAATATATTTGACCATAGAACACACTTTTAAGACACATTTCTTAGGACTCGCATTCTAAGGAAGTGCTGACACAGAAAGCTTAGAACTTGATATTGTTTTTCTTCTTCCTACTTCATTATTGGGAAGAAAGGCCCAGTGATTTACCTCCAAAAATCAGGCAATGAAAACCCCATGGGTTACAACGGTCAAATGCACAACTGATCATGGGGATGGTGCAGGACCAGGCAGGATTTTGTTCCGTTGTGCATGGGGCCGCCATGAGCCGGGGCCAACTCGACGGCAGCTAACAGCATCAACTGCGCTGCTGAATAACCAGTTCAGAGTCAGGAGAGGAAAAGGAGAACGTATTTTAAATACATAGGAGCAAAATCTGGAAAAGAAATAACAGAGTGGGGCCTTGGAGGTGATTTCCCTTTGCTGATTTTACTTACCTGTACACACATGTTTGAGAGAATGAGGTTCAGAGACAAACATCACAATTCACATCTGAGAGAACTGAGACTAGAACAACACTGAATTCTAGAGGAGCAATTTTGTCTTGAGAAATGTTGCTGCATAAATGGCTTTACTCTCACTTAAGTAGAAAATCCAGTTAACTTACTAGAACACTGCACTGTCACACTAGGGAACGTAACTTAACTTCCTCTGTATCATTCAGTACCAAACCCACCGCCGTTGAGTCAATTCCCATTCATAGTGACCCTATAGGACAGAGTAGAACTGCCCCATAGGGTTTCCAAGACTGCAAATCTTTACAGAAGTAGACTGCCACATCTTTCTCCTGTGGAGCGACTGGTAGGTTTGAACCGCTGACATTTCAGTTAGCAGCCGAGTGCTTAACCACTGCACCACCAGGGATCCTTTCATTTAGTACATCCCCCCCAAAAGATGGTTCCATATGACACATTTTTTAAATGATGCAAACAAATGATTAAATAAAAGAATACAAGAAGTATAGTTTAAGGTGAAGAGATTGCCCTCACTGGCAACAACATTTTTGACACAGAAACTTTTGTAAGAAATTCTGTTCTTGCCGGATCACTTTCCCAGCTGACCTAATTTCTGCTCAGATGCCAAGTGAAGTCTGCCACTGAAGACATATGAAAACATGGCTTCTTCCATCCAACCAACAAGTTTGGACGCTCATTTGACAGATGCAGAAATTGAGGGAAACGGGTAATAAAAAAGAAACAAGAAATGGGTGATGTCTCCTAACACACCTTATTCGCCACCTTGGGGTCAGCTCTTGCTATGTGCCAAACCCAGCCAGCCACAAGACTTCTACAGTACTCCTGAGCCTGGTGCCTGTCATTTCTGGAATAAGCTATGTGTTCAGGAAAGTCTGGGAATTACCAGAAATCAAAAGTACCTTCTTTCTGTGAAGGAGCCTAAAAGATATGCTAGGGCAACTTCCCAATTTTTTGACTGAAACTTTAATCGGGCTTCTGTTTGATGAGCTGCTAAGCAGACTCCCAGGAGTGAGCTGCCCAGTGCAAACTCGCAGCAACTCTTGAGGGAAAACGGAATGGGAGAATGTCAAAGCTGGAAGGGATCTTAGTGATCGTGTCCTCCAGCCTAACCCCTCTGTTCACAGATCTGAAAAGATGGAGCCTGAAACCCACCCAGAATCCTGAGAGTGAATGTGCTGCCCTCCCGTCTTCTATTTTTGTGCAATTTTCCCATGGCATCCAGCCAGAGCATCTACATCAGTAATGTCTAGAGGATTTATGAGGCCCAGCCATCCTTTGGGTTTCTGCACAGACCTAAACAGGAAACCCACACAAGGAAATGCCCTTTCTGTTTGCAGGCCGAATTCCCAGGATGCCTTTACCAGAGTGCCCTGGCTGGAACAAAACAAAGGCCTGCCACAACAAATGCCCTTAATCTGGAGGCAGAGGTGCCTTCCCCGCCCTCTCCGCCCGAACTCCCCGGGCCCTCTGCTAACTCAGTGAGAACAAGACTTCTTCTCTACAACCTCTATTTAAGGTCGCTCCACTGGTCTGGATGCCCAGGCAGGAGAGGGGTCAGGCCGGAGACACCCACCCTTGGATGTCCAGGTAGGCGTTAGGGCTTTGCAGCTCCTCACCATTGCAAAGTCAATTAACCTGGGCAAGATGGCACCCCACAACTGGCACCCCACTCACACCTCTGCTATTCTTTCTCCCTGTTGCCTTTTGCTCCAGTGGAGTACTTTCGAGCTGAAAAAATATGTGCATTTCCCAGCCAAGGGGTGGCCAGATGCTACTGAGTCCTTCTGAGCCATTGTTGAAGGTTGTGATGTTCCCTCAATCCTGACATAGTTGGCCTCCCCTTGCTACAACCTCAACACCCAGTGTTCTGCCAAATCCCCTCTCCCCATTTAATCAGTCCATCTGCCCTGGTGTTCTGCTGTGATGGCACTTGAAAATCTCTTCAGCTCTCCACATAAGACTGAAACTTCAGAAACAGACTGTTGCTCAGGACTGGGCAGGAAGGAAGTGTGCGTTCCTGCTAACAGAACAGCACAGCAGTGCTGGTGACCCTTCGCCCCCTCCTCAAGGCGTCCCCCTGGGCTGACACCAAAAATAGAATCTGTCCTCCTTGGTTTGCCCCCACCTCCCTCGGGAAAGAAGACACAGGCTAATGTAGTGAGCCAACAGTACTATCAGGGCTTGACTGTCTTTCAGGAATCACCAGATGTTGGGAAGAGGATAATGTGTCATTTCCTTTAACAAATAGTCTGGGCATCTGTGCATTTCCTTTTGAGCCAGCTCTTTAAGAGAATGTGGTGCGGTGACAGTGCAGGATAAATCACCCTGGCTTCCACCCTTAGGGGTGCTAGAAAAATCCGCTGCCGTTGAATCGATTCCGACTCACAACAACCCTATAGACAGAGTAGAACTGTCCCATAGGGTTTCCAAGGAGTGGCTGGTGGATTCACACTGTCAACCTTTTTGGTTAGCAGCTATAGCCCTTAACCATTATGCCACCAGAGGCCTCCTCAGTCTCTTTGTTTTTCAACCCTCCATTACGAAAATATTTCTGTCCTCTGTATGCATGGGTGATGCCACGAGGAGACAGCATTGGTAGTGGTTAAAAGCAAGGGCTTTGGAGACAAGAAAATGCTCTAAGAGAAAAAGACAAAGAGCTGTGCGACATTGGGCAAGAGCTGTTGTTGTTAGGGGATGTTGATTTCAACTCACAGTGACCCAACGTGGCAGAGTAGAACTGCCCCATAGGGTTTTCTGGGCTGTAGTCTCTACGGGAGCAGATGGCCAGGTTTTTGTCCTGCAGAGCAGCTGGGTGGGTTTGAACTCCCAACCTTTTGGTTAGCAGCTGAGCTGGCTTAACCATTGTGCCACCAGGGCTCCTTTGGGAGACAGCTAGGAGTAACCAAATGGCTCATCCATTTCCCAGATCAGTGGTTCTCAGCAGTGAACCAACACTGGCAACTTGCCCCACCCACCCCAGACCTACTGAGTCAGAAACTCTGGGGGTGAGTCCCAGTTATCTCTTTTAACAAGCCTTTCAGGTGATTCTGATGTCCTCAAGTTTGAGAACCACTGGCCCAGACAGATGCACCTTAAGGGTTCTCCAAAGGCAAGAAAAGCAGAGATGGTGGGGAGTCATTATCTGAGAAAACAGGCACCTTGCTAGAAGCTGGGGGAGGGAACCTGTGGGTGAGACTATCTTGGCAAGAGAAACATCCTGGAGACAGAAATGAAGTGACAGCAAATAAAATAACTCTAGATATAGCCATATCTTTTTGCTCATATGCACTAATTTGTAGCACTTCTAGGATACAGTTTAATGACATGAGTATATTCACAGAGTAGTCTTCCGTTTAAATAATGTGTACAACGTGAGCCCAATTATGTAAAACGTATGTGCACACCAATCGATATATAAAAAAATATTGGAAGATAATACACCAAAACTTTAACAGTGATCATGCCTGGTTGATAGATTATGAATAATTTTTATTCCATCCTTTATGTTTTTCTTGCAATTTTTCCACAATAAACAGGTATTTTTATAATTTAAAAAAATGGTTTATAAAGTGACAAGATTGTTGGGTCAAAATAGTCATTTAAACAAATTTGTATAGCCCTCTCCAGAGGCTAGCTCTCCAAGAATTTATGTCACACAGATAATTAGCACCACCTGTTACACTCGTGCAGAAAACGGAGTATTAAGAACGTTGGATTCAGAACGTATAAAAAGATTGTCAAACCCATCAGCTCCAGTTGAAACTGGCACAGCAGGGAGAGCTGCAGAAAAATGCAAGCCTGAGCCCACCCTGGTGCCCCCTGGCCCCATGGGCCGGCCCAGCCCCTCCTGCCATCCTCTCTGCTCCAGCCCGTGGTCGCCAAGGGCAGGCCGGTCGGCTCCCAGGCTAACGCGCATCTGGCTTACTGGGTGTTCTCAGTCCACGCTGTGCCTGTGGCCGCCTTTGTTCAGGAGACCCAGCAGCCTCTGGGTTTTTACACCCTGACTTCCTAATGCGGGTAGGGCCGAAGCAAAAACAAAACAACCCAACACTGAAAGAGTCCTCAAAACCCTAGAAAGGAAGAAAGGACAATGGAACGTGATGTAAGGGCCGCTGAACAGCCAGTGACTCAGCGCTTCTGCGCCATCAACACCAGCTGCAGCCGGCGGCGGTGGCTCACGGAACAGTCACACACACACACACACACACACACACAGAGCACACACACAGAGCACACACACAGCACACACACACACACACACACACACGCACACACACTCGGTGCAAACATCCCACTGTCTGGAGAGTGGCAACAATTTGACACAGAATCAAAGATTTCTGAAGCTGTGAGGAATCGGACAAAATGTACAAGGAAGCTGTAAGTTAATTCAGTTTCCCATTGACAGCTTTTATCAAGACTCTTCTTTTCCTAAGGAGCTGGACACTTGTCACTGAGGCCCAATTCTCCAAACTGGAACCAGTATCTGCCTGCAAACACAGCTATAACTCATTCTGATTCCTTCTGAAAGATTACAGGATGAAATTTGGTTAATCTGGTCGATTTTAGTGCTGGCTTCTCAAGAAGACTCTGAGGGAAAACATTCCCATCCTTCGTGAGTCATGGCAGGGGCTGGGAAAAGATTTTCCACAGACTACAACTGGAGTGGGAATCGGTCCCACTGAAGTTTGACTCAGGCAATAACTGTCTGCCAATGTATCATCTTATTAAAAGATGCATTTTTAAATTCAGCCTTTACCACGATTCAGGAGTCAGTGGAAATACCCCCTCCATGAAGTCAGGTTGGGCTGGCCCCCTCCTCCCAGATGGCTCTGCTACCACAGAGCTGCAAGGCAACACTGTAGATTATGCTGGTCCTGGGAGGCCTGGGCCTCTCAGTCCACCAGATTCACACGGTGGACAAGCACCACTATGGGATATAATCAAAATTCAACTTTTTTTCGCTCACTGCCCCTTGAAAATTTATTCCGTGAGGAAAGCTCTTTCCTGCCATTCAATAAAAACTCTGTGGACCCCAGAATTTTTCTGCTCACTCTGAGGCAGTAGTAGATCATTCTACGGATGTTTAAGTCACAAAACAATCTCATTTCATAAATTAAGTGTCTGGGCCCAGTATCCAGAATATTAACATTCAGGAGTCCCTGGGTGGTGCAAATAGTTAACATGCTGAGCTACTAATCTAAAGGTTGGTGGTTTGAGTCCACCCAGAGACACCTCAGAAGAAATGCCTGGCTATCTACTTCTGAAAAATCAGCCCTATGGAGCACAGTTCTACGCTGACATATATAGGGTCACCATGAGTCAGAGTCGATGCTAGGGCAACTGGTTTTAATATTCGTTCGAAGGTGAGGCTTCACAGCACTTCCTATGCACGGTGTAAAGGAAGGAGCAGAGGTCAGAAGATAGCACAGGTCTTGTCTGGCTCTCTCTGGACCTGCCAGATGGTTCAATGGACTCTCTCCTCGTTGTTGTTGTTGTTAGTCTCTTTTACACACTCTGAGGAGCCCTAGTGGTGCAGCGGTTAAGAGCTCGGCTGCTAACCAGAAGATCGGGAGTTTGAATCCACCAGACGCCCCTTGGAAACCCTATGGGGCAGTTCTACTCTGTCCTATAGGGTCGCTATGAGTCGGAATCCACTCCACGGCAACGGCAACGGGTTTTACGCTGATGGGATCCTCCTTCTGCTGACCGCTCCCCACACAGAGACTGCCTTTTTAGTCTCTCATCCCCTCACTCTCCCAGGCCAACTCTTGGCTCAAATTTAGAATGTCTCCAGGCCCACTCTCTCTGCCATATGGTATATTCTTTGCTCCCTGCTCTCTGTGGAAGTGCAATTCTTTCCTAAATGAAGCCCTATTTTCTCTCTCTTCTCCTAGCCCAACTCCCACAGGCTGCTGTAGCTTTCTTAGGAGTTTCCCAAACGCAGGACTCAGAGTGGTTCTGTGGAAGGAAGTCTTCTTTTGTTAAGACTTGATGTGAAGGACATGTACCCCCCAACCCCACTCCTTTTGGGGAGGGCAGCCTCAATCTCTAAATTACTTTCCTTATTAATTAATTGCCCTCTCTCCATTTTCTTGATCCTTCTATATCCCTTCATGAATGAGGGATTTTTTTTACAAGTTGTAAATCCGTTTTAAGATATTTTCTTTGAACATCTGACTACAGTCTGTTACAACACACATGCCTCAGATGAATATACTACTCAATCAACCACTTATTTGGGACACACAAGGGTCATCCTCTCTAAAATGGAAATAATAATATCGGTCCTCCTCACCTCATAGAGGTATCATTAGGATTTGGAAAAAATCAAATGAGAAGTTCATGCCATCAGTGGTGTGCTGGAGTCCACTTGTATCTGCTCATGAAGGCCATTTGGGTGCATCTTTTCCCAACTCATGAAGTCAGTGATACCATGTTGGTAGCTTGAAATTGGCCATGGTGATCAGCAAGCACAAGTCAGGGCTTCCTTCTCCTCCCCATCCCACCCCCTAAAGCTGGTTACTAAATATTTACCAGCATACCACTGGGAAACCCTGGTGGCATCGTGGTTAAGAGCTACAGCTGCTGACCATCCATCAGGTGCTCCTTGGAAACTCTATGGGACAGTTCTACTCTGTCCTATAGGGTCGCTATGAGTCAGAATCAACTAGAAGGCAACAGGTTTGGTTTTTTTTTGTTTTTTAGCATACCGCTGCATGCAGTTATAAACACAATAAATCTTGCTGTTATATATTTCTGTATCTGGAGCTTTCGTGTGGCATGGCTAGAAGATGAGGCTCCCAGTTAGAGCCATGATGGAGAAGAAGGCAGAAGAGTGACGCCTTCACTTCACTTGGGAAAATCCCTGGGAGTAGCCAGCAAGGGTGAGCTGAAGGGAAGGACAACAGAGTTCTCAGGGCCTGAAGAAGCACCTGTTTTCTAGAAAAAGTAATTTATTAAAGATGGGGGAGAGGAGTGGGTCTGCATCCCTCAGAGTGAGAACATGGCTGGGATGGCTAGACGGTGGCCTGTAGAAGCTGGGCTGCCCCTGCTCCGAGTAGGCGTGCGGTCTAGGTTTTTGCTTGTCTGGCTTGGCATCCTCCCCATAGGAAGCCAGACTCAGAGGAAGAGGCCAGGGTTGGCGTGTGCCCCAGGCTCAGGGTGTGGAGAGCCAGTCCTGGCTGTGGCAATTATGGCCCCTGAAGAGATTGGGGGACAGGGGAGCCTGTGACTAAACAGTGCAACAGCCTGTGGCAATAACCCGATGAGTGATGGCAGTACTAAGCTCCTGCAGGAGCAGTAACTGTGCTGGGGGTGAGGAAACAGAGCCCCAAGTAGGTGGAGTGAATTGCCCCAGCAAATCTACCTACCACCCAGGAGGCCCAGTTGAGAATCTGTCACCTTCATTCCTAAGGCAAAGCAAACTTTTGCAAATCAAATCCACTCTGTTTTCTCTATTTCTCCAGGTTAGTTTTCATCCTTTCATGTATAGATAATCCTCGGCTCATTATTTTTACTGAAACTAGGTCTAAGCGGATTCCTTCTGTTTCTACCAGCCATGTACAGTTCCATTAGCTTTCTGATACTGTTACAGTCTTTCAATTATGTTAGAAATTAAGCTAACTTGCCATTCTTAAAAATGTTTAAATTTCCATGAAATTCCCTTGACCTGGTTTTCTTTTGTCCTCATCGGGCCCAGAATCCTTGATAGTGACACTGTATGGCTCACTGCAGAAGACAGGAAGACACCAACGTCAAAGCTCAGCAGGCTTTTAAAACTGAGGTGGGACGGGGCCTGAGAAGAGTAAGTACTTTCTTCCCCAGGTCACGAATTATATGGGAAAGAAGTTGCCAAACACTAGTCATGCTTGTTTTTTAAATATCAAC
>NW_004443975.1:8504164-8521854 GCF_000243295.1 Trichechus manatus latirostris | reverse complement strand
GTTGTGGGGTTGTTAACCAATGTCATAAAACAATACGTGTACTACTGTTTCATGAGAAACCGTTTGTTCTATAAGCCTTCACCTGAAATACAATTTTAAAAAAAAGAAAGCAGCAGCAGGAGCAGAGCACGTCCTTTGGACCCGGGGTTCCTGTGCGAAGAAGCTACTAGACCAAGGGAAGATTGCCAACAAGGACTGCCCTCCAGAGTTGACAGAGACAGAAAGGCTTCCCCTGGAGCTGGCAGCCCTGAATTCAGACTTCTAGCCTACCAGACTGTGAGAGAATAAACTTCTGTTAGCTGAAAAAAAAAAGGAACGTTGGATAAATTATACATTTTAACATTCAAATTTAGAAAATAGTGAAGCCAAAAGCTATGCTAAGGAGTCTCAGAACAACACCTCAGTGCCCATGCCGACATCCGTAGGCCTACATGATAATTCTCCCAGATCCGGAGGTAACCAAGGAGTCCCTGGTTAAGTGCTTAGCTACTAACTGAAAGGTTGGTGGTTTGAACTCACCCGGTGGCACCTTGGAAGAAAGGCCTGGTGATCTGCTTCCGAAAGGTCATGGCCATGAAAACCCTATAGGGCACAGTTCTACTCTGCAACACACGGGGTCGCCATAAGTCAGAATTGACTTGATGGCAGCTGGTTTGGGTTTTTGTTTATTTATTTATTTATTTTGGAGGTAACAAGACACTCTGGAACCAAAAGTAAGTTCTGTTTACAGCATTGGTCCCCAGTCTGATTTTCCATGAAGTCTTAGGACAAAGGTCCCAGGCCCAGATCTACCCTGTTGGTGCTGACAAAGACCTGAGGGTTCTACTAGGCCCCTCCGAGCTTATTTAAAATGGGCAAGGAGACTTGCTTCTGCCCCAAATTGTTTTGTATATTACTATGCTACCATCTAATGGTGAGGTACATTAAAACACAATTCTAACCTAGTTCAGGGGCCACTGACTATCCTTAAAATTTTTTTCATGGCAAATATTTATAATGCATTATGCTCTGTCTCCAGATATGTCACTGAATGGTCCCTATAGTTCATAAAGAAAAAAAATGTTTCCAGATCTAAGATCTCTGGAAGGGAGAAAGAAATAACGTCTGTAATTTGACTATCTGGAAAAAAAAAAAAGTGTGTAAGCATCAGGGACGACAGAAATATTTCTAAAACGCTCCCAAAGTGTATAAGATAAAGTTTAAAATGGATAATGTTTAAACTTTCCCATAGATGAACATTTAATAACAACAGAAAGATCTGTACAAGAGAGTATGCATAATGAATTATCATTTACAGAGAGGAGGATAAAAAATTAAACCATAATCCTACGCAGAAACCATTCACTGCTCTAAAAATAAAATCCCAAGGCAAAAATCAAATTTTATTGCTATATAAGATAAAAGACAGCAGATAACCAACCTCTTCCCCTCTGCTCCTGCTGATCAAGATTTCAGATTACTATAATTTATTTGGGGATTTTCCTCCCAGTGCTAAATGTTGGAAGCGGGGCTTGTTTTGGGAAATTTACTGAGCGATGAAAATAAAGACTGCCCCTCCTCACCCCCACGCTCTCCCCTTTCTCCAAACACACAGGACACACATATCAGGGATTTTCCGCTTCTTGAGCAGTTCCATTACTGTCACCAACAACTCAAACTTTAAACTTCATCTGAAGACAGCCAGCACCCTAAGAACTCCTGGGATGCAGCTAGCTGGTCAGCAGTGCATCCAGGCTTGCTGGAGAACTCCCAAAGAGGGGCTCTCCACTGGGCAAAGAGGTTGGCATAGACAGATAACCACCACCTACTCCACAAGCTTGTGGGTGACGAATTGCGGTGGGAACAGCAAGCAGGATGGGGAGAGTAGAATTAGGATACCATGGCTTCAAATACCAGTCAGGCTATGAAACTTTGAGACACATCATTAGTAAACTCACAAACAATCTAGAAATGCAAGTTTCAAGTTGACTTCCAATCTGGGGAATGGGCAGGGGTCACCATAAGACCAGAGAATTTATCTTCTGGGTTGGGATTCACACTGATGTGTCACTCCCCCAGATCTCCCCTCCGACTTTTGGAGCACAGAGTAGTGGAAATGGTATGCCACTAAATTATACCGGTTGCCATTGAGTCTCCAACTCATGGTGACCCCATGTGTGTCAGATTAAAACTGTGCTCCACAGGGTTTTCTGGCTGATTTTTCAGAAGTAGATTGCCAGGCCTTTCTTCCAAGGGACCTCTGGGTGGACTCAAACCTCCAACTTTTCGTTTAGCAGCTGAGTACGTTAACTGCTGCTAAATTATAAGCATACTTAAAAGCACAGAACTATGCAAAAACTACCACCTCTCTTCTCCTGACCTTTATTTCACCATGGCACTCAGGTAAGATACAATCACCCATCATAGCTTCTAAACAGGGGGTCTCAAGTGTTGTCCCCAGCCAGTAGCAGCAGAAGCAGCTTGGAGCTTGCTAGAAATGCCCATTCTCAGGTCCCACCCTAGTCCTACTGAGTCAGAGGCTCTGGGGCTGGAGGTCCAGAAATCTGTTTTAACAAGTTCTGTGGGTGATTCTGATGCACGCTTAAGTCTGAGGAGCACTTTTCTAAATGAAGACGCTGAAGGAGCATGCAGGGTTTGCTGGTTAACTGCTGGCCAATGAAAGCGCAACTAAGTCTAGCTAAAGGTGAAGCTCTGGAATCAACACTTTCGTCTTGTGGCCTCAGCTTCCCCAGCTTGGTCTAGACCACCCCAGTGGCTTTAGTCAGATCTGTCCACCTTGTGAAGTCCCTGGGTGGTGCACGTGGTTAACATGCTTGCCTGCTAAATGAAAGATTGGGGGTTCAAGTCCACCCAGAGGTGCTTTATAAGAAAGGCCTAGCAAAATACTTTTTAAAAATCAGCCATTGAAAACCCTACGAAGCACAGTTCTACTCTGACAGACATGGGGTCACCATGAGTCAGAACAGACTCCAGTGGTTGGTTTTGTCCACCTCCTGGGCCTGGTTGTTGATCTCTCTGGGAACTGGAGCAACGCCTTTGTAGCAGAGCTGGTAATCAACAGCAGAGTGAAGTAGAGAGGCCCCTGGGGACCCTATATCTCCTTATTTTGTTTTTTAATCTTTAGGATCAGTGGTTCACTTCCTAGCCTGGCAAGAATGTTTGGCAAGGCTCGGTTGTTAGGTGGGAGAAACACTGATCTGGAACACTGCGACCTTGCCGTACACAAAGGAAACAGAGTGGCCCCCTAACAGCTCGGGAAGGACAGGGGAACTGAGATAGAGCAGGGCCACCAACACACCCACAGAAAAGAGGATGAAAAGCTACTTATTTTAAGGGTTTTTTTTCCTGATAAATATAAAAGTTACCGAAAAGTATGAATAATACTGTCACTAAAACCCATTTTCCCACCACCTAGAATTACTAACTGTTAACATTGTGTCAGATTAAAAAGCAACTGTTCAAAGCTGTGAAATGACTGTGTGCAGCCAGGAACTGGGGAAGAGGGTAGGAGAACAAAGAGGAGAGCAGTTAGCATGGGGAGAAACAATCTTAGTATTGCTGAAATATTTTTTAACAAAGAACGTCCTCATTCTCTTATCAGAAAACATTTCGAATATGAGGTTTCCACATAGCTACTAATAATAACTTGTAAATTTGCCTAGCTGGAGGCTGGAGAGCTAGAATTTACAAATAATGAAGACTGAAGAAGAAGCCAGCTCTTTTCTACGGGAATAAACACAACATGCTTTTGTACCCCCTTCCTAAAGAGGACAGGAAAGCAATAAGGCCAGTCCAAGGGAAGTCAAGCTATAGATCAGTCAAGTGTAAGTCTTTCTCATCGCTGTTTACGGAGTTGGAGTCAAATGCTAGAAGACCTAGGAAACAGAACCATCCTCAAGGGCACTCTCCTCGCTGGCTGACTTCCAACTGCTGCCTTGGGGTTACCTCTCGGTGCAGGGAGGCAGTAAGATCATGTTGTGAAGTAAGGTTCGTGAGCCACTAGGGTGCCCATTCTCAGGCTGGGGAAGGGGTGGAGGTGTCGAGGCTGAAGGGCTAGTCGCCAAAGAGAGTTGAGACACGTGGTGCTGAGCTGGCCAAGGAGCAGGCAGAAGGGGTTGTTGTCTTTGCTCTGATGCAGCCAGTTTTGCAGCTGCCTTGCAGCCATTATGACAACATCCAGTACCAGTACCAATTGTCATCAAGTCAACTCTGACTCATGGCAGCCCCATATGTGTCAGAGTAGAATTGTGCTCCATACGGTTTTCAAAGACCAATTTTTCGGAATTAGATCACCAGGACATTCTTCCACGGCATCTCTGGGTGGACTCAAACCTCCAGTCTTTCAGTTGGCAGTCCAGCATGTTAACCATTTGCACCATCCAGGGACTCCATGGCAACATCCAGAACATCCAAACTTATACCACCTACAGCATTGAGAACCTGCCTTCTGTTCTTTGAGAAGCTCATTCCATGACTAAAGGAAAAAAATGAAGATACTCTTCCCTCTGAGCCCTACCTGAGAACCTTGTCCTTACTTAGACCAACCCATTTCCCCTGCAGGCAGGACAAAAATGGGAACAAAAAATGGACAAAAAGAAAAAGAAAAAAGAGAGAAAGAAGGAAACCCAAATCTCAGAGAAAAATACTAGTCTACAGGGCTAATAGCCTACACAAGCCACAGCCTCATCTACCCTGAGACCAGAACTAGATGGTGCCCGGCTTCCACTACCAACTGTTCTGATCAGGGCCACAATAGATGGACCCTGACAGAAGGTGAGAAAAATGTGGAACAGAACTCAAATTCTTTTTTATTTTTTTAAAGTATAATTCTGTTTATTTTGCTGTTGTTGAGAATATACACAGCAAAGCATACACCAATTCAACAGTTTCTAGATGTGCCATTTAGTGACATTGATTACACTCTTGAGTTGTGCAGCCATTCTCACCCTCCTTTTCTGAGTTGTTCCTCCCCCATTAACATAAGCTCACTCCCCTCTAACGTCCCTATCTAATCTTTTGAGTTGCTCTTGTCAATTTGATCCCATATAGATAGTTCTTAAAAGAGCATTATGCTCGAGGTAGGCATTTTTTACTAGTTAAGCTAAACTATTGTTTGGTTTTAATCTTTAAGGTTTAAAGATTATCTCAGGGCAATAGTTTCAGGGGTTCATCCAACCTTCACAGCTCCAGGAAGTCTAGAGTCTGTGACAATTTGAAATTCTGTTCTGCATTCTCCCCCTTTTGATCAGGATTCTCCTGTGGAGTCTTTGATCAAAATGCACAACTCAAATTCTTAAAAAGTCCAGACTTACTGGACTAGTTGAGACTGGAGGACTCCCTGAGACTACCGTCCTGAGATACTACTCTAAGCCTTGAATCGAAACTATCCCCTGAGGGCACCTTTTAGAAAAATAATAGACTGACACACAAAACAAAGGATATTACCCATGAGTACGAGGCTCCATTAAAAAAACATCTATCTGAGACCAAAGGGTCAACATTTACTCTAAAGCAAAGATGAAAAGACAAGGGGGGCAGGGAAACTAGAGTACTGGAAATGGAACAATAAGAACACAATAAGAATGATGAGACACTGTGAAAAATGTAAATGATGTCACAGAACAACTTATGCAGAAATTGTCAAATGGGAACATAACTTGCTGTGTAAACTTCCACCGAAAACACAATAAAATACTATTTAAAAAAAAAAGCAAGGGGGTAGAGGAGTTCCTTTTGCTGTACAAAAGGGTCAGAGGAGGGGAAATCTAGACTAGATACTTCCTGGGTACCTCCCTTTTGTGTGCCTAGTGGTGAATCTAACATAGTTATTGGAGAATTTGACAAAGTTAAGCATGCAGCTCAACTGGGCAGCCTTAGCTAACCTTCCTCCCTCCTCTCCCACCCCCAGGTGTACAGTTGGGTCCACACATCTCTCCATGCGGGCAGATCTCTTCAACTGGAGCCCTGCCTCCCAGAGGATGCCTACATGCCACGGTGGCCATCACAGTCACAGGCGTTACGAGGACCAGGTACACCCCCACCCCACCCCAGTGGCTGTGCTTCTTCCTGGATCCTTAGAACCTCTTTCTGTGCAGTGGAAGCTTGCTCAGCGCTGCCAGAGCAAACTGCTGGGGATGCCTGCAGAAGCGTTCAGGCCCATTAAAATCCAATTACAAGAAATGGATTTTTCACCTGTTTTCCTATGGAAAAAAATTATGAGAGGGGAAAAAAAGCAGAGACAGAGTGTAGAACACACGTTTGTGTACATGTGTGCATTGCTCTCATCTCAATTAGAAATTCACTCTTTCAGCTAATAAACATTTTTTCAACACCTACTATGTGCAGAGCTCTATGCTAGGTTCTGTTAACAAACATGAGTCCCTGACTTCTAAAAGCTCACAATCTAGAGGAGAAAATCACACATAAAAGCTAGAAAATAGGCTTATATGTTCTATAATAAAGGATCATTCATCTATTCAGCAAAGACTTATTGTGCACAATGGGCCAGCCTCAAGTATGAACAAATAATTTTGAGAGCACAGAGGCCAAATATAACTACCATCCCTCTTCCAAACATGACAGATGTGATAAAGGAGCTTCCACGGAAACGCTCCTTAAGGATAGGGTCCATAGGTTTCTGTATTACCCATCATACCAGGTGTATGCCCAGCAAACATGCAATAAATACTGCTTTCTAAAGAGTGGATTTCCTGTCCTGTTATTCATTAGGTGTTTTCAGCCTGATCTTTCTTTGCCATTCACCCTTCAATTCTATACATATTTGCTGAGCGCCTACACTATGCTGGCAGCAGGGGCTACAAAATCAAGAAGCTCTCTGGGAGTTCACAGTTCAGTGGGGAAACAGACACACAAGCAAATAACCACAATACAATGGGGCAAGCATCCTTTGGGGAGGGAGCACAGGATCCCCACGGAGGGTTCCGTTCGCAGAGGAGGGACGTGCCACCCGGCCTGGGGGCAGAGAAGAGGATCAGGGAAAGCCTTCTGGAGTGAAGTCTCAGAGGATGCATGGGGATTAACCAAGTTGTGTGTGTCAGAGTGATGGTGTTTCAGGCGGGGAGGACAAATTAGGAAAGACGCGGGGGAGATCCAGTATGCCCAGCAGTTCCGTGTCCCGAACTTTGCACTTCAGAAAAGCTAGTCTTGCCAGAGTTGTTCAGGGTCCAGCAAGCTTCCTTGAGCTCCCCAGATTTTTGAGAGGATGGTGTGTCAAATAGAGTGCCAATTTCTAAAGTCTGAGTGACTCTGTTGGCTAGACCAGATGTTCTTATGGGAATTGGAATCAGGCTATATGCAGAAGGATGCTGAGCATGAAATTGGAGCAAGCTGTAAAGCCAATGATCTTGTCATCAAATTATGACAGTTGGCTCTGTCTCTGTTGCCATCTTCACCTAGGGCACAAGGCTCTCTTTGTTGCTAAAAACAGGATTCCTTTATGTCCTCCCCACTCTGCCATTTTGGACCCTGAGACATGCTCTTCTCCCCCCTCATCAATGATACCACTCCTTCCTGGCTTTCCTTCTGTTTCTGGCTGCTATTTCTCAGGCACCTTTGTGTCTTCCTTTTTTTCTGCCAACTCTGCAACTGACAGCTTCCCCTCTATCCTCCCTCTAGGTGAGATGGTGGCTTCAGTTACCATCTATATATTCTAATGATTTCCAAATCTCTATCTGTGGCTCACACAGCTTTTATGAACTCTGGACTGGAATAGCCAACTGCCTACTGGACATCTTCATCTGAATAGCCCAGAGAACCTTGAACTTGCTCAAAACTAATATTTCCCCTAATCCCCGATCCCCCTGGTGTTCCCTATCTTGCCAAACACCACCACTATTTCTCCAAGTGCCAAAGTCAGAAACCTGAGTGGCTTTTTTGCCAATGCCAGCAAATCTAGCTCTTCAGTATCTCCTGGATGTGTCCACTCACCCCACCTAGTCCCACCACCACCACTTAGTTCAGGCCAGTGTCATCTCACATCTGAATAGCCGTGAGAGTCCTTGCCACTTGCCTTGCTCCCTCTACTTATTCTTCCCACTACATAAACCAGAGTTCTCTCTTGGAAATGCACATTTGAGCCTATCCTCCCGTTTCAAATCCTTTCGGGGCTTCCTAATACCTTCAGGAGAAAGTCCAAAGTCCTTAGAATCGACCCTTTATGATCCAAGTCCCCGCTTATGGTTCAAGCCTTACTTCTTATCATGTCCTGCTTTATCTTTTGAGCTCCTTTTAAACCACTGCCGTTGCCCAAATGTGTTACAATTCCTTTCACCAGGATGTCTTTGCACATACTATTCTTGGTCTGGAACATCCTTCCCCTCCCCAACTCCCTCTCCTGCCTAACTCTGCTGAAGTGTCACCTCCTCTGGATCCCTTCGCCCTCGATCTGGGCTGGGTGATCTTCCTCAGCATTCCCACAGCACCCGGTGCATACCTCTATCATAGCACTAACTACAGGCCACACTGTCCTTTCCCCTGGACTATGAGCATTTTTAGGCTCTAGACTACGACTTATTTCTCTTTGGATCCCCAATGGCTAGCACAAAGCTTGGCACATACCAAGTGCCTATCAGGGTAGTCAGGGAAGGCTTCCTGGCGGAGATGATAACTACCCTAAATCCTAATAAACAGCTAGGAATTGACCAGATGAAAATAGGTCAAGTAGTATCTTAGCAGTGAAGGCAACAAGGAAAGATGCAAGTGTGTGGTATAGAATGATGTATTCAGAGAACTATAGGACATTCAGGGCGGCTGGAGCACATGAAGTACAACCAGCGGGTAGCCAGAGACGAGGCTGGGTCATGTTTGCCAACGAACTCAGAGGAGAGATGATAGCAGGCAGTCCTGGCCAGGGTACCAAAGTATGGAACTATTACATAAGATCAGTTAGAGGCAAGCCCTGAGCACCAGGGTTCAAATTAAGGAGAAGATGACTGATGACAAATAAACATGTTAGCCTTCCACAGTATGTGTGTTTGAACTAAGTGATAGATGGGCCATTCACCAAGTAGACCCTCATCACATGTTTGTTGAACTGAACTGACTAAAGATAAAAATAATATCAATATAATAGATAATATATATACTAAAATATGATAATAACAATATAATATTAATAAAGCTATGAAATGACTTTATGGTACTTGAGGTACCAGTCAGAGGTTGAAAGACATATTTGTGAGGTTAGGAGGATACTGAGGTCCCTGAAATTGGGAGCCACTGGTTCTTTCTATTCTCCAAGGAGCAAGGAGCCAGAAAGGGCAAGGGGCAAGGAGCAGGAAGGGTGAGGAACAAAGCAAGAAGCCACAAGGGATCAGATAGTGGACACTCAGCAGACAAGAGTGGTAATGAGGGTGAAGATTCTTGCAATTTATCTTACCGGGTAAAACTCTTCACACAGTGTTGACCGTGACAGAGAATTCTCAACAATGGGAAACAAAGAAGTCCACAGAGTGGCCACTGACCTTCACATTAGTTTACAGTAACCAGTCCCTAGCATTAGGTGAGGGAGTTCTGGGTTCTGATTTTTGCTCCTCCTGGTGTTGTGTCCCATAAAGTGACCTTCAGCTTACCTTGTCCCTCACCAGGTCTTTGCTCTTTATACTTTTCATCTGCTTCAATGCCTCTCCTCACCCTGCCACCCTGTTGTGGTTGGATGCTGTCAAGTCAATTTTGACTCATAGTGCCCCGTGTGTTACAGAGTACAACTGTCCCATTGGGCTTTCTCAGCTGTGAAGCCCTGGTGGCTCAGTGGTTAAGAGCTCAGCTGCTAATCACAAGGTTGGCAGTTTGAAGCCACTAGCTGCTCCTTGGAAACCCTATGGGCCAGATGTACTCTGTTCTATAGGGTTACTAAGAGTTGGAATCGACTCAACAGCAACGGGTTTTGGTTTTGGTTTTAAACTTTACAGAAGCAGATCTCCAGGTCTTTCTCCCAGAGAGCTGCTGGGTGGGTTTGAACTGCCAACCTTTTGGTTAGCAGCCTAGTACTTAACCGTTGTACCACCAGGGCTCCTTCCTGCCACCCTAGCCCTCCATCTTTCTCATTCTTTACTCGGTGAGTTATCTTTCCTTGATAAATCACGGCCCTTTTACTTACGTCATCCAGGGGTATTTTAAGCCTGCTTCAGCTTCAGAACTGGTCTTCTCTCTGGCCTTGCTCACCTCCTTGTGTGATTTCTAACCTCCATTTCCTAGCTCTAAACCCACCTTTTGACTCCTGGGCTTTTCCCCATTTCCCCTTTATGTAGCTGAAAAGGGTTTGCTTAGACTCTCTCATTCTTTTGTACCCAGACTGGATCAACAGGAAGAGAGAAGAAATGTCCTGCTTGGACCAATCAGAGACGCTGAGCTTCTAGGCCTGAATGTTCTGTGAAAGGCAAGGAATGGGACAACAGAAGCCTGGGCAAAACCACCACTGACAAAAATAAAGCCTTAGCCACAAAATTACTGAGTAAATTCAGACCTTGGCCCTCACACGAAAAGTTTCCTGGTTTAGTCACACCCTCCACTGAGGCAGTTCAGAAAAACTGGGGAAAGAGCTCTTTTCTGGGAATTTGGACTGCGGGAAAAACTCCCAATGGGAATCGAAGTCGCCGGCTGCAGGAAATGAGCTTCAGGTCACAGGAAAAGTGACTGGTTAGTTTTCATGTACTGCCACCTCCAGAGAGATTTGAGAACTGCAGAATTGTTGGCCCTGGAAGACAGAAGTCATTTATTCAAATATTTATTATGCACCCCCTGGTGGCACAGTGGTTAAGAGCTACGGCTGCTAACCAAAAGGTAGGTAGTTTGAGCTGGAATCGACTCCAGCGATGGGTTTTGGGTTTACATGTATTTTGCTGACCCTCTACTAAGCATGATGTCCTTCTCCAGGGATTGGTCACTCTTGATATCATGTCCAAAGTAAGCGAGACAAAGTTGTGCCATCCTCACTTCTAAGGAGCATTCTGGCTATACTTCTTCCAGGACAGATTTGTTAGCTCTTCTGCCAGTTCATGGTATATTCAGTATTCTTCACCAACACCAAAATTCAAATGTGTCAATTATTCCTCAGTCTTCCTTTTTCATTTTCCAGCTTTCACACATGCATATGAGGTGACTGAAAAGACCATGGCGTGGGTCAGGCTCGCCTTAGTCATCAAAGTGACATCTTTGCTTTTTCAGATTTTAATAAGGTCTTTTGCAGCAGATTTGCCCGGGGCAATATGGATAACATTGCAAAGAATGGGAATTCCATTGTGCTCATGAGGAACCTGTTCTTAGACCAAGAGGCAGTCATTTGAACAGAACAACAGATATTGTGTGGTTTAAAGTCAGGAAAGGTGTGTGTCAGGTTTGTATCCTTTCACCATACTTCTTTAATCTGTTTGCTGAGCAAAGAATCCGAGAAGCTGGACTATATGAAGAAGAACATGGTGTCAGGATAGGAGGAAGATTCATTAACAACCTGCATTATGCAGATGACACAACCTTGCTTGCTGAAAGAGAAGAGGACTTGAAGCACTTACCGATGAAGATCAAAGACTACCGCCTTCAGTGTGGATTACACCTCAATATAAACAAAACAAAAATCTTCACAACTGGAACAATAAGCCACATCACGATAAATGGAGAAAAGATTGAAGTTGTCAAGGACTTCATTTTACTTGGATCACAATCAAGACCAATGGAAGCAGCAGTGAAGAAATCAGATGACTCACTGCATTGGGCAAATCTGCCGCAAAAGACCTCTTTAAAGTGTTAAAAAGCAAAGATGTCAGTTTAAGGACTAAGGTGCACCTGACCCAAGCCATGGTGTTTTCAATTGCCTCATATGCATGCGGAAGCTGGACAATGAATAAGGAAGACCAAAGAATAATTTATGCCTTTGAATTATGGTGTTGGTGAAGGTTATTGAATAGATCGTGGACTGCCAGAAGAATGAACAAATCTGTCTTGGAAGAAATACAGCCAGAATGCTCCTCAGAAGCAAGGATGGCGAGACTATGTCTCACATACTTTGGACATGTTATCAGGAGAGATCAGTCCCTGAAGAAGGACATCCATGGTAGAGTAGAGGGTCAGAGAAAAAGAGAAAGACCCTCAAGGAGATGGATTGACACAGTGGCTGGAACAATGGGCTCAAGCATAACAATGATCATGAGGATGGCGCAGGACCAGGCAATTTTGTTCTGTTGTACATAGGGTGGCTATGAGTCAGAACTGAATCAACAGTGCCTAACAACAAAAATATGTCATCTGATTATGTGACTGCTGCTTCCATGGGCATTGATGGCTGCAACAATGGGCTCAAACATACCTACTACTGTGAGGATGGCACAGGACTGGGCAAGTTTCATTCTGCCGTACATAGGGTTGCTATAAGTTGGTACCGACTCGACTGCACCTAACAACAACACATGTATAACCCATATGAGGGAGTCCCTGGGTGGTGCAATTGGTTAACCCACTCGGCTGCTAACCAAAAGGTTGGAAGTTCAAGTCTATCCAGAGGCACCTCGGAAGAAAGTCTTAGTGATCTACTTCTAAAAAATCAGCCAAGGAAACCTGTGTGGAGCACAGGTCTACTCTGACGTATACGGGGTCTCCGTGAGTCAGAAGTGACTCCTCAGCAACTGGTGGTAGTGGTAGATGTAACCTTGACAAGGTCAGAGTTTGAGACAGAAGATAACAGTAACAGGCAATTCATTGTGATAAATGTAATAGAGACTATGTGGGGAAACTCAGTCAATTGGCACAATATAGTCCATAAAGATAATGTTTTACATCCTAGTTTGTTAAGTAGCATCTGGGGTCTTAAAAGCTTGTGAGTTGCCATCTAAGATACAACCATTAGTCTCTACTCTTCCAGAGCAAAAGAGAAAGAAGGAAACCAAAGACTCAAAGAAGAAACTAGTTTACAGAACCAATGGTCTACACAAACAATGATACCACCTACCTTGAGACGGGAAGAACTAGATGGTGCCCGGCTGCCACTACCATCCATTCTGACCAGAGACTCAATAGATGGTCCTGGATAGAATGGGAGAAAAATGTAGAACAAAACTCAAATTCCTACAAAAGAAGCCAGACTTACTAGACTGGTAGAGACTAGACGAACCTGAGATACTCTTTAAACTTCGAACTCAAACCACTCCCAGAGGTCACCTTTCAGCCAAATGACAGATGGGCCCATAAAATAAATAATATCACCCATGAGTACTATGTGCCTCAAAATAATCATCTAAATGAAACCAAATGGAAAACATTTACCTTAGACCAGAGACGAGAAGGTGAGGGGGGACAGGGAAGCTAGATTAATGGAAACAGAACAACCAAAATGGAAATAATGAGAACGCTGATATATTGTGGAAAATGTGACCAATGACACTAAACAATATGTATAGAAATTGTTAAATGAGCACCTAATTTCCTGTGTAAATTTACACCAAAAACACAATAAAATATATATTTTTAAATGTAATAGAGAGCAGTGTACAAGCCAGAATCCTGGGAATTTTCTTTGGCAGCCTTTTTTCCTTCTGCTCCACCTCCAATTCATTATCGAGTCTTCTCAATTCCAAGCCCAAAATATCTCTCATACCATCCACTTCTCTCCATTTCCACTTCCTTCCCTCCTGATCCGAAGCACCTTTTCACCTAGCCTCCTCCCTGAATATTCTCTTGCTCTCTTCAATCCATTTTCCACACAGCAGGCCACTTAAAACTATTTATTTTCTGGTTGCTCTTAGGATTCAGACTAAACTCCCTACCACAATCCATGGGCCCTGCATGGCCCAGCAACTGCCTCATCCCCACCCCTCACCCTCCACCCCAGCAGCCACTTTAACTAGTCCCCTCTCTTTCTAACTCTGCATACTAGCACACAGATCTTTCAATTCTCCCAATAAGACAAGCTCTTTCTTGCCTCCAGGACTTTGCTTCCTTCTGTTAAGAACCCTGTTCCTTATCTATCTTTCTCCACCTATTTAATTCCATTCACTCTTCAGATGGCCCCTAGTCACTTCTTCAGGGAAGCTTTCCCTGACCTGCAGATAACAGATCCCTCTGCTGTCTACTCTAAAATTTCTTGTGCTTTTCTCTCATGGCAAACATCACAGTTCAATTGCATATGTGTGCACTCATTTGATGAATGTCTGCTGCACCCCCCACGCCTGCAAATTTATCATTGTATCACCAGTACCTAACATGGTACCTGGCATATAGTAAATGCTGAATAAATATTTGTGGAGTGAATTTTAGTGGACATGTCAACTTTTTATGGTTTGTTCAGGGAGTATAGAAGCAAACTCCCTACCCCGTGGGTGGAACAGGCCAGGATTTCCCCACACACTTGGTGGGATGCTTTTAACCTGCTTGGGAGTATTCCACAGTGGCATTTCCCCCTGAGCCTTACCAGACTGTTAGTGGAAGCCCAACATCTCCTGTTCCATCCTGGGTCCCCAGGGTGGGTCACTAGTGGAGAGACGGAAGGCTAATAATGTCCCAGTGGGTAAATGGCACAGGGAGCAGGGAGATGAAGGTTGGATTTACATGGAGAGAGACCATTAAAGTCAGAAGACCACTGAACTGATGACTCTAGAATCTTGAAGTCCCAGGTATTTTCTCCAGGTTTCAGGGTGGATGAGTGCTGCATATATAATGGGAGGAGAGCCAGATACCTACTTGAACATCATACCCTGGGGCTTAGGCTGGTTGGATTTATTCCTTTCTTCACTTCCTGTCCTCCAGGAGGTTATACTTGCCATTGGCCTCCAGAGGGCACCCTGGAGGCTCTTCTGGACAGCCTATCATGCTCTCAAGTACTGACCAGCTTCCATGATCAGTGGAACCAGATCTGACAGTAGCTGGGGTCAAAGCCATATGGTTATGGATCAGGCTGGGTGAAGCAGTGCCAGGGAGCAGTGGTGAAGTGGGCTGATTAGTCATGTCGTTGATAGAACTTATAGCAACATAGATATGCAGTGGCCATTTGCTTTTTTTAATTGCCCAACATCCATTTCCCCTTTACTGGAAAACTCCAAGTTTTATTTGTGGAGTTAACCTTCTCACTGTGTGCCCTCTTGGTGGGACAGAAACCAAGGGGCCTTCTTCCCCACAGCCAAGGATGGGCACGTGACCTGGGCTGGGCCACTCAGACTCTCTCCAGGGACACTCCTGACACTGTGAATCTTGAACAGAGTGATGCATCAGCAGAAAGGAGCACACCCACCTCCTCAGTAACTCTCAGATAAGATAGTTGACCAGTTTCTGTTGTCTGGATATCTGAACGGGCCTCGGTTCCTGTCCCATTTCAAGGCTGGATCTCCATACTTACCTGGAGGGGAGGGGAGATATCATGATCATGAAGGTGGTTTTCCCAGGGCGAGGCTCATCCATCACACTGCAGATGTGCTGCCCCCTGAGATTTCCCCACATGCGGGAAACGCAACTGAATAGTTTGTGGTAATGGGGACTGCACTACTGCTTTCCCCTGTAAAAAGGAAAAGAGAGAGAGAGAAAAGACTGAATCTCCAGCCTCCTGTCTAGTCTGTGAGATACCTGATAGCTCTTCAACAAACTCCTTGTGTTTGGTTAGCTGAAGTTGGTTTCTGTTGCTTAAAACCAAGGAACATTATCTTCTCATTCATAACTTCCATTTGACAAACTACAGATGGTTGGCAATAGTACAAAGGCTTGGAGAGTTGCTGCCAAAAGAGGAGGTGACTGTGATATAACCAGTTGCCGTCAAGTCAATTTCAACTCATGGCGACCCCACATGTATCAGAAAAGAACTGTGCTCCATAGGGTTTTCAGTGGCTGATTTTTTTGGAAGTAGACTTCCAGGCCTTTCTTTGGAGATGCCTCTGGGTGGACTTGAACCTCCAACCTTTCAGTTAGGAGCTGAGCATGTGAACCATTTGCACCACCTGGGGACTCTGGTCTAAAATAAAACCCATAGTAATCCTTGGAGGCTAAATGGGTTGGCACTAGTTGGTGAGGGTAGGGGGTCAGCTGTGGGAATTAACTGCACTATCTTGCTGAAGGCATCTACTACCGGTAGGAATGAGCCAGGGATACATAAGCAAGGAAGGTCAGAGAGGAAACCCAGAGACTTCATCTTCCAGGGTCATTTGAGGTTGGAGAATGTGCAACAATCCCCAGACGGCTCAGGCACAGATGTCAGAGGTGGTGCCACAGTGCAGGATGTCATCAGGCAGATGACTGAGAAAGAGGCCTCATTCTAAAGAGGTCATCTCACCTCCACTGCTGCCAGTTTCTGAGAGAAATCCCTCCTCTGCTGAAGAAATCATTGGTTTTCAACATTGTGCGGCTGGGCTAGGTCAAGATAAGCTGAGACCATGGCGGAGGTGGTGAGTCCTTGCCAGTGCTGGGAACGAGAGTCTGAAGTATAACAAAAAGGATGAGTCCCTGAGGAGATGGCTAGGCAGTGGTGAGCTACAGTGGCGAACAACACTAAGCTCTTGACATGCCTCTCCAGGAGCAGCTTGATGAGGAAGGCCTTATGAGCCATGGCCCTTCCTCAGAGGATTCCTGTTCGCAGTGTTTACCTCCATCCGGGCAGTCATGGGGCATGCTGGGAGCCAGGCCTGACAGACCAAGGCTTGCTCCACAAAGCCTCCCTATGTCCTCAGTCCATAAGTGCTTTGATCTAGAGGCAGAACCCTCAATTTCCCATTCCCCCTTCCCGTCCTCAGAGCTCCAGTGGATTGTGGCTGTGACCTGGCAATGGGGGTCAGGAACCAGGCTGCTGCCATCAGGCCTACATATCCTCAGTAATCAGTGAGGCTAGGGGAGTTGGGTTGCGGGTTGTGCAGCAAAGGCCCTGAGGGATACATCAGAGATCTTAGTCATAGCAACAAAAACAAATTCTAGTAATTTAGAGTGGAAAATAAACACACTGAAAAGATATTAGGTACCTCAGAATTGTCAGAAGGACTGGAAAATCAGACCTGGAGGAGACACAAACAGAAACAAAGACCCAGTCCACTGCAGAATGGGTCCAGTAAGGACACCACTGCCCCTGCCACTGAGCACCAGATGCTGCAGGTGCACTGCTGACCCTCACCACATCAGACCGGGGACACCACCACAGCTGTCACTGCCGACATCTCTGACACTCACTGGAGGTCACAATTCTTTGTTTCACTAACTCCCTTCTGACTCTAGGGCCGTGCTTCTGTTCGAGTCTAAAAACAAAGTCCAACAAAACTCCCTCCTACCATCATTTAATCTTATTCTTTACCTTTTTCTTTTATCATCTGAATTCTTCCATACATATTTTTAAAAGAAGAACTTTGGCTAGCCCTCTGTAGATGCTGTGGTGCCCTGCCCAGATCCCCATTAGCAGCTGCACACTCACCTCCAGCTGCAGAGAGTACTGGCGGAGAACACATCACAGCTGCTCCCCTTGTCCTCCCCTTGCCCTTGACTGACAAGAGCTACCCTGCTGGGAAGTTATGACCCTCTTTCTCCCCAGGGAGGAGGGAGCAGCTCACAGCCAATGACTGATACAGGGGTCCAAAAGCCTGGCCCCCTTGCCTCAGTGCAAGTTGTTTTCCAGAGTCTTCCCCCTGTTAAACTGTGCCTGAGACCACATCACTTACCTGGGTTAGACTTTACCTGACACTACATCACTTACCTGGGTTAGACTTTACCTGAGACCACAT
>NW_004443975.1:8477012-8503983 GCF_000243295.1 Trichechus manatus latirostris | reverse complement strand
ACCTGGGTTAGATTTTACCTGAGACTACATCACTTACCTGGGTTAGTCTTTACCTGACACTACATCACTTACCTGGGTTAGACTTTACCTGAGACCACATCCTTTACCTTGGTTAGACTTTGCCTAAGACCACATCCTTTACCTGAGTTAGACTTTCCTGAGACCATATCCTTTATGTGGGCTAGGTTTTACCTGGGACGACATCACTTACCTAAGTTAGGCTTTACCTGAGATCACATCACTTACCTGGGTTAGACTTTACCTGAGACTACATCACTTACCTGGGTTAGACGTTACCTGAGACCACATCCTTTACCTGAGTTAGACTTTACCTGAGCTGAGAACCCATCCTTTCTCAGTGCTTTCTCTGCCCTCATTTATCTTGCTTCCCTTCCTCCCTTACAGGTGTTTCCCCCCTCAGTAAATCACATGGGGTACCTTGTCTCAGGCTCTGCTTCTAGAGAACCTGGCCTCAGGCACACTTTTGCTGTCATTATCACCATTGTCTCTCTCCCGTTCCATTCCAAGCCCCACAGCCAGATGTGTCTTACCTTCTGTTTCTTGAGCAGACTAGTTATCACAAGCAAGGGCATACAGGCAGAGAGGTGGCAGAGCCTCATGACTAGGGCCAGGGAGACAGATATTAACCCTAACCCTAACCCTTGTTGTTAGCTGACTCATGACAACCCGTTTGCAACAGAAAGAAGCGCTACCTGGCCCTGCACCATCCCCATGATCAGTTGTAGATTGGACTGCTATGATCCATTGGGTTTTCACTGGCTGATTTTCCAAAGTAAATAGCCAGGTCTTTCTTCCTAGTCCATCTTAGTCTGGAAGCTCCGCTGAAACCTGTTCAGCATCATAGTAACACCCAAGCCTCCACTGACAGATGGGTGGTGGCTGCTGATGAGGTGCGTTGGTTGATAATCAAACCTAGGTCTCCTGCACGGAAGGTGAGAATTCTATCACTGAACCCTAACCCTGCAAATAAATGCAGGGTTGCGATTGTCATAGGCCTCACTAAGGAAAAGTGCTTACTGCTGTTTGAGGGGATTTAACCTAGTCAGGAGGTTCAAGAAGTCTTCCCTAAGGAAGTGATTCTGAGCTGCGATTTGAAAAAAATGAGTACAAGTGTAAACTAGGGGAGAGAAGAGTATTCTAGGCAAAGGGTTCACATATACAAAGGCCCTAAGCAAGAGGGAATATGGAGAGTATAGGCGATGAAAACAAGGCCACCGTGTCTGGAGCTAGAAACCCAAGACTGGCAGCACTCACTGAGGGACCAGAGCTGGCTGGCTTGGCTTTTTAAGGAGTTTGGTCTTTTTCCTAAAATGAAAGGAAGGCACTAAAATGTTTCGTGCTTTGCGGGGAGGAGTAAAGTGAATAATCAGGTTTGCATTTTGAAAGACTTCCCTGGCTGCAATGTGGAGAATGGCTTTGAAAGAAACCCAGAATGGACTTGGATAGCCAGTGAGGGGCTGTTGTAAAGGCCAGGGAAAAGAAGACAGAAGCTTGGCAGGGGTGGGGTTGTGTGACAGTGGAGAGAGGTGGACAGATGTGGAAGATCTTTAGAAGTAACACTGACAGGATTTGGTGATGCATTTTATGTGGGTGATGGTGAGGAGAGGCAGTTGTCAAGGATGACGTCTGAGTTTCTGGTTTTCATAACTGGAGGGATTGAAGAAAATGCTGGAGATGCTAGGGCAGGCTCTACCATAGATCTCTTGTGTTCCCCCGGGACAAAGACTATCTTCTGCTTGTGTCCCACTCCACTATATTGTTATCTACACATTATCACTCAATAAATTTTGCTAACTGTCCTACGTGTTTTGCATTATTTATGAACCGATACCTTTGATGACAAATGATTCCCCTCCCTGATTAGTTCTGTACATTTGGCTTGAGTCAGGGTAAGATGGTGGGGATGGTGAGAAGGAAGGAGAGGGCCGGGCTGAGCGAAGAGGAACATGGGAGAGGGCAGGTCGGGTGGAAGCCTGGTTGAAGAGGGCAGCAGTGTAGCTCTTGTGTTTGGAACTAATTTTACCTCTGCCAGGCCAATTTCATCCTTTTCTTGTTCCCATCTGGCTTACATAAAAAGTCGGAGTCTTGACTCAGAGATACTGATATGCCATTTGTCATTCATAAGAAATAATTTTTTTTTCCCTCTAGAGAAGTCCTTTAAGGAGAAAGAAATGTACCTGTTAATCTTTAGTGATTCAACTACTCTGCATAGACCATGACTAGAAAGTACCTGTCTACAACAAGTAACCAATATGATCCACTTCACCAACCTGAATATATCTTTTATTTTTTTATTAACATCATGAGCCCCAACTCCACCTTTTTAAAATCTTTTTTTAAAATAGCTTTATTGAGATATAATTCACATACCATACAATTCACCCATTTAAAGTGTACAATTCAATGGATTTTAGTATATCCACAGATGTGTGCGATTATCACCAGTCAATTCTAGAATATTTTCCTCAAAAAGAAACTGTTCAGCTACCATCCCCCCATGCCTCCAAAGGCAAAGAATGGGGGAAGGAGAATGCGAGGCTGGAGGAACAGCAGTTGCAAAGGTCCTGAGGCATTAAACAACTTAGTGTAGTTGAGGAGCTGAAAGAAGCCAGTTGGTAGAACACAGACATGAGTGGGAGGAGGGCACAGATTGGAAAAATATGCATTTTCTGTCTCTATAGGTTTGCCTATTCTATGCATTTCATACATATTGAATCACATAATATGTGGTCTTCTGTAACTAGCTTCTTTCACTTAGCAAATGTTTCAAGATTCATCCATGTTGTGGCATGTATCAGTACTTCATTCTCTTTTATGGCTGAATAATATTCCATTGTATGGATATTCCACATTTTATTTATCATCCATCCATTGAGGGACATTTGGATTGTTTTCACATTTTGGCTCTTCTGAATAATGCTGCTATAAACACTCATATACAAGTTTTTGTGGGGAACATATATTTTAATTTCTCTTGGGTATATACCTAGGAGAGGAATTGCTGGGTCATATAACTCTATGTTTAAACTTTTGAGGAACTGCTATGCTGCTTTCCAGAGTAGCTGCACCATTTTTACATTTCTACCAGCAATGTATGAGGATTCTGATTTCTCCACATCATCTCCAACACTTGTTATTATCTAACTTTTTTTATTCTAGCTATCCTAGTGGGTGTGAAGTGGTGTCTTGTTGTGGTCCAACTTGATCTTATTAGAAATCTAGTGTTTTTCTTTCTGGGTCATTCCCTTTCAGATTTTCTAAGAACTCTTCACCCAGCTAGCTATTCCACAGCAGCAGCCTGCTGATGTTCCTCCCTACCCATCTTTTCTCCAATCCATTCCCTTTAGAAGAGAGTGATCTGATCAAGACATACCTATGCTCTTAGGGTAACCATGGCCTTAAAGGCGAGCATGAGGTGGCCTCTGCCTATTTTTCCAATCTGTGTCCTCCTCCCACTCATGTCTGTGTTCTACCAACTGGTCTTCTTTCAGCTCCTCAACTACACTAAGTTGTTTAATGCCTCAGGACCTTTGCAATTGCTGTTCCCCTAGCCTTGCATTCTCCTTCTCCCATTCTTTGCCTCATCTTTTAGATCTTAGCCTCCTAGAAAGGCCCTCACTTACGAACTTGGTGTTTGGTGACATCACATTGAGAGCTTGAAATCGACCACGGTGTATGAGTATTTACTTAAAAGAAATTGGCAAACAGTAAAAATTAGGGCTTTTTTTTTTTTTTCTACAGAGCTGGTTCACCAGAACACCACTGATAAATCTAACAAAATATGTGAAGATCTCTACAACAAAATATTGCTGAAAGAAATTAAAGAAGATCTAAATAAGACATACATTTTGTTCATGGATCAGAAGACTCAACATTGTTAAGATGTCAAGTCTCCCCCAATTACTCTTTAGATTCAATAAAATCCTAATCAAAACACCAACAAAGAGCTGATACTAAAATTTATGAGGAAATGCGAAGTCCTAGAATAACTGAAAAATTGAAAAAGTAGAAATAAGAAGGACTTAGCCCTGGTGGTGCAGTGGTTAAGAGATCAGCTTCTAACCAATAGGTCAGCAGTTCGAATCCACCAGCCACTCCTTGGAAACCTATGGGATAGCTCTACTCTGTCCTGTACGGTCACTATGAGTCGGAATTGACTCAGTGGCAATGGGTAAACTACATGATTTTAAGATATACTATAAAGCTATATTAACCAAGACAGTGGACTATTGGCGTATGATTAGACATGTATAACAGAATAGAGTCCATAATTTCAGCCAGAGTATATAGTCAATTAATTTTCTTGGTATTAGACATTCTATGGGTATTGAGACTTTATGATTGTTTTGGCTATTTGTTAATACCTATGTAAAAAAATTAAGCAAAGTTATCATGATTATGTTTCATAGCACAGAAATTGAACTTCAGTCCCTGTGCTGGAACAGACTCAGAAAATTTTCTGAGATCATGCGTGCTTTGCCTGTGAACAATCCCCTGGCCCTTCTTTGTGCATTCAGTCAAGTGGCCTACTCCTAACTAAAACAAGGACATGTTCTTAATCAGCAACATAAAATAACTTTCTCTCATTCAGAAAATATTTATTGTTACATCTTTCTAATGATTATTTTTATCATTATGAAATGCCCATCTGGTAATATTCCTTATCCTAAAGTCTACTTCATCTGATATTAATATAAGCACACCAGCTTTCTTGTGGTTAGTGCTTGCATTATTATACTGTATGTGTTTTTCCCATCCTTTTCCTTTTAATATATGCATATTTATATGCTTCTTTATATTGCTTCTTCCTCTTGAATCCTCTGCCCCACAAATTCCAGTTACATAGCCTCCGCAACACCAATCTTTGTCTTCTCAACTCAGCAAGATCTCTATGTTCTGCTTGGGTCCCCTCGCCATCCTTCCACAGCAGTTCAAGAAAGCTGGGGTGGTTATTGTTGTTGTTATTAGTTGCCATCGAGTCAGCTCCAACTCATGGCCACCCCATGTACAACCGAATGAAACATTGTCTGGTCCTGCACCATCTTCACAATCATTGGTATGCTTGAGTCCCTTGTTGCAACCACAGTGTATTTTGAGTGCCTTCCAACCTAGGGGCTCATCTTCTAGCACTGTATCAGGCAATATTTTGTTGTACTCCATAGGGTTTTCACTGGCTAATTTTTAGGAGTAGATTGCCAGTTCTTTCTTCCTAGTCTGTCTTAGTATGGAAGCTCTGCTGAAACCTGTCCACCATGGGTGACCCTGCTGGTATTTGCAATACTGGTGGTATAGCTTCCAGCATCACAGCAACATGTAAGCCACTGCGGTATAACAAACTGACAGACAGGTGGTGGGTTGATCATAGCGCTCACCTTGTTTATTTCCTTCATCTCAGGAATCACATTCTACGCTGCCTATTGTCTTAGTGTCTGAACACAGTTGTTTCATATATTTTGTCCAGTTTGCTAATTGTTTATGCCATAAGGGAAAGCTCCATTTCAATTACTCCTTCACTGCCACAATAGGTTATTGGATTGTTTTTCAGTCTGAGTCAACACAAGCTTAATTTAAAATACCTGTGTTGAAAGGGCTGCTTCATGCAATATGGGGTATGATAACAACAGAAACTTAGTTATGGGAGAACCAAACAGTGTTACCTAGTCCTGGTGGCACAACGGTTAAGATCTCGAGCCCTAACTGAAAGGTTGGCAGTTCAAACCCACCCAGGCCTGGTGGGAGAAAGACCTGGTGAAAATTATAGCCAAGAAAACCCTCTGGGGCAGTTCTACTCCGTCACATGGGGTCACTATGAGTCAAAAATCGACTCAACACCACCTAACAACAATAACAACAGTGCATATTTTAGGTGAAGGTGGAGAACTGGAAAGGCTTTCAAAAGATACTCAAGTTGAGTCTTGAAGTATCTCAAACTTTACAAGTCTAAATCAGAACTCCTGACCCCAAAACCTGTACCTACCAGTCTTCCATATCTCAGTTAATGGTGACTCCATCCTCAGAGTTGTTTAGACAAAAACCTTGTCTCCTTTCTTTCTCTTTTATGCCACATCCAATCCATCAACAAATCCTGTCAGACTTACCTTTAAGCTATATCCAGAATTGAACCATGTCTCACCACCTCTACTGCTACTACTAGTTGGTCCAAGCCATCATCATTTCTTGTGGATTTTTGCAGAAGCCTCCTAACAGGTCTCCTGCTTCCACCCTTGTCTGTCTACAATCTATTCTCAACCCAGAAGCCAGAGTGAATCTTTTAATATGTAACTCCCCTGCTCAAACCCTCCAACAGCTCCTCATCTCACTTAGAATAAAACCTTGCAATGGTCTGCAAGGTCTCTCCGTACCTTTCTCACTTGTCTTTACTCGTCTGCCGCTTGCTCACTCTCCTCAGACCTCACTGGCCTCCTTCCAGTTCTTCACACATTTGAGATACGTCCCTGCTTCTGGGTCTTCGCCCTTGCTCTTCACTTTCCTCTTAATATTCTTCCCCCTAATACTCACGTATTTGCTTCTTCATTTCCTTTAAGTCTTTTCTTAAATGTCACTTGCTTGGTGAGGCCTTCTCTGAACACGCATTTAAAAGTGAAACAACCCCCAAACCCACTCTGCACTCCCCATCCTTTTCCCCCACTTGCTTTTTCTCATAGCACTTAGTCCCTTTTAGTCTATTATATAATGTACTTATTTGTTACCTACCACCACCACCATCCCCACAAGTCAGGAAGTTTTATCTGTTTTATTTGCTGATGCCCAGCACCTACAATATTGCCTGGCACATAGGAAACCTCAGTAAATATTTTATCAAGAAGTGAATGCTGAAGAAGAGATAAGAGTCAGATAATTAGTGAAGGATGACCATTCCAGGATGAGAGGATAGCATGGAAAAGCACTTAAGGGGGAAGGAGTGTGATAGGATCAAGAAACTGAAATTAGATAGATACAATTGGAATGAAGGGCATGTGGGAATGTGGCCAAGAGGCAGAGGCTGGTTTGCCATGCTAAGTGTTTGAACTTCAGCCTACAGGCAGCAGGGTGTTATCAAAAGATTTTAAGCTGAGGAGATGGACAGCACAGTAAAACCTGACCAGATTAGTATTTAGACATTTCACTCTGGCAGAAAAGATCAGTTTAGAGGTGCTGAGGCCAGAGACAAGGAGACCAGTTCGTTCTCATTTCAAGAGTTCTGATGATGAATGATAAGAACCTGAATTAAGTCAGCAGCCAGAGGCATTGAGAGGAGAGGGGATGGATGTGAGATGTATTTAGAAAGTGAAATCTTCAGGACTTGGTAAACAAGTAGGTTGTGGGGTGTGAAGGAGAGCAGGAGCCTGGGATGACAACCAGATTTCTAGCTTGGGTGACTTGGGGGATGATGGTGCCATTAACTGAATATAGGGGTAAAGCAACCATGCGACCTCACTAGTCATCTTCCTGTTACTGGGTGGTGAGGGCCAGTGATGATGGTACTCAAAGCCCAAGCCATTCATCTGTGTTCCCCATATTTGCAAGCCCAGCTAATGGCAGGATGTCTGACATGGAGACCATTAGTCAGCAGCCTTCCTTCCATTATGAAAGACCAAGCCCATAATATAAACATTGCTTTAATTATTAGACAGGGCTTTGTGGCTTCTTGCTGCATCTTAGCTGCCTCATGAAGCAACCAGAGATGGAAATTATGCATGGTTTCCCTAAAGAGAAGTTCAGATCTGTCTAAGGTTATAAAAGTACAGACAGCAGAGATCATCACTACATCATCCACCACCACAACAAATATTTATGCAAAGCATGGGGCTGAACACAAAGTAAGCTCATCTGTCTTTGGGGAGCTACCCTATGCCTCTGACTTTCTGAGAAGATCTTTCCTCTTCATTGAGTGTTGACAGGAATGGTGAAGAAGACACGTTGGTAACAAGCCTGCTGAACCTGGAAGTCAATGGTCAGTTAGATCACCTTTACCACTGAGCCCAAGCTGTCTGAAATCCCTCCTAGGGCTGGAAGAGAACCAAGAAGAGAGTTAATTATCTTTCGCCTATCGGAGGGACCAGGATGATAGGTGAAAACTGGGTCTGAAGCAAAGGGACTATAAGCAAAGGTAGCAGGAGAGAATGAGTGGATTTAATGGGGGGGGTGGGGTGGGGTGTAGAGCATCCTGGAAAGATCCCCTAAGGGTCTGGAAAGGAGAAACAGAACATGCCTGGGGTATGGAGAGAGTTGTTAAAGCCACTCACTTGAATACAAGCTGCTCATACAGCAGCAGCCCTACATTTTATGGAATGGAGGTTGTGGGGAGTGGCAACAGCGGGGATGAGAATTTAAAGGCATGCTCTAGGGATTTGTATTCATTCGGTTAAAAAACCTTTATTAAGTACCTACATGTACATAAAATAATAGGTAGCAACACAAAATTGTCACATGAATGGAATAAACAGATCACTATAGACTGGTAGAGATGAAGGTAGCTTTATGCATATATAACTTCTAATGAAGTGTTATGCCTAATTAGAAGAATGACATAAATGTAATTTCTTTTTTTAATGATGCTGCTAAAGATGGCAATTTTGCTATGCCCAGTGAGAGAGTTAAGTATCTACTCTTTGAATTTAATAGTAGTATCCCGTGATTTTGAAGTAGCTAACTTCTCTTGGCTACCAACCTAACCATCAGCTGACCCTACTATGAATTTCAGTGAGTGGATCAAGTCAGGAGGCCCACCTTCATAATGAACATTTAAAAAATGATAAATGAAAACATTTTGAGCTCAAAAGATCTCTACAGATCCTGAGGGTTTTTTGTTTGTTTGTTTTGTTTTTCTTTTCCAGCTATTTGTATTTTCTTTGGAAGATAGAGAGCTTTCTTTATCTATTAAAACCTGACCTGAACTGGTGGACAAAAGTGAAGGAAAAAACTTGCCCTGCATGGCCAAGCAGATCTTGTATTGTCTTAACACTTGGAATGGAAATAAGTTGTCCTCTGTAGCTTTTATATATATGTGACACATGGGTAGTACTCTATGCCACTGCACAACACCAACTCATCTTTACTTTTGCATATATGACAAGCACCGCTGGAGGAAGCCGAAGACCACTTAAAAAAGAATACCTCTATTTTAGGAAACAGCAATCATGGCACCCTGCTTGAGTACAGCAAAATGCATCTGGATCACTGAGAGGTCTTAGGGTGACAGTGTTGTTCACTCTCTAAACATATTACCATGTTTTTATGCAAATAACATAAATCTTCTGTTTGCCAACTGCACCCTCCCCCTGCGAGGTGTTTTCATAAGCACGCTATGCTAATTACGAAAATTATCTCGCGGGGGCATGGCACGGTTGGCAAACAAATGTAGAAGGCGCGAGTTATTTTCATAAAAACAAGGTAATATTTCAGATGAAGCTATGGTTCCCCTTTTGCCAATATGTTTACAGTTTCTTTGTCTGAACAGAAACGAGGAAGTATTACAAAACGGTTAAGTTCCCTTAAATAATGATATGGTAAATATGTGAAATCTGACAGCAAAAGTAAATGACTATAAGTAAGTTCTTCATGGAACTTCTTGAACTTTTGTTCTGATGAAAGAAAACTGGGTTTTCCAATGCAGTTTGGTGTTTCAAAGAGTCCATTTGTGAAATACATACTCTGAAATACTTACAGGTATTAACTTGCGGTGAAAATTTTTATTTTATGAGCAAACAACCTACCAAAATATCTAACCATAGCTATGAAAACTGATACAATTGCCATACAGCTAATGGATCAGAAACACCAGTTCTACTGGACCTTTTCTTACTGTTGAGGGAAATACTCCACTCTGCTGCTTATCATCAGAACTGCCCTCGAGAGGGAGAACTAAGGACATCTAGCCTCTACCTCCTTGTGTATTGGCCCAAAGATGTGGTACATTATAGGCAAAGGGGATAGCCTCAGTAGTCCACGTTCTAAAAATACCCTTTTGGGCTTCTCTGGAGTAACCATTCATTTTCAACATTTAAATGCTTCTTTCTGAAGAGAGACTATATCTAATTAGCTGTTGGCTGAGAGATTAAGGATAACTTACAATGCAGTTTAGTTCTTCTCCCATACAAGAGACACTCTGTGGGTTAAAGGACCTAGTTTTACCCTAAGTAAGGTGGCCTTTGTCCTTAGCTCCAGAGAAATAACCCCTGGAGGAATTGGGGTGTCTTGGTCTGGGATTTCCAGGCCACACCTGAGAATTTGTGTTGGCGAGTAGGGGCTGGTCAGACCAGAAAAGACTCAGGTAGGAGGCTGATAGCAACTAGCTTTAGGAGGCATTGATTTAGCCTATCACACAGGACTGGCAAATAAAAGCCCAGAACATGAAAGGCTCAGATTCCTGGTTGATAAGAACACCTGCTCTCGGGAAGGTAGTGTATCCCTTGGGATGTGGAAGCTCCATGTTGGGAACTCTCCCAGACCTCACCCTAGGCATTTCTTCATTTTTAGCCTTTATGGCTATAATAAATCCGTAATCATAAGTATGGTATTAAAACAAAAAACAAAAAACCCATTGCCATCATGTCGATTCTGACTCACAGCGACCCTATAGGACAGAGTAGAACTGCCTCATGGGGTTTCCAAGGAGCAGCTGGTGGATGTGAACTGCCAACCTTCTGGTTAGCCGCCATAGCTGTTAACCACTATGCCACTAGGGCTCAAGTATGGTATACTGTCCATGAATTCTGTGAGTCATTCCAGCAAATTATTGAGCCCAAAGGGGCAGTAGGAGACAGCAGGTCAGAAAGCAAGGGTGTTGTATGGATTCCTGAGCTGGTGGCCGGCATCCTGAAGGGGCAGTGGGAAGCCAGCCTGAAATTCGTGGCCAGCAGATCAGAAGGTTGGGGTGTTGTGTGGACTTCTCAAACTTGAGGCTGGAATCTGCCTATTTGGCAGTTTGAAGGAAGGTGTCCTTTTAACTTGTGAGCTCTGACCTAGCTCCAGATGGCTAGGGTCAGAGAGAGAGTGCCCCAAGGGCAGCTGGCAGTGAGGATAGAGAAGTGGGAATGTGAGGAGTGGCTCAATCTCCACATTTTGGGGATTGGACTCATGCTGATCTTTACCACACACTCTTGGACTCATCTGAAGGATCACTGACTCACATGATACGACTGCAGTTGATGCTGGCACATGGCTAGGGACTAGCTGGGGCTGTTAGCTGTGATATTCTCACTAGATGTCTCCATGTGGGCTCGGTTTTCTCACAATATGGTACCTGGGTAAGGGCAAGCATTCCAAGAGAGGGAGAAAGAGAGAGACGGAAGTTATATCCTTTTTATGGCCTAGCTTGCAAAGTCACATAGCAACTCTTCAGCCATACTCCAATGCTTGGGGCAATCACAAGTGACTGCCCAAATTCAAAGGAAGGGAACATAGATCCCACGCATCTGTGGGAGAAGTGTCATTCTCATTGTAAGGAAAGCATATAACCAGTAACCAGTTGCCCTTGCATCGACTGCAACTCATGGTGACCCCATGTGTGTCAGAGTAGAACTGTGCTCCAGAGGGTTTTCAAAGGCTGACTTTGCAGAAATAGATCAACAGGACTTTCTTCTAAGGCACCTCTGGGTGGACTCAAACCTCCAACCTTTCAGTTAGCAGCCGAGTGTGTTAACTGTTTGTACCAAGCAGGGACTCCAAGGAAAGCATGTAGGATAGAATAAATACATAGGTGGAGCCATGTTTGGAAAATACAATCTGGCACACCTTGCTTCTAGAAAGGTATTGCAGATTCATCTCATTGTTGCTATATGATTTAAATTTTAATATATTTTATTATAAATATAATATCTGCTCATGTGGAAAATTTAGAAAAGTATAAAAATAATAGTCCAATATAACCCGAACACCCAAATTAACCACAATTAGAGAAGATTAAAGTTTTCATATACATAGCCTCATATACTATTCCCCCTGTGGTTTCGTCCATTGCCTTTTCTCCCCAACTTTTAATGAAAAACTTGAGAAAGTAGTACAAGAAGCACCCATTTACTGTCCGCATAGACTTAATAAATATTAATATTTTGCAATATTTATTTTATTTCTATTTTTTCTTGCTGAGCCTTTAGGAAGTTAACTTCAGATATCCTGATATTACCTCTAAATACAGCTATAGTAACATGCATCTCCTAAGAATGACATTATCCTAAATAATCACACTGTTATAAGAAAAACAATAAGTCTCATAAAATTATCTAACACCCATTTTATATTAAAATTTCCCCAATTGTCCCATAATCATCTTTTCTAGTTTTTTTTTTTTTTTTTTAATCAGTTATCTAGTCAAGGTTAACATACGGCTAGTTTCCTAACCTGAGTGACTTTGGCTAGTTTTCTGATCTGGCTCCTGGGTCTCAGTACCTGAAATCTGTCAAAGATGGGGTTAATGATGAGATCCCTGTCTACCCCACAGAGTTGTATCACGTTCATTCATTTCAACTGATACTTACTGAACACCTTCTGTGTGCCGGACACTGTTCCAGAAGACAATGAGCAAAAGAAGTCCCTGCTCTCATGGAGCTTATATTCTAGAAAGATAACAGGAAAGAATGAGCTTTGAAAAGTTAAAAGTGCCATGCAAATATAGGTGATTATTTTAGGTTAAAGGCCTGAAGCAAATTTTGGACAAAAATCCTCCTTTATACAAAAAGAAAATGGATTTCGATTAAAATGAAATTACTTCTGTTCTGTACAGGTGTTTGGCAAGCTCAATAAAGAGTTCATCACTACTGACCAAAATGACAATTTTAGAATTTAGAGTATATCAAAACACTATATAAAGAGGTTCTTCTGGTTCTAATTAAATAAAATTATGTATATGCATTTTGACACATAATAGTTCTAAATTTTGACTTATCCAGTTATTATTTTCCCAAATATTTAGTAAACAAGAAATCCATGTTGGAATACAGAGATGGTGAGACTCAGAAGTTAGAACCAGGAGGGGCCTTAGAAGAAGTCATCTAATCTATATTCCACATGTTTTCAGATGAGCTCATCAATGACCATTTTACAGGAGTTTACATGAAACTTAAAGCTCTAGATACACATGGTTTCCATGTGTAGGAGTTCAATTTTGAAATTCACTCATTAGATAAGATGATCAGAACCTCATGTCATCCTGATCTTTATTTATCTTCTTTCAGTCACGTGGATTTTCTTGACTGTCCTGTGAGAGCTGAAATAGCAGGATAACCTTTGTGTAACAGAGGCTGTCAGTCTGTAAATCAATCAATAGTATGCAGTTAAAAGCATGGTGGGTCTTCTCCAGCACTACGAGCTGAACTTAGCTGAAACCAAGATCAGTTTGCACCCTTTCCCCTGGACCAGCAGGCAGGCATTGCCTGGTTCTTGTCCTTGGTTGTAAGCTGCTGAGCAATGTGGTTGGCGAGTATGTACCAATAGCTGGAGTTTTATTCTCTTGGTTTAACAGTTCTTAACGCTGCTGGCTCTCAGTGAAGTTCAGGACAAGGTCCTTCTGTTACTTTAGGGTTGGCCTGATGGGCAAGGGGTCTGTCCAGCCAAGAACAACTGAAATCATTTGTTCATTCATATGCTAGTGTCCCTGTACTCAGGAACAGCTGCTTTAAGGGTGGTATGATGGTTATGTGTCAGCTTGGCTAGGCCATGATTCTCAGTGGTTTGGTAGATATTATGCAATCATCCACCATTTTGTGATCTGATGTGAGAAGTCAATCAGTCGAAAGGGGCATTTCCTTGGGGGTATGGCCTGAATCCAGTATCTATGGATATTCTGGCAAAGCCTACTCTCTCTTGATCCTGCATCTAACTTGTCATCCTCTGAACTCTGGTTCTTGGGATGTGACCCAGCAGGCTGCCATCTGACCTGCAGATTTTGGGATATGGCAGCTCCTGCAGTCCTGTGAGCCAGCAGCCTGTTGTCTGACCTGCTGATTTTGGGTTCATCAGCCGTTGCAACCACATGAGTCAGAAGCCTCCAACCTGACGCCTGATCCATGGATTCGGATTGCCAGCCTCCACAACTGCATGAGCTAGTTCCTTGAAATAAATCTCTCTCTCTACATATATATGTACATATATATACACACACGTTCCAATGGTTTCGCTCCTCTAGAGAACACAGCCTAAGACAGGTGGCAAAACTGAGGACTTTAGGATTTATGATAATACTGAATGGGCTATCCGCTAGGAATTCCTTAGAATCTTAGCAGGGTTCCATGTGCTATACTTACCCTGAGTTTTAGGTTTGTTTGTTTTTGTTACTGAGGATCTTCTGTAGGTTTTCTTAAACAATCAGCATCTAGGTCCAAATTTCCAATTTTGGTACCCTTCGGAATTCATTCATGAATAAAATAATAGCTACCAATGTCACATCAATCCATTTAAATATATTGGAATCTGCCAATGTCCTACTGAACCTCTCTCCATATGAAACAGAAACATTTAGTACAGTAGAACAAACCTAGTATTGAACTCAGATTCTAGGAATGTAACAAAACATGACTATTAGGGCATGCAGCTTCTAAAATATGGTCAAAGCATGGACAAATCCTTTTCCTAGGTTTCTTTCAGCAAAGCAGATCTAGGTGATAATTTCCAAAAAAGAAGTTGCTGAATACTGCGGGGGAGAAAAGTGAATTAAACATAGAGGATAAAAGAAGCGTGGCATTACTTATTCAATCATTCATTTAACAAATATTTATTGAGTATCTACTATGTGCTGGAGACATAAACAGTGAATAAAACTAGGTCCTTGCTCTCATGGACCTTCCATTCTAGTGGTGGTGGTGATACTTGGGAAGACAGACAGTAAACAAATAAAGACAAAATATGTCAGCTGGTGCTATGAAGAAAAAGCAGGGTAAGAGAATAGACAGTGAGGAGGAGGGGTGTACTTTAGGTAAGGGGATCAGAGAAACTCCTGTAATAAGGCCAGTGGACCTCATTCTATCCCTTTCTGGCCCCAAAGGTCTCAAGAGCCCCCACATGGAGGCAAGTGTTTCAGCATCCTCCACATAGAAGCTGGTTTTCGACACAACCTGAATCTTTTATAGCTAGGGACCAGTGCTTCTCTGTGGCCTCTCAGTTCCAGTTTCTGGTCTTGGAGACCAAGAGTTCAGCCAACTGTTCCCAAGACAACTGGCTGGACCAGGGTGACTGATATAATGACTAAATGAACATGCACACTGAGGATGGCTTAGTGCCTCCACATGAAGCTAACTGTATGATAATACTTTATTTGCATGAAAAGTACAATATTCCTGTGTCATGGATTGAATTCTGTCCCCCAAAAGTATCTGTCAACTTGGCAAGGTCATGATTCCCAGTATTGTATGATTGTCTACCATTTTGCAATCTGATATGATTTCTGTATGTGTTGTAAATTCTATCGCTATGATGTAATAAGATGGATTAACGGCAGTTATATTGATGAAATCTACAAGATTAGATAGTGCCTTAAGCCAATCCCTTTTAAGATATAAAAGACAGAAGCGAGCAGAGAGACTTGGGAACCTCATACCACCAAGAAAACTGCGCCGGGAGCACAGTGCATCCTTCTGATCTGAGGTTCCTGTGCTGAGATGCTCCCAGACCAAAGGAAGACTGATGCATCACAAGGACCTTCCTCCAGAGCCAACAGAGAGAGAAAGCCTTCCCCTGGAGCCTGCGCCCTGAATTCGGACTTCTAGCCTACTGGACTGTGAGAGAATAAACTTCTATTTGTTAAAGCCATCCACTTTTGGTATTTCTGTTATAGCAGCGCTAGATGACTAAGAAATCCTGTAAGAAGAATTGTAGCCACTTTGTAATAAGAGGATGATTACTAACAACACGTAGTTAGTAACAAACCACAAACTATATGGTTGGTGGTATACAAGAGGACATGGATTTAAAGAAACACAGGTGCATCTGTTTAATATTTTTAAATTTGAAGTAATCATAAGACTATTTAATACTTCTTGAGCACTTGCTATGTGCCAAATATGGTTCTAAATGTTTTATACATTAATTCATTTAATTTTCACACTAACTCTTATGAGGATAAAACTACTATTTTTTACATTTTGCAAATGAGGAAACTGAGGCATGGAGGGGTTAAGTAACTTGCTATTGAACTAGGAAGTGACAGAGTCAGGAGAGCAGTAAAATTTTGATAAGCTTTACAAATCCCTGTAATTTTCATCTGTTTCTGTATTGGAGGCATTATTTTTAAAGGGTTAGATGTACTCACAAAGAATAACAAACCTGAATCTTTTCAGTAATTATTTTATGCCATGCAAGAGCCCATTCTAGTTATATATTCAACCACTGTACTTGATAATAAGCAAACACCAACTCTGCTTTCTCCTGAAAGATCACAAGTAACAAAATTAAGCAAAAGCAGGAGGTGACTGGATAAAAGTGATGAGTCACATTCTCCTTTTAATCCAAAAAGTATTTTATGAGTTCTGTCAACAGCTCATTCATTCATTTGGCTTCTAGTAACTGAAACCTATGATTTTAGTACAATAAGATTTTTTTGTAAAATGAGAAACACACAGCCCCTTAAAAAAACAAAACACAAATGTCATCTCTTTTTGTGGTATGAGATGAAGTGGAAAATATTAGTAAAGCAGTAAATTCTGACGCTGAATTGCTTAGATTTCCTATACATTTTCCTGCTGTACAATTTACCTTTTATACATTTATATTTAGACACACATACACAAATGTTAGTATGTAATTGATGGTAATAAGCGTAGTAATTAGTGTTCTCCATTTGTTTGCATTGTGAAATCATATTGACCACAAACTCAACAACTAGAAGGCATGAGGAAGTGAGGGATTTTGGAGGAGGTGTAAAGGATCAGTCACTCTGGGAAACCTGTAAGAATAAAAACATTCAGCTTAGTCAGGTAGGAAAGCCCATGGTTTAAGAGAGAGACATTTGTCTCACAATATCCAACATGACTGGATTGAGCCAGGGCTCAAAATTTTACCTGCTTTTCACATAATTAAAGAAAATACCGTAGTATAATATTCCTATCTTCATTTTTAAAGCTTCTTTACTCCTATATCTGAAAATTTCCTGGAGTTCTGGAGTCGTTGTTACCTTTAGAAAACTTTTGCATATGGTTGCTATTTCCCTAAGTATCATGTCAATATTCTTTCTTAAAAAAAACATTTTATTGTGTTTTCATTGAAATTTTACACAGCAATTGGGTTCTCATTTCACAATTTCCACACAAATTGTTCAGTGACATTAATTACATTTTTCACAATGTGTCAACATTCTCTTTAGTTGCATTCTGGTTATTCCATTTCCAGTACTCTAGTTTCCCTGCCCCCTTGTCATCTTTGCTTTAGAGTAAATGTTGACCTTTTGGTCTCATATAGATGGTTTTTTATTTGGAGCATCGTATTCACAGGTGTCTTAGACTGGGTTCTCTAGAGAAGCAAAACCAGGAAAGTGTATAAATATATATACAGAGAGATTTATATTAAGGAAATGGCTTACGCAGTTGTAGAGGCTAGAACGTCCCAAGTCCGTGGGTCAGGATAGAGCCTTCTCCTGATTCATGTAGCCACAGGGGCTGGTGAACCCCAAATCTGCAGGTCAGACAGCAGGGGTCTTGCTCACAGGCTATGAAGATTGACGAATCTGAAGACTGATGAATCCCAAGATTGGCAGGCAAGACAGCAGGTAAGCTGTCAGCTCAAGCCCCAAGAACTGGAAGTCAGATGAACGGGAGCCACCTGCAGGATCCAGAGTGAGCAAAAACCCGCAAGCCTTGTCAGAAAGTCTACTCATATTCAAAGCAGGCCACACCCCCACGGAAACTCCCTTTCAACTGACCAACTATTCACAGCAGATCTCATCATGCAGGCAATCACATTATATCAAATCTCATCATGAAAGTGATCATGTCATCATATGACTGCCAAACTACATCACAACTGCCAAACCACTGAGAATCATGGCCCAGCCAAGTCGACGCACAACCTTAATGATCACAACAAGTAATATCCTTTATTTTGTGTGCCAGTCTGTTATTTTGTTAAAAGTTAACCTTGGGATGATTTTGGTTCGAGGTTTAAAGAGTATCTCAGGGTGATAGTCTCAGGGAGTCTTCTAGCCTCAACTGGTCCAGTTAAGACTGGATTTTTTAAGAATTTGAGTTCTGTTCTGCATTTTTCTCCCATTCTATCTGGTTCTACCTATTCTGGCCCTGATCAGAACAGCTGGTAGTGGTAGCCAGGCACCATCTAGTTCTTCTGGTCTCAGGGTAGATGAATCCGTGGGTATGTAGGCTATTAGCCCTGTATATTAGTTTCTTCTCTGAGACTTTGATTTTCTTCTTTCCCTTTTCTTCCTGACAAGTAGAGACCAATAGTTGTATCTTAGATAGCTGCTCACAAGTTTTTAAGACCCCAGATGCTACTATCTCACTAGGATGAACTCTGTGAATTATATTATGCCAATTGACTGAATTGTCTCATGAGACTAAGGTCCTAAGCCTTTAAACCCAGAAAACCAATCTTTCAAGGTATTTGGTTATGTCTGAGAAATATCTGTAATTGTGCCCTCTATAAATATATATGAGTGCACACACATATCTCTACGTACACACACATATAGGTACTTCTATCTGTGCGCACATATATACACACCTGTACCTACTTGTACACATATATGCCTATACACATACATATGTAGCCATACACTAATTTTTTTGTTATTGTTGCTGCTGTTGCCAAATTATATATGTCATATTCTTTAGCACAAATATCTTTTTCTTTTGTGCGCTTCTTAGTGGCATCATTTACTTTGGTCAAGCTGTGCTCATTACAAGCATATTCGGTGCTACTTTTCCCATCATCAAAAATAACAAGTGTCTATGATCTAGAGAGTGATTCCCTCTTCCCTGCCAACCCTGGTAACCATAAATGCATATTGGTTTCTGTATATACAGTCTTCTCTTCTTATAAAAGTGGGATCATACAATATTTGTCCTATGTGATTGACTGATTTTACTTAGCATTATGTCCTTTTGGTCTGTGCTAAGGACTGCTGACTGAAGCTGCTGTGTGCTAGGAAGCAGATATCTTTAGTGGGAGCTACACCCACAGCCAACATACTACAGGGGGGCTCTGATACCAACAATGCAGACCTCCCTGGGGTCTGTTTGAAGTGTGACAGCACCTCCCCAACCTGGACACTGTTGGCTGCAAGCCTACTGCAAATTGATACAGAAGGCCCATGCAGTGGCTCCTACAGTAAACATTCTAGTGGCCTCCCTGTGCATCTCACTGGTCAGGCCTCTGAAACCAGCAAGACAGACCTCTCAGGGAGTCAGTTCAATTCTGTCTGCTCCCCACTTTAGTCGGTGCTGAAGACTGCTGATGGAGGCTGCTGTGTGCTACGAAGCAGGCATCTTTAGTGGAGGCTACACCTATAGCCAACATACTACAGAGGGGGTTCTGATAGCAACAAGGTGGACCTGGGGGTTCCATTTGCAGCATGACAACACTTCCCTGACCCAGACACTGTCACCTGTAAGCCAGCTGTCAAGTGCTACAGAAGATTCCTGCAGTAGAGTCTGCTCTCATAGACAGAACTCTACCTGCCTCCCTGTGCACCCCATAGTTCTGGCCTTTGAAACCAACAGGACAAACTTCCCTGGGAGTCAATTAAGTTTAGTCTGCCCCCACTTCCAGTTGGTGCTAAGGAGTGCTGACAAAGGCTACTGCGTGCTAGGAAGCAGGAGTCTTAAGTGGAGGCTGCACTCACAGCCAACAATGTACTGGAGTCGGGGAGGGACTCTGATACCAACAAGGCAGACCTCCATGGAGATCTGACCACAGCATGACAGCCCCTCCCCTGCCTGGTAATTGTTGGTTGCTGGGCTGTTGCAAACTGCTACAGAAGACCCCCAAAGTGGAGTCTGCTCCCATAGTCAGCACTCTACCTGCCTCCCTGTGCACCCCATAGCTCAGGCCTCTAGAGTCAACAGGACAGGCTCCCTGGTATCAGTTTTGGTTTGTCTAATCCCGCTTACAGCTGGCACTGAGGACTGCTGACTGAGGCTGCTATGTGCTAGGAAGCAGGCATCTTTAGTGGAGGCTACACCCACAGCGAACATACTACACGGGAGGCTCTGATAGCAACAAGGCAGACCGCTTCAGGGGTCAGTATGGAGTGTGATAACCCCATTCCCAACTGGTAACTGTTGGCTGCTGGACTGACACAAAGCCCTACAGAAGGTTCCCTACAGTGGAGTCAGGAGGTGGGTTACCTAAGTGGAGAATGCTCCCCCAAACAAAACAGGGCCACTGGGCTCTGAAACCAACAACACAGATCTCTCAGAGGTCTTTCTAGGGAATGCTGCCCCCCCGCCCCGAAACAGAGGAAAGTCTGCCTGTGCTTCCCCTGAATGTCAGCTCAGATATAAGCAGCCCCCAAAGAGCAGGGAAGGAAGCCTCAGGCAAAACTGGAGGGCAACACCCAGCCCTGAAGGGGGCTCACTGGGTGTGGGTTTACCCTACTAAAACCATGGATGCAAAAAGAGAGAACGGAATAATAACCAGAGAGACAGGCCTGTGCCCACTGGTGGCTAGTGGACAGACTGACCACAATATGTTCTCTGGTGTGTTTGGGAGAGATTGAAAGTTGAAAACCAAGATCTGGAACTTCTGAATCTCTCTCAGGGAGAGAGAAGGAGCTATTACAGACAGGGAGAGGAAACGATAATTAAAAGCTGAAAGCTCTGCCCACCTAAGAGTTTTTTGGAGAAGGTAGCATGGGCAAAAACACCAAGTACTGGAGAAAACTGAGAACATGAACATCCTCAAAAATTCCAACGCCCTGACAAAAAAAATCACAAGACACACAAAGAACAGAGAAATAATGGCCCACTGAAATAAATACAACAAAGGGAGTGAAAGTGCATCTAGGCATGACCAAATAATGACGAAAAAAAAAATACAAGAATACAACAACATTGAACATAATTAAAGAACTAAGGGAAAACATAGACAAAGAGCTAAAAGAAATAAGGAAAACAATGCATGAAGAAAATGATGATCTAAAAAAAGAGATATTGCAACTGAAAGGAACAATAACTGAAAAGAGAAACACAACAGGACTTACCAACAAATTTAATCAGGCAGAAGAAAGAATCAGCAAATTAGAGGCTAACACAGTTAAAATTCAAGCCTTGAGTTGCAATACTGAAGGATTCTACAGGCAGAAAATTGAATGAGGCAGAAAGCATCAAAAGAATTGGAATGAATACACAAAGCCACTGTGCCAAAAAGAATTGGTTGATGTTCAGTCATTTCAAGAGGTAGCATATGATCAAGAACCAATGGTACTGAAGGAAGAAGTCCAAGCTGCACTGAAGGCACTGGTGAAAAACAAGGCTCCATGAACTGATGGAATACCAATTGATATGTTTCAACAAATGGATACAATGCTCCAAGTGCTCACTTGGCCTATGCCAAGAAATTTGGAAGACAGCTACCTGGCCAACTGACTGGAAGAGGTCTGTATTTGTACCCATTCAAAAGAAAGGTGATCTGACAGAATGCAGAAATTATCAAACAATATCATTAATATCACATGCAAGTAAAATTATGCTGAAGATAATTAAAAAATAGTTGCAGCAGTACATCAGCAGGGAACTGCTGGAAATTCAAGCCAGATTAAGAAGAGAATATGGAATGAAGGATATCATTGCTGATGTCAGATGGATCTTGGCTGAAAGCAGAGAATACAAGAAAGATTTTTACCTGTGTTTTATTTACTATGCAAAGGCATTCAACTGTGCGGATAATAATAAATTATGGATAACATTATGAAGAATGGGAATTCCAGAACACTTAATTGCACTCATGCAGAAACTGTAGGTAGACCAAGAGGCAGTTGTTCAAACAGAACAAGGGGATACTGCATGGTTTAAAATCAGGAAAAGTGTGCATAGGGGTTGTATCCTTTCACCATACTTACTCAATCTAACTCCAGACCACGTGGATCATTCTCCAGGATAGACCACATGGTAGGTTACAAAGCAAGTCTTGATACATTTAAAAAGATTGAAAACATACAAAGTATTTTCTCTGACCACAACAGAGGGAAGCTAGAAATCAGTAACAGAAAAAAAAAAATCTGGAAAATAAACAAACATATAGAAATTAAACAACACACTATTAAACTGCCAATAGATCAAGAAAGAAATCAAAGGAGAAATCACAAATTTCCTAGAGTCATATGAAAATGAAAGCACAACATACCAAAACATATGGGATGCAGCAAAGACAGTGCTCAGCAATAAATGCCTCCTACATGAAGAAAGATGTCAAATCAACAGCCTAACTCGACAACTCTAGGAGCTAGAAAGAGAAGAGCAAACTAAGCCTGAACCTACCATAAGAAAGGAAATAACAAAGATCAGAGCAGAAATAAACAAAAACAGGAAAACAATAGAATCAATAAAACCAGAAGTTGGTTCTCTGAAAAGATCGATAAAATTGACAAACCTTTAGCTAGACTGACAAAGAAAAGCTGCAAATAACCAAAATAAAAAATGAAAGAGGGTTTGTCTCTGCCCTGAGACTCGCAGCTTACACAGGAAAATAACTTATAAAAAGTAATCAGGATACAGTGTGACTGATGCTGTAATGAATCCTTATCCCCTTTCCTATTTCCTGGCAGCAGGCTTCTCAACTGTGTGTAAACAGCAACATCATTCATTAACTTCCTTTGTCTGGAGTGTCCCTTCTATTAACTTGATGCCAATGCATCAGATAATAGCAGCAATTAAAGTGTAAGATTTTTTTTTCTGGTTCATTAAGCTGGAGATGTTTTCTGTCTCTTTCATATCTCAGTTGTGTTTTATTTCCTGTCTAATTATCTATGCTGACGTTTTGAAGTGGCAGAATAGATTTATTTTGTTTGCAGTTGTGCCGTAAGAGTAATTTACAGTAATATTTATTTTCTTCTACTGAAGAAAATGAAAGACAGGGACTTAGGAACCCTGGTGGTTGTCTATCTAGGTTTTGCCAAAAACTAAATATGACTTTGGGAAAAACTGTTCTCACTGAAACAAGCTGGATTGGGTAACCTCAAAAAGATCTTCTGATTCTGATAGTCTATGATTCTTATATAAAACTATACATTATGCAGATTAGCACTCAAAATCAATGGCCAGCAAATTAAAAGTAAAATCATAATACAGTGATGGAATATAAGCTGACATTTATGTAGAGCTATTCATTCTAAACAATGAAAAAATATATTCCATACTATCACATATTGCTCTTATTTATATAGATTAAATAAATCATCTGATGTTCAAAATGTGTTGGCAATAGCAAATATCTGATAGTAATTCAAAGCGTACTATGTGTTCTCACATATACGAGTCTATTGAATTCTCACAACAGATGAGGAAACTGAGGCTTGGTCAGTTTAAGGTCTTTATCTATAGACACATAGATAGCAAAAGGTAGCATGGGGGTCAGGATTCAAATTTACATTTTTCCTCCGAATTCAGTGTTTCGGTGTTTCAACATGCTGCTTCCCAAGTGTTTCACATATCCAAGGAACTTCTCAGGAGAACAGTGCTTTTAAACCTCACGCTGGAGGAGTCGATCCTACTGCATTTGTGTCGTGAGTCTGCTCTACAATGGGATGTGACTCACTCTGGCTGTTCCTTACCTGTGGGCCCCTGGTGGTCTGGGGGGAGCTGATGGCTGACTGTGACATTGGGCAACAGTGTTTCAGATCTCCTCTCCAGGAGGTTGACAGTGTGCAGGTTTGAAGCATGCCAGCAAAAATACCAAAGAAAAGAAATGATTCTAATTAAATAACGCAACAAAAGCATTTAACTCTTGAGGACTCCACCTGCATTGCCATTGAGATTTATTCTTACTGATGTTTATGCTTATTGACATTTAGTCTACACAACAAACGGTCTCAAATCAGTTGGAATTATACCCATATCTGCCAAAGTTGTTTTGCACACATTCACTTTGTCCTTTAACGTTTCTGTAGCATGACCCCTTCTCAGTCTTACAGGGTTAGTGAGGCTGTAGTTTACTCTTTGAAACCTTCATGACGTTCAAATTGAAATACTCTTTTTTTTTTTTCTAATCTTTAAACTCTGTAACTCTACACTATGGTTCTGGTGTGTCCCTCCCCATCCTCCTGTTTGGGAGATCAAGGTCTCCACCCTGCTGAGGAGATATCTCCCCAGCCTTATTTCCTAAAGATTTATCAGTGTCTGTTTTCTAAAAAGCTGATCTATTGAAGAGGTCATGCATATGTGTCTGGGGTAAGATTAAAAGGTTCCATAATTGATTTCTGCATTAATCATCCAGAGTATGTAAAATCTCCCTATGACACAAAAACATGAGTGCTAAGGCAATACATGTAGCAAGGGTATGTTTAGTTATTCAAATTCTTCTAGCCAAAGCACTGTATTATGTTTAATAACTGAAATTCGCCAACAGCATGAAACTTTAAGATCTATTTGTGACAAAGGTAACGAAGAGTAGTTATCTAACTTTAAAATTAGACCCTTTAAAATAAGAGAACTTGGAATCATAAGAACAAAAGAAATCTGAGAGACGATTACAGAGCTGTCATTCAAAAACACTCCAAACACAAAGGTGGCAGGCTTTCTTTAAAACTACCTTCTGTCCAACTGATGGGAAATGAAAGTCTGTGACCCAACTGATTCCAGTGAATAAACGGCTCAACTAAAACCAGAATGTGAGACTAGAACATTCCTGTGAATGATGAGTGTTCAAAGTAATTATCAACAAGATACTTACAAAAGTGTAGCTCTCCTTTGTTTTAAAGGCAGCTTTTATAAAAATATTTCAGGCAAAAAATGATTTTTTTCATTTAATTATATTGTCCTGATGGCACTGCTGAAGGACACAGATATTGGTCTTACTATGCTTTGTATTCTTGGTGTTTTGAATAGTAGCTAGCTCACTGAAAGCACTCAGTAACTATTTGATAGATGAACCAATGAATGAATGAATGACAGGCAACTGAAACAAAACAAAAATACACTGAAAAATACTACTTGAGAATCATGACTTGGAACTTTAAACATGTAATTGTGGTTTTACTAATGTTCTTCATTGTTGTCTTCACTAAACAAGGAATTATGTGGTCTGCTAATAAATAATTCACTTCTAAATGCTACGGACCTTCCACATTTAAACTTATTTTTAGGACAAGAGTGTTCTGAGCTTTATTCTGGACATTCCATTTCTGGCTCTGTTACTGAGGACATCCCAGTTAACATCTTCTTGTTTCTATTTTCCCAAAGATTACATGGCAAAACATATCACATCATGTACACTTTTCTCTAAGCAAATTCAGCAAGTCTACCTGCAGCTTATTTAAAAACCACGCAGAGGACCCGAGAAGGAGTAAAGATCACCCCAAAAGGCAAAAAATTCAGTTTACAGTTTAAAGATATTGTTTTAAAGACAGAATTTAGAGATATTGTTTTGATAATTTAAAATGCTTTGAAAACTTAAAGCACTATGCAAACACCATAGTTAATATATGAAGTACAAGTCCAATGACATTAAAATAGGCTTATGAGAAAAAATAAGTCTGAGAATCCACCTATAAACTGGGCACAAAACATTTGTTCCAGTGGGTGATCTACTCCCTCAATGGAACGTCACACTTGACAGTTCTCATCTCCATCACTGTCTAACTCTGCAGAGCCAGTTTTTGTTACCTGGGTTACCTTACAAGCAGAGAGTTTCAGGCAAGTGAGAGATTTGTGACCCATATTTGCAACACCAACAGCTAAAATAAACATACAATTATTACATGCCCTCAGGAATCTAGCATAACACTGTTCTAAGGCAGGCATGGGTTTTGAGGATTTAAAGGTTGGAGGGAAGAAAAAGTACAACAGTACCTGAGTACACAGCCTATAGCTATCTACAGCAAAATTTCAAGATCCATCATTAATGATGTTCTTTGGGTTAAAAGAACAGGAAATTTGAAGCCTGACAGTTTTAATTAAAATATACAGATTTTTTAAAGTAACTTTGGAGTTTGGGGAGATGAGGATGTGATAGAAAGGGAAAGGTAGAAAGAAGAATAATTTTTAATGAGAAGTCAATTGTGGTGTATGTTTATGACAAATATATCAGTGTTCAGAGAAAAGAATAAAATTTGGGGTTTTTTTTGTACTATTCCTGCAAGCAATTTTTTAAGTGCATAGAGACTATATTTTAATGACATAAATATTTATATTAGTTTTTTCCCTTAAAAACTATAGATTTTTTTAAACAAAACAAATTTAAAAATCATACCAAAACCTTTAGCTTTGGGGATGATATGTTTGCAGGAAATCATTTGATGATTGCTTTCTGCGTCTATAAAATGAGCTAGTTGACCTAGAAAATCTCTGAGTTCCTTTTAATCTAATATTGTATATTTTGCTTTTTTTTATTTTTAATTTTTTTTATTGTACTTTAGATGAAGTATACAGAACAAATAGTTTCTCATTAAACAGTGAGTACACATAGTGTTTTATAACATTGGTTAACAACCTCACGACATGTCAACACTACCTTCTCCACCTTGGAGGACCTTTTTTTTGGTGAAAATATACATAGCCAAAGTTACACCATTTCAAAAGTTTCTACATGTACAATTCAATGACACCGATTACATTCTTCCAGTTGTGCTGCTTTTCTCACTATCCTTTTCCAAATTATTCCATCACCATTATCTTCAACTCCCTCTCCCCTAGGCTTCCCATCAAACCTTTTGAGTTACTGTTGTCGATTTGATCTCACGTAGATAATTCTTTTTTTTTTTTTTTTGTACCTTAGATGAAGGTTTGCAGAACAAATAGTTTCTCATTAAACAGTTAGTACACGTATTGCCCTATGACAATGGTTAACAACCCCA